>NW_024070200.1:1193726-1217549 GCF_014754425.2 Oryx dammah
ACCCAGGACCCACTGAACCTCCCCGGGCAGAACCTCCAGAATGAGGCGGGAGGTGAATCCTGAACACAACAGCCCCACCAAGATCCAGGACCCACTGAACCTCCCCGGGCAGAACCTCCAGAATGAGGTGGGAGGTGGATCCTGAACACAACAGCCCCACCAAGACCCAGGACCCACTGAAGAAAGAGGGCCGAGGGGACCGAGATGGGTGGTCCTGATGCCATGGGTGGCGGCGGGGACAAACGCCAGGTGCCAGGGTGGGAAGCCTGCTCGAGGCCCAGGCTGGAGCACACTGATTTAGCTGCGGTATCATAAAGCAAAAACCTGGTTGCTATGTAATTAACTTGAAATGTAATGAGCAATAAAAATACAATTATGTTCCTGTAAGACATTAAACTCCCGTGCTTTCTTACTGCACTTGAAAGCCCCGCAGGGGTTCTCCAGGCAGAGAAGACAAAGAGGGACCGGGCGGGGGAGCTTCCCAAACGCCGGGCCTCAGACGTGGCTGTCGGGCTGGGAGGCCGCTACCCACTCCCACCCCCGGGATGGTGGAGCCTGTCTCGAGGACTTGGCGAGAGAGAGAGCTCTGCACGAGGAGAGCCGAGGAGCTTCACACCCGGGACTCCTCGACCCGAGTGCACCCAGGAAGGGGCAAGCACGCGGGCACGGGGGCACGTGGCCCGCAGCGTCCATGCACGTCAGTCCCCGCGTGGGGCACGAGCTGCTCACAGCCACGCCCAAGTGGGGACAACCCGGTGTCCGTGGAGGACAGCGCGTCCACACCACGTGGTCATGCTCACTTGGGACGGGACACGGCCCCGGAAGGGACACAGCCCCGCCTGCGCACAGCCACGCACCAGGTGCAGCAGGTCACGGAGCGCGACCCCGCTCACCTCAGAGTGGGCCAGGCAGACCCACAGAGGCAGGGGGGTGGCCGCCACAGACTGGGAGGTGACGGAGAGAGGGGTCTGAGTAGACGGACGAGCGTCGGACCTGCCTGAGAGTCCACTGAAGGCCACTGACGCGCACACGCTGTGCCTGGGCGACTGTCACAGTGCAGGGATCTCACCCAAATAAAGCCGCCTTTAAAGAAAGGCTGAAGGGTGGCGTGGGGTGCACAGGATTTAGGGTGCGGAAGAGGAGGCCTGGAGGTGGGAGAGGAGGTGCAGGGACGGTGCCTGCCAAGCCTCCTCTCGTCCCGTCTGGGAGCCTCCCGCTCACAGGCCTTCAGCGGCACAGAGCAGGGAGGCTGGGGCGGCAGGTGGTCAGGGAGCTCCAGGCGGTCAGGGAGCAATCAGGAGGCAGCGTCCTCCTTCAGGAGGGGGTCCTCGGGCCCCACCTTGATAGCAGTGATGCCTCCTGCGGAGGCAGCCCTTGCCCTCCAGGGCAGCCCCAGGGGCCAGCGCGGCTAATCTCTCTGCATCTGTACCTGCTCACGTGCAAGCTGGACCCCTGGCCACGCAGCCTCCCACCTCTACCATCCACCCCTGTGACCCCCACTTCCACCACGTGACCCATGTGTCTGTGAGCCCCACAGAGCCCCGGGCCCCCCGCCTGCCATGGGGGTTCCCACGGTCCTGCCAGAAAGGTTATTAGGAAGTAGGGCCGCGCAGGGCCTGCCCACGGGAGAGAAGCCACAGTCAGCATGGCATTGTGGGGACAGTCATGCCCCCCACTTCCTGGTGACTATCCCTGGCAACTGCGACCACCATCGGGACAGGCGGAAGGAGGCACACGAATCGTTGCTCCCTCGCTAGGCAGGCAGGCCTGCCCTCTCTCCCCCGACACCGTCAGCAGAGGACCAGCGTCCATGGCCCCAAGCTCCCTGCCGAGGAGTCTTCACGCCTTGACCCCAGACAGCTTGGAAGGTCCTGGGGCTGGGCCGGGAGCCGGGGACGGGTCAGTGAGTGGGGAGGACAGGAGCCTGAGCCCAATGCCCCACACAGGGCAGGGGAGTGGGGGCAGAGGGAGCTGGCATCGGGCAGAGGTGGCACCCGGGCCTCCGAGCAGCAACTAGGAGGCAGGAGGCCTGGGAGCAGTGGGGTGGGCGTCAGGCCGGGGAAGACAGGAGGGAGACCCGGGTGGCCTGCTGGGGGCTGTCCAAGTGTGATACTGATAAAACCCACGGCTGGGAAACATCATCTCCCAAGGTCATTTTTACAAGAAAGTTGTGCTGCGTGGATTTATTGCTGTGCGCAGAGGAGTTTAATTACCACGTTTTAAGAGGTGTTATTACCTCCGCGGCAGGCTCTGCGAGAAACACTCCAGACCCAGCCGCCACTCCACTGGCACAGACCACACCCCTCCCGCCGGGGAGCGGGGGCCACCTTACCCCGCAGGCCTTCCTACCCCTGCCTGCCCAGGCCTGCCCCACGACCTCTCGGACCCAGCTCAGAGAAGGGCACTTAACCCCACCTCTCTGCCCGGGGAGGCCTGACGCCTCTGCTCGCACACCCCTGGTGGCGGGAGGCTCCCTCCTTCCCTGGGGACCAACAGCTCCTCCGCCTGCAGGGCCCCCTAGCCAGCATCACCTCTCTCCTGCTCTCCAGCTGGACGCAGTCAGGCCTCGCCTCCTGCCTCCCTCCTCTGAGCAGCCCTGCTACCAATGGGATGGTCACCTCCTATTCTGGGCACGCTACTGCCAAGGAAGCGCCTGGGGCTGGGCTCTGGCAGCCCTGACACCCACAGGAGTCTGGGGTCAGGCCCAGCCAGCCCAGAAAGGCGGGCCTCTGGGTGCTTAGGGGCCAGGCCCTGAGCCGAGGAGGAGGACACGCTTGTCCAGTCGGACACCCCATCCCCTGCCCATCTCCTGCTACAAATGGGAGCGGTCACAACGCCCTCCACACAGCCAGCTTTCCGAGTGTTTTTTTTCCCTTATTTTTTAATTTGCAATTAAAGATTATCCTTGACAAACGTCCCCTGTAAAAAGGTTTCACTAATTTAAAACCCATTCTTTTCCCTGTGCATGCGTTTTAAAGTGTGGGGAGTCTGATGAATTCTAAAGCATCTGTAGCCACTCTCCTTCAGCAGGGGGGCAGTGAGGGGTCTGTCTCCCATTCCCCTGGCTGGGGGGGGGGGAACCTGTCTCCCCACACCCAGACTCCCTGCACCCAGGGTCTCCACACAGGCCTGGCTGTCACTTATTTCAGCACAGCCCAGGACCCCAGCAGGCAAGCAGAAACCCGGGGCGTGGAGACCCCTGCTGAGGACCTGCAGGGCATGCAGAACCCCCCACCCACGCCGGGTGGTCAGGGAGACGTCAGCCCCTAGGAGGAGGGCACCCCTGACAGCGAGACTCTGACCCAGCCTCACCCCACAGGGCCCAGCACGGCTCTCCTGGAGAGACCACAGCGGGCAGTGCTGGGCAGTTCAGTCCACACCCAGCAGAGCAGAGCCCATGAGCCGACCGGAGACCCCAGGAAGATGGGCCCTGGGGGCGGAGTGGAGGAGTCTTCCTCCTGGGGGCGGGGCCGGCCTCCCCGGGGTCTCCGCGCCCGGGAAGGGTGGCGGTGGGGCGTGGCCAAGGTGGGTGCTGTTTCCTGCTGCCCCTGCTCTGATGACACCTGCCCCCGCTCTGATGACACCTGCCCCAGCTGACCGCCCCCTCAGATGGCCCAGCTCGGCAGGCACGGGGAGGGAACACCCCCTCACCCAGCGACTGCTTGGCAGTGTCACCACGTGACCTCACCCAGGAGCAAGGCCCAGCTGCTACCAAGAGAGGGAAAGGGAGGGTCCTGGGCAGGAGGCGGGGAGAGGTGCCCGGAGAGGTGCAGGGCTGGCAAGGACGCTGGAGGAGGAGGGGGGCCCTCCGTCTCTCCTCCCAGCAGAAGCTGGGTGTCCCCAGGGCCTCACACAGAGTGACCACAGCCAGGCGCCCCAGGAGGCACCCCCGCCGGGGAGGTCAGGCCCGAGATGGCCCCAGCTGAGGACCCAAGGACTCCAGAGGGGACGGCCGGGGATGGCCAGAGCTCACCAGGCCCCTCTGCCCTGCACGGCCCACAACCCTCTTGGCTCTCAAGCCAGGGGGCCCGGGGTCTTCAGAGAACGCCCAGTATGGGCTGCCCCACACCTCCCCGGGCCTCAGTCTCCCCATTGCTCGCTCTCTCTCTCTCTGACTCGGCTGGGATCTGCCCACAGGGGCTCACTGTGTGCCCCTGGAGTTGGAGGCACTGGGCTCTAAGGACTGCAGGCCGAGACTGCCAGACCCTGGAGGAAGCTCCCGGCCCGGGGTGCGGGCCCCCGACAGGCAGGGCGGACCCGGGGACATGGGCGCTGCTCTGTGGGCGCGCAAGGCCTTTCTGATACATCAACTATCCATTTACAGCATGTCAGCCTTTCACCTTCTGTCCTGTTCGAGCCAACAAAGGCCTGGCCGCAGACAGCCGGCAACAAAGTGGCTGTGGCTTCCCCGTGCCACAGCAAGAATGGGCGGCAGAGAGGCGAGGGCAGAGGCAGACGGGCACCGACAGGGCAGGGGCCCAGCGCGGGGGCGAAGGGGCCAGGCCCCCGCAGCTCCACGGGCAGGTGGCCCGCTGGGCCCCGGGAACCGCGCTCCCAGAGAGAGGGGGAGGCTGGGGACTAGAGCCCCTTTCCCACCAGAGGCCTCACCCTGCGCCTTGGCTGTGACGCGGGGGGGGGGGGGGGGGGGGGGGGGAGACACAGGGGTCTCACTCCAGCAGGGCCTGGAGGGGCCCAGACTGAGCCATGGGGAGCGGGGAACAGCTCGATCCTGTAATAACTCAGGGGACCCACTGCACTCCACCCTTGGTGAGGGGTCCCACACGGTCAGCATTGATGCTTCTGAACTGTGGTGTTGGAGAAGACTCTTGAGAAAGGGATTCGGTGTGCATGGCCCCAGGGTTGGGCCTTCGTGGCTCACAGGAAAGCATTGGTGCTTTAGACAGCGCAACGCTCGTTGGGAGACTGGTTTCTCTGTTGCCCGTGCCTTTGTGCCTGTTAGCGCTCACCTGCTGAGCAAGCGGCTTGCAGGGCTCACACACGTGTCTGCCCTGCCCTCTGAACCCTGCCGTCACTCTGGGCCCACTTGCAGGTGAGGCAGGACACAGAGCAGGTCAGTCGTGTGTCCGGGGTCACACGGCCCACAGGAGCGGAGCCCAGCCTGAACCCAGGCTGCCTGCCGCGGCCACCCTGCCGGTGCAGCGGGGCGCCCGGCACAGAGCAGGGAGCTGCCGCTTGCAGCGCCCCGGAGGCGAAGCATCCTTGACGAGTCCTAAGCACGGGGCCACCCCGCGGGATGGGCCCAGGGAAAGCCCTCTGCTGACCCCCTCAGGAGCAGGGTGCACCGCCCACCACCCATCAGGAAACACCAGGGTCGGCCGGAGCCGCGCAGGGCCGCCCACCGGCCCAGAGCGCCTTGTTATGTGAGCCACAGGCCCGCTCACGGCCTTCGGCGACTGTGGCACCATCGCTCTCAGCATCCCAACCAGGCTCTGGGTCTCCAAGGACATGGGCACTGCGCTGCCCAAGGCCAGGGTGCCGGCCACCACGGCTCAGCCGGTCAGCCTGTGGGGAGACGGGACGTGGGGGAGCCGGACGCTGGAGTCAGCGTCCTGCAGGCCGGTTCTCAGCATAGAGCTCTAGCGTTTCAAAGGCGCTTTTGCAAAAAGAAGAGAGGATGACAGACGCAGCACCCAGGCCTGTGGGGGGGGCGGGGGCGGGGAGGGCAGGGGCAGGGTGTGTGGGGAGGGCCCAGCCTCAGGGTGCAGGGACCCTGCAAACAAAGTGGAAGGACTCCAGAGTTCCAAGACCAGACCAAACAAGCAGAGCTTCTCCTCCGAGTCTGACGTCCGCGCTTGGTCCGGGGACAAGGGGGCAGCGTCCCGGCGAGTCACTGTGGCTTCGCAGGACACCCAGCACCCGCCCAGCCCGCCAGGCGCTTGGGGACCTCCCCAAGCTCCTCTTTGTCTGCATCCAACCTCTTCACAGAGCGAGTTCTTTTTATTTTTTAATTTGCTTTGCAAATAACCCTGAATTAAAAACCATATATATCTATTTTAAAAAACCTGGTCCTTTACTCCCTTAATTAAATTTCCACAAGATATTTTTCCCTAGGAAAATTCAATTAGGTTTTAATTTTAGTCATCTAAAAGGCACTGGCGCTTTGAGTATTTGATTTTCAATTTAAGCCCTTGATAGGGCATTCCAATTAAAACGTCCAGGGCAGGCGCTGCAGCGTGGCCAGGCCATTCCACAGCAGGTAGAGACCCTAGCGGCTGGGGCCGGGTGAGCAGGTGGCCACCGGACAAGGTGGGCTTCCAGTGGGCAGCTCAGACCACACTGGCCGCCGCTCTGGTGTGTTCACCCAGACTGCCCCACAGGTCGCTCGGTTCTGGCTCTGGGGTGGGGTTCCGCTCTCAGCTGAGTCTGGGCAGGCACAGAATGCCCCAGGAGAGGGCAGCGGCCAGCAGGCAAGGCCTCAGGGGCCTGAGGGCCGACCTGGACACCGAGTGCGTGGCATCAGTGCCCGGCAGCCTGATACATCAGACTACCCCCCACCACGAGTAGAAAAGCTGGGTACAGCCGCAGTGCCCTCTTGGACGCTGAGGGGTCGGGATGCTCAGAGTAGCCACCCTGTGCCTGTCTAGGGAGACCCAGGGTCTCAGAGGCCCTGGGCACTGGCGGAGGAGGGCTGCGGTCTGCTCTCTCTGCACCCCCTCTTTCCTGCCCCCACTGGAGGTCCACCTGCGGGTAATGCTGGGACAGGCCACGGGAGCAACCCTGAGGACCGCTTATGCGTCTTGGTCAGGAACCTGAGAGACCCCACACCCACCCTGGGGGGGCAGCCAGGCAGCCAGTGGCTCCAGAAAGCGGAGGTGGATGAAGCCAGCTTCCTCCTGCTTGTGACTGAGGAGTGTGCCGCGGTGTGAGTGCACAGTTTCAGACCACCCCCTGAAGGACATCCGGGTTGTCTCCAGTTTGAAAAAGTGAAAGTGTTGGTCGCTCAGTCGTGTCCGAATCTTTGCAACCCCATAAGTAGCCCGCCAGGCTCCTCGGTCCACGGGGCTCTCCAGGCAGGAACACTGGGGCGGGCTGCCGCTCCTCCTCCAGGGGACCTTCCCAACCCCAGGTCTCCTGCATTGCCTCCAGCTTGGGGCTATTATAAGTGAAGCCGCTATAACCGCTCAGGTACAGGGTTGGATGAGTCTATGTCTTTGTGTCGCTGGGATCCCCGACCAGGTATGCAACCACTGCTGCTAAAGGCAACGGCCGGTTCAGTTTCTAAGGAACTGCCGAACTCTTCCAGAGTGGTTGTACCATCTTACACTCCCTCCAGCAATGTGTGAGTGGGCTCCAGTTTCTCTACAGCTTCACCAGCATTTGGTTTTGTCACTATATTTTATTTCACTTGTTCCGACGAGTGTGCAGGTCACCTCATTGTGATTTGAATTTGCATTTCCCTAACGGCTAACAAGGTTAGACACTTTTTCATCTGCTTATCACCGTCTGTAAATCCTCCTCAATGAAATATCTTCTCACGTCCTTTGCTCATTTTTTAATTGGATTGCTTTTAACTGTTGAGCTTTGATAATTTTATATATACGTTAGATCCTGTCGTTTGTCAGATAAGGCATTTCTAATATCTTCTCCTCTGTAGCTTATAATTTATCCTCTTAACAACGCTCTTCACAGAGCAAAAGTCTTCAATGTTGATGAAGCTCAAATATAAATGGCCCCTTTTAAGGACCACGTTTTTGATGTCAAATCTTCCACCTGGTTGCCTATCCCTAAGTCCCAGGGGTTTTCTCCTGTCTTTTTCTAACAGTTCAGTTTCAGGGACTCCCTGGTGGTGCAGAGGTTAAGCATCTGCCTTCCAGGGCAGAGGAAGGGGGCTTGGTATCCGGTTGGGGAGCTAGATCCCACATGCCTCAGGGCAACTAAGTCTGCTCACCCCAACTAAGACCCAACACAACCAAAAATAAGTAAGTAAATAAAAAATAAAGTGGAAGAATTAATTTTTTTCAAGTTTCAGTTTTACAATTTAGCTCTAAGGTCTACTTTGAGTTAATGTTTGGATAAAGTATAAACTTAGGTCAGGGTTCTGTTTCTTTATTTCCTTTTTTTTTTTTTTTTCTTTTTTACTTATGAATGTCCAGTTGCTCTAGCAACATTGGTTTGAAGGCTGGTTTTCCTCTATTGAAGTGCTTTTGCACATCTGTCAAAACCCAGCAGGCACTTTGGTGTGCGTCTGTTTCTGGGTTCTCTGTCTGTTCCACTGATCTGTCTGTTCATCCCTCCCTAAGTATCTCAAGTCTTTGTTAATGTGGCTACCTGATTAGTCTTGGCTCAGACGGTAAAGAATCTGCCTGCAGAGCAGGAGACCCAGGTGTGATCCCTGGGTTGGGAAGATCCCCTGGAGGAGGGAATAGCTACCCTCTCCCGCATTCTTGCCCGGAGAGTTCCATGGACAGAGGAGCCTGGCGGGCTACAGTCCATGGGGTCGCAAAGAGTCAGACACGACTGAACGACACACTTTATGATGAGTCTTAGGTAGACTGATTCCTATATTCTTCTTTTCCAAATTACTTCAGCTCTTCTAGTTCCTTTGTCTTTTCAGGTAAGTTTTGTAATTATCTTGTCTCTATCTACAAAAACTACTGCTGAGATTGATAGGAATAGCATTCAATCTGCGTATCACTTTGGGAAGAATGGATGTCTTTGCTATGCTGAGTCTGCCCGTCCATGAGCACAGCTGTTCTCTGCGTTCACTTAGACCTCTCTCGGTTTCCTCCGTCAGTGTTGTGTGGATTTCAGTGCGTATCGTATGAGTGTTTTATTAGGTTTGCACCTAAGTGTTTCATTTTTTAATGATTGGAAATGGCGTGTATTTTTCATCTACTTTATTTCTTTACAGCTGCACCAGATCTTTCTCGCTGCTCAAGGGCCTCCTCCGGGTGCAGCGAGCAGGGGCTGCCGTCTAGTCGCCAAGCTCCGGCTTCTCATTCCAGCGGCCCCCTTGCTGCAGAGCACAGGCTCTAGGGCCCTGGAGCTTCAGTAGCTGTGGACATGGGCTCAGCAGGTGCAGCCCTGGAGCACAGGCTCAGGCGTTGTGACACGCAGGCTTTGTTTTTCCACAACATGCGGGATCTTCCCAGACCAGGGATCGCGCTCGCCTCCCCTGCACTGGCGGGTGGATTCTCTACCACTTAGCCACCAGGGAGGCCCTGGCAGCCTGTTTTTAACTTCAGTGTCGACATGTCTCATTGCAGTGACATAGAAATAAAACAGCTTTCCATATGTTTGTCTTGTACACTACAACCTTACTTAATCCCCGTATTAGTCCAATGAGTTTTTCATAGATTCACTGGGGTTATTTATGTAGACAAATGCCATCTGCAAACAGGGGCAGTCTTATTTCTTTCTTTCAGATGTGTGTGCCTCTCATTCCATTTTCTTGCCTTATTACACTGGCTAGGATGTTAAATAGAGTGGTGTTAAGTAGAGTAAATGGCAGTGTAGAGTAAATCCAGCTCTACGTTAAACAGAGTGGTGAGAGTGGGCATCCTTGATTTGTTCTCGATCTTGAAGGAAATGATTCAGTGCTGACCGTATTTAGTTACACGGGTGTGTGTGCTGAGCTGCTTCAGTCCTGTCCAGCTCTGTGACCCCATGGACTGTAACCCACTGGGCTCCTCTGCCAATGGGATTTTTCAGGCAAGATTACTGGCGTGCTTACCATTTCCTCCTCCAGGAGCTATTCCTGACCCAGGGATCGAACCCCAGCCTCTATGTCTCCTGAATTGGCAGGAAGTTTCTTACCACTAGGGCCACCCTCAGCCCATATTTAGTTATAACATCAGGTATCATGATCACAGTCGTTTTTCTGTAAATGTTGTTGATCAAGGTGAGGAATTTCCCCCTCGTTCCCAGTTTGCTTAGAGTTTATGATGAATAGATATTGAATTTTGTCAAGCTGTTTTTCTTCATAGATTAGTATCATCCTATGATAGTTCTTCCTTGCCTCTCAGTATAGGGAATCACATTGGTTGATTTTTAAGTCAACCAGCCCTGCACCCCTAGAGTAAACCCCATCTGGCTGGCTTAGCTGTGTCCAGCTCTCTGTAACTCCTTGGACTGTAACCCACCAGCCCCCTCTGACCGTGGACTTGTCCAGGCAATAATACTGGAGTGGGTCGCCAGCATAGGTGTGCGCTGCTGCTGGCCTGTGGACGCCCCCAGCACAGTGCATGAAAGCCCATGCACGAGGCACCTTCTCAACCAGGACTGCGTTTCCCCATGGGGTCGGGGCGGCCCAGGAAAAGCAGGATGAGGCCACAGAGACAGGCAGATGTGATTCTGGCCTCCAGGAATACCACGTGGCAGAGCCTATGCTGGCCCGCCAGTTCCTGCAGGCTGTGGCCAAGCGGTGCACAGAGGGCCTGAGCGCTCCCGGGCAGGGGTGCTGTAGGGTGGGCCTTGGGGGCTGGACAGCCATGGCCCAGGTGGGACACAGGGGAGACTGGCCTGGCAGGGGATGGACAAGGACTGTCTGGGTTTGGGGAAGCCCAGGCTTTCCAGGCCAGCAGGGATGTCTTCACTCGGACCGTATGTGCCCCCCGTTATTGGGGATGCAGTGGGTTCTGTGGCCCCCTGGTCTTCTATGCCCAGCACCCCCAAGCCAGCCTCTAGCCAACCAGGCAGGAGAAAGGCAGGAAGCAGAATGCCATGTGACAGGCAGCAAATGGCCTGTGCTCTTAGGAGAATAACCCAATTATTTGACAATGTTTTTCCAGCACTCACAGCAGCTGTCCTGTGTCTAATGGATGGAATCACCAACTAGTAACAGCAGCCTCTGCCCCTCTGAAGTGCCCACTGGGTAGGTGCCCTGAGTGGCAATGATGGTGCCGGCTCCTGTGTCCCTGGGGTAACACGGGCAGCCCCACAGGGGGCCAGTCCCCGGCCAGCAGGGCCCCAGGGCTGGTGTCCCTCCCCAGGAAGTGGCAGGCCCAGCCCATCAGCCCTCTGCTCCCCTTCGTGCAGGAGCCCAAGGGGTTGCCCCAGGCTGGCGGCTGTGCGGCCATCAGGCCCAGCCTGAGGTCTCTCCTTCTCTCTGCTGGAGCAGGGGGCCCTCCCTGGGCAGGCAAACCTCAGTCAGAACGTGGCCTGAACGAGCATCCACTGTGTGACTTAGGGTCCCCATGCCAGGTGGAAGAAAGAGCCAGCTTGAGGGCAGAGTCACAGGAGGGCAGGCCCAGGTAAAGGACCCCACTGAGGGCCGTGACGGACGTGGCCTGGGCCTGGCAGGGGTCTTCCAGGCTGGTGAGACGCAGCTGCTGGCCCATGGCTGTAAACAATGGCCATCAGCAGCTCTTCTCAGGATTGGCTGCTCATCTGAGGCTCGTCCTGAGCCCCAGCCCATGTCATCGTGAACCCTGGACCCCTCCTTTAGGGGTCTCTGCTCAGGGCAGTTCCACCCCAAAGTGGCTTTCCCACCCAAGTGGCAAACTCTTGCTCATCAAGACCCTGGCAAATGTCCACCCTCATGATGCCCAGTGGGGTGAGGTCCTCATCCTCTGGGGCTGCACCCAGACCCACCCACCCTGGGTCCCACAGGAGCGCACGTGGCTCCCAGCTCTCCAGAGAGGTCAGCCTGGGTCGAGGTGGGAGGTGCATTTGTGGATGACCACATTCTTTGCCCCGTGTCCCGGGGCAGTGCCAGCGGCTGCTGGAAGCGCCCAGGATCCATCCACTCCGCCCTCACGCCTGTGTTTCCCCCAGGCCGTCCCCTCATTCGGGTAATTTCCAGTTTCCACCCTGACTACCGGCCGCTCCTGTCTGGTCTCGGAGGAGCTGCTTCCTCTGGCCCAGCTGGATAAACAGGTCCAGCCCCGATAGGCCAGCGGAAGGGCGGGCAGAGGCAGGCGGTGCAGCCAGGAAGCCAGGGAGAGGCCGGAATGGAAACCCGAGGTGTCGGGCCGGGGGTCCGCCAGGACCCCTGTCCAGGAACCACCCAGGGTGAGGCCTCCGGGTGCAGAGGGCAGCCCCCAGCCCCACCCCCCCATACCAGGGTGGGGTTCCAGCCCTGACCCCCCCACAACTGCTCCAGACCCCGCATGCCCCCCCCCCAGCTGCGGCTGCAGCTCCCATCCATTCATCTCATTCTAGCCCTGCTCAGACGCCCTGGTCACGGCCCCATTTCAGAGAGGAGCACACTGAGGGCCGCGGGGCCATTCACATCCTCCAGGGTCCCGCGAGAAGCCCCCAGGCCCACTCATCCCCAGACGCCCCAGCCCACCGTGCTGGTGACCCCTCTGCCTGAGGGGGTCACCTCACTGCAGGGCCTCACCGCCTCCCGTCAGGCCTCCCCACCGGCCTGATGCACTCCCCAGTGGCAAGCAGCCTTGTCAGGGCTCTGCCAGGTTGCCAGGACCGCTAGGGGACATGGGTGCCCATCTTCCAGCAACTTGGCTGCTCTCTGACCCGTCTGCACCCAGGACCTCCTGGGGGCCGCTCCTTCCCTGGGCCTCCCCCTGCCCATCCCAAACGTACCTCCCTACCAGTGCTTCCAGCACCTTCCCCCTCCCAGGGGTCTCCACTGGCATGGACCAGACCGTTCTGGGTGTCATGTCTGAGGGGCCAGGCACTCAGCCTTCCCGCGTCAGGAGCACCCACGTCGGCCCGGAGCCGAGGCCGGCATCCTGCCCATAGCACCACCATGATGAAAACCCCCAGAAGTCCCCACCAACCGAGGTCTGGAAACCCAGGCCCCCAGCTACGCTCCATCCTAAGGCACCGAGGGCACGCCCTGCCTTCTATCAGAAGGGGCGTGGACGAGGGGCACGGGAGCTGGTGCTGTCCCCTGGCTGGCCCGGCCCCACACTAGCACCCTGAGCCGTGGGGAGAGGTCAGAAGCCCCTGCTCTGCTGCTGGGAGCAAGTCTCGGGGCTGCTGCACACACAGTCGGCCACCTGAGACCGGCCTCCAGGTAACAACACACGGAGAGCGACTGGTGGTCTGCAGCAGCTCTGCCCAGGCAAGGGGTGGTGCGGACAGTCACAGAGCCTTGTGGAAGTGCCCCCTGCGCCGGCTGGAGGCGCCCAGCCAGCTGGAGCGGACCAAGGCCAAGTGTCTGGGCACGGGGTGGGCTGAGGTCTCCCCACGTCTCCCAGGAACAGCCCTCGCACTGCTGACGCCCTGGCCCTGGGCCTCTGCACTCATCGCCTGCCTCACGTAGAAACCTCCTCCCGTCCAGCCCCTCAGCCCCTCTTCTTGTCCCGGATTCGCACTGAGGGGCGGGATGTGGGGCAGGGGTGTGGGGTGGGGGTGGGCTTACGAGCTTGGAGCCCCAGGATCCAGACTGCAAGGAGTTAGCACGGAGGTGGCCTCACACTCACGCCCCCGGCACACGCCTGCAGCGCTCACGGCCAGACCACGGGGCTCTAACCCGCATCGTCAGGGGACGATGATGCCTGAGTGCTGGTTCCAGCCGAAGCACTGGGGCGGGGGGGGGAGCGGTGCAGAACTTGAGAGGAGGGGGTGGGGACAGGAGACGGCAGGCAGGGGTGAGCGGGGCTGGGGTGCCGGCTTCTCCGGGTGTCAGGTACGAGGGATCCGGTCCAGGCAGGGCCTGACAGCACCGTCAGAGGTGGGGTGTGCCACGGTGACCTCGGCACCACGAGACCCCAAAGCACGGGAAGCCTGGGCTCCAGCACCCTCTGCTGCTGGGGCCACAGTCACTGTTGTTCAATCACTGAGTCACAGCCGACTCTGTGCGACCCAGTGGACCGCAGCACACCAGGCCTCCCCGTCCTTCACCATCTCCCAGAATTTGCTCAGACTCACGTCCATCGAGTCTGTGATGCCGTCCAGCCATCTCATCCTCTGCCGTCCCCTTCTCCTCCTGCCCTCAAGTTTTCCCAGCCTCAGGGTCTTTTCCAGTGGGTCAGCTCTTCACATCAGGTGGCCCAAGTATTGGAGCGTCAGCTTCAGCATCAGTCCTTCCAATGAATATTCAGGGGGATGGACTGGTTGGATCTCCTTACTGTCCAAGGGACTCTCAAGAGTCTTCTCCAACACCACAGTTCGAAAGTATCAATTTTTCGGTGCTCAGCCTTCTTTATGGTCCAACTCTCACATCTATATAGTAGATGGGGAAGCAGTGGAAACAGTGACAGACTTTATTTTGGGGGGCTCCAAAATCATTGCAAATGGTGACTGCAGCCATAAAATTAAAGCCACTTGCTCCTTGAAAGTAGAGTTATGACCAACCTAGACAGCTTATTTAAAAGCAGAGACATTACTTTACTGACAAAGGTCCGCATAATCAAAGCTATGGTTTTTCCAGTAGCCATGTATGGATGTGACAGTTGGACCATAAAGAAAGCTAAATGTCAAAGAATTGATCCTTTCAAACTGTAGTATTGGAGAAGACTCTTGAGAGTCCCTTGGAGAGCAAGGAAAGCCAACCAGTCCATCCTAAAGGAAATAAGTCCTAAATATTCTTTAGAAGAACTGATGCTGAAACTCCAATACTTTGGCCATCTGATGCAAAAAACTGACTCATTGGAAAAGACCCTGATGCTGGGAAAGATTGAAGGCAGGAGGAGAAAGGGACGACAGAGGATGAGATGGTTGGAGGGCATCACCGACTCAATGGACATGAATTTGAGTAAACTCCGGGAGTTGGTGACGGACAGGAAGGCCTGGTGTGCTGCAGTCCATGGGGCTGCAAAGAGTCAGACACAACTGAGTGACTGAACTGAACTGGAAAAACCATAGCTTTGGCTATAGGGAACTTTGTTGGCAAAGTGATGTCTCTGCTTTTTAATACAGTTAGGTGACTGTATTTGCAGAAGAGGTGATTGAGTTAAAATGATGTCATTAGAGTGGGCGCTAATCCAGGATGACTGTGTCCTTGTAAGAAGGGTAAATCTGGATCCAGACAGGGAGAGCCGCGTGGAGACAGAGGCAGAGACCGAAGTGGTGGACCCACATGCCCAGGGGTTCCCAAGGCTGCCGCAGGGAGCTGGGAAAGATGCACAGACTCTCCCAAGGCCTTCAGAAGGACCGGCCCCATGATACCCTGACTGTGGGCCCCACTCCAGAACCCAGAGAACAGCTTCTGTGCGTAAGCCCACCGGCCTGCGGTCCTGCTTTGTGGCCGCTCTGAGACTGATCCTCCGGTCGGCGGGGGGGGCGGTGGGAGGGGTGGCTCTCTGGAAAGGTCTCCCTGCCCCCTTTTAGTTCCTGACAGGTATTTGAACTACGTACTCTCCCAGCTCGGGGCGCGGCTGTGCGGGGCGGGGTGACTGGTGTCCTCATGTCCCGTGCTGGGCTGGCCTGCAGTCTAGAGCTGCAGCCAGAAGTCTGATATGAAACTGCATTCCTGCAAATTAGTGTCAGTCTCCATGCAGCGAGCCTGCAGAAGGGCAAGTATTTCCCAGGGAGGCAGAGAGCCCACGGGGCCCAGGCTCAGAGGCCCTGCTCCCTCTCCCCTGGTCCTGGGCCAGCAGGACCCTGCCAGCAGCTCCCCCGCCACAGCCCATGGGTTTTCCCAGCCCAGCACTCACTGGCCCGGGTCTGGCAGCAACACCCCCATGTGTCCTGCAGCTTCACCCCACATACAGCCTGCCCCCACCTGCCTACCCTCCTGGCCCCTTGGGCCGAGCTGGGGCTGGCCGTTGGCCGTCGGGGCCAGGGATGGGGTGAAGCACAGCCAGCCTGCAGAGCTCATGAGCTGAGCAGCAACGTGACCACTGGGCCACGGCAGTGGGAAAGCTGGCAGCGGGGCTCCGGGCAGGGCTCCGGGTGGGGGGGTGCACAGGACGCTCCAGAAAGCCCAGCTTCCACCTCCTCCTTAGCAGCGCCTGACGGTACATGTAACTGCTTCTCCCTGGTGCTGCTAGAGTGTTTCTGGAGCTCTGGGAAGGCTTGATTGACTGCAATTTAATGTCAGTTACTGAAATCCTGGCCCATTTGTCTGCTGTAATGTAATAGGAATGCCAACCTTTGCCGTGTGCCGGCTGGCCCTGTCTTCGAGCTGTAGCGCACACACCCTCGAACCAAGCTCCTGAGGGCCGTGCACAGCCCTCACTTTACAGACGCCTAAACGGAAGCCCAGAGAGGTTAAGGAATGTGCCTGACGTACACAGCTGGCCCAACACCGAGCCGGGGTTGGAGCCTGGGCGTCCACGTCCAGAGCACCAGTCTGCTAACCAGTGCTTGTCCTGGGCCTGCCCGATCGGCCGGGATGACGGTTCTCGATTGGGACAGAGTCGGAAGAGGGAGGCAAGGAGCGAGACCAGGATGCCTGTGGGCACCCCCACCCCCCCAGGGACCTGCCATCGCCTGCCCGCAATGGGCTCCTCTTTGCCTCACAAAAGCCATAAGAAGCTTCATAGACAGAGTGCTCTGTCCCAGTCACTAAAGCTCCACCGGGGCTCAGAGCGAGCGCGCTGGAGGCGGGGGAGCCCCATGCAGCGTGCAGGCCCACAGGGCCGGGGCTGCTCCGGGCACAGCCACCCGGGCGGCGGGCGGAGGCCTCCGCCCCTCCCCAGGTGCTCGGGGTAAGAACAGTAGGGGCCGTAATAGCAGCAGTGACGGAGGGGCGGCGGCCTCTCCCCTGCCCCGCAGTAACTCGGGGGTGGGGGCTGTACTCCCCCCAGGAGTGACGTCACTGGCGTCCGTCTTCCCGCCCGGGAGGTGCCGGGGTGAATCGGCAGCCGCTGGTCCTCTCGGCCCCGCAGGGTCTCAGGAGGCACCTCGGCTCCACGCTCCCTCCCGGCCCTTCCTCCCAGGACCCCGCGATCCCTTGGGCCTGCCCACGGCCTTCAGCGTCCCTCCTGCCTGTGCGGCACCAGTGGCGCCTCTCTGGGTGCCCCCCGCGGGTGGCACCCCGTCCAGGCCTGCAGACGCGCCAGCGCTGAGCAGAGGGTGAGGGGACCGCGGGCCCCCAAGCACACAGGGCTCTTCACGGTGCAATCAGCACCGCTCATTACAGGGAGACAGTAAATCTTCACTCTTTAAATGCAATCGCAGTAAAAATCAGAGCGGGCTGGTCCCAGCTGTCGCACTCGCTCGGGCGCTGGGTCAGTCGTTAAAAGCGAAAGGTCACCGTTGCCTCTCAGTTGAGTTGTAATCGGACTCGGATTCGGCCTCTTCCGGCTTCCCGCCAGCGCCTGGCCAGGGCCTGGGCGCCTCCTGGATGCGGCGGGAGGAGGGAGATGACCTCATTTACATCTAATTGGCTTGTTTATCCGCCGAGGCTCGGTGGTTGTTTTAATAAAGGGCAGTCAGATAAAGGCTACGTTTGCTTCCTGGAAGGGAAGTCTGACAAGGTCTCCTGGTGTCGACATTTATTGTTTGCAAATGAGATAATCCAATAAGGAGGGAGCCAGCTCCTGGCCTGAGCCGAGGACCTGGGGCCCCCTGAGGGATGGTGGGTCTCCTGGGACCCCTGCAGGCGGAGCGACCCCAGAGTAGGGAGCAGGTGACTGAGGGCCTCTCACGGCTACACTGTAGAAGCACCTGTTGGGCCGGGCCACCTGCAAGCTAGAATTAGCATCCCCCTTTGCCAAAAAGACAGCTGAGGCTCAGAGAGGTCAAGTCACTTGCCCAAAGTCACACAGCTGAAAAGTGGGCTGAGTGAGGAAGGCAGCAGGGCACTCGGAGCTCTATACTCTGTTACTTGGCATAGCACACCTCCGGGACCGGGACACCTGTTCTAATTCACAACATTTTTGTGGTGGTTTTTTTTTTAATTCTTGTGAGTATGGAGTTCCCATCTCTCCTGCTTCCGACCATCTCTGGAGACCCAGTTATGGTTGTCGGAACTTCCAAAGAACCTTCTAAGAAATTCTTAGAGCTGTACAATCTCTACTTTCCAGACTCAAATGAAGATTCTGGCAGAGGATTATTTCTTAATTGGTAAATCTGACTCACCTGAAAAGTCATGAAAGATTGGCATGTCAGGTAAATGACACATTCCATGATTGGATTCATTTGAGAAGAATATTGTTATTAGCTCTCTGGGTCCAGGGGCCTCCTCAAAGCTGCCCACTCCATGCCCACCCCTAAACTACCCTCTGTCACAGCCCAGGGTACTATAGATGCTGGTCAGAATGCAGCAGGATCCAAATAAATGTTGGATGGATGGATGGATGGATGGGAGGAAGAGCTAGTGGGTGGGTGGACAGACACGTGAACTGGCGTCAGCCTCAGGCGGGGGCCGCTCTGAGTGGACCTTGGCCACAGCAGCCGTGAGACACAAGCTCCCAGGCCCAGTCACACCCCACCGGCTGAGGGCGAGCCCCCCTGGTGCCACTCTCCTAGGCATCCGAGCAAACAGGCCTCGCATCCCTGAGCTGATGACAAGGAAGGGGCCGTTACGCCCAGCCTGGGGCATCACCAGGGTGCCCAGAAGCTGGAGGTCAACCCCATGCCATCCACATCGGCCATGTTTTGGGGTCTGAAATGTTACAATCCATCATTCTCAGCATAACCCAACATCCCAACATCTCCAGCCTGGGGAACCACACTGTCCTTCAGTCCCCAGGTCCAATGCCGTGCCCTCCACTTACACCCCCAAGTGTGCCGATCTCAAGAGGCTCATCCGGGTGGGAACAATGCCTGGCCTGGGTGCTGGGGCCATGGGCCTCTGCCAGACCACTAGGGAAAGCCCTGGCCCCTGCACCACGGGGCCTGTGGGTCTCACTTGGATGCCACCACCTGTAAGCTTGGACACAGCCCCGGCTCAGGTCCCCAAAGCTCAGCTATGTCCTGGCCAGGGTGAGCCGTTAGAGCAATCTGAAGAAGTTTCTGTGACATGCAGAGTGACCAGCAGGAGGAAAACCAGATGCAGAAGGAGCAGGGCAAGTTTCCCCGAGGCCACGTCCACCCCCACCTCCGCCCCCGCTCCTCACTGGGCCTGCAGCCTCCTGGCACTGTGGCCTGCCTCTGCCTCTGCCTCTGGGGAGGCCTGGACGGAGGGGAAGACCTCAGGCACCGTGACAGTTTCCCCAAAACAAAGGAGCCCTGTCTGGAGGGCTGTCCCCACTCTTCCCTGCAAGGGCCACGTCCTGGACACTGGCACCTGTCAACACTCGGCCCTGAACCTGAGGAATGAGCACCTTCCACCCACCAGGGGAAGGCTGGGGAGAAACGGCCGGCCAGCACCCTTCTGGAAACTTCCAAGGGCTGAGCAGATCCCAGGCCGCGGGTCAGGTCCTCCTCACCACCCCCGCCCACTCGGGGCACAGCAGGACGTGATGGCGCCATGTCTTGGCTGCAAGGGTCCGCTTGCCCTCAGAGGAGGGGCCGTGAGCTAATCCATCGGCAGCCAAGGATCAGTCATCGGCAAACGAGATTAAATGCCCTTGAAATGGAATTAAAATGACGTCAAGCGGCAGATCATCGTTTTCTTAACAGGGCTGGACCAGCCTGCTTGCTGCTTTAACCCTCCCCTGGCCGTGTCTCAGTCCCCAGGCGTGAACGACCCAGAGCCAGGGCTGCCGTGACCCCTCTGTGCTCCTGCCTCAGCCCAGAGGCCACCGGGGGACCACTGCCCAGGCCTCTCCTGCAGACACCCTCCCCGGCCTTGGAGCCCTTCAATGGCAGGTGGTTCTCAGGCGTCAAGCATCCCTGGCAGGACCTGCAGCTGTGGGCTCAACCCTTCCTGGGGCTCCAGGAACATGGGGAGGATGGGAGGAAGGAAAGGGGCTGGCTCTGTGTCTGGGGGTCTTCCCCTGGCTCCTTCCTGTACATACTCACTCATTTAGTCCAGATGGCTCTTTCCTGTATACGTTCATTCACTCATTTGGTCCAGATTCTTTTCCCCGTTAGCCCATCCCCACATGGCCTCCCCGGGGACCAGCAGGGACCCCCCCCCCCCGCAACCCCACCACTGCTGTCTGCCTGCAGCCTGGGGTCCAGAGGCTTCATCCCCACTGACGCCTGCTCTCTTTCCATCTTAGTAAAAGAGAGAAGACAGAAAATGCTGGGCCTGGGGGCCGCGGGGGCAAGTGGATGCCAGCTCTAGGAATGACCTCCTCTCCCGGGGCTCAACCACACAGACGGCCCCACTTCTGCAAGCCCATTGGGGTTCAGGGACTCCCCCAGAAGCTGAACACAGTGAGTCCCTGCAGCGTGCACCCCGCCCACATGCCCGGGCTGTGAGCGTGGTCAGGAAGAATCCCACCAACGCCTGGCCAGGCCCCCGCCCAGCTCCCGCCTTCCACAGGCATGTCGGTGTAAACCGCACAGCCGGCCCGTCTTGTCAGGGAAAAATACTGCCACCGAAAGCACGTGTCTCTTGGTGAGGCCCTGATTATTAGAGCAGCTAAGACAGTCTGCGAAGTTGCTGGAAGTCTTTCTTAATAATCTGCTTCTGGCCCTGATCGTTATTTCTCATTTTCGCTGCAACAATCGCTTGTCAGACAGCCTGGTCGGAGTTCTGCCAATTCATCACGTGGGGCTGCCCCGAGCACGTCGCCGTCAATAGCTGTAAATGGCGAGATTTACAAGACAGGCCAGGACCACATCCTGCTGGGCCAGTCGTCAGCAGCCTGGTGCAGGGAGGCCCTGTCCCTTAGGACCCGGACCTCCAGAGGCTGGGTCTGCCCATGAGAGGCCTTGCTGAGCCCGGCTCTGCCTGCTTCTGGGGTCCCAAAGTGACCACGGAGGCCTGGGAAGGAACCCTCTGGGTGCCCCTCACCATGTGTCCCCCAGTAGCAGGCTCTCTGCTCCCTCCCCCTTTCCCGAGACGGGGCTCCATCCTCCCTCTCAGCGCTGCCTGGGAGCTGTGAGCCCCCCTGACTTGGGGTGGGGGTCCGCCCACCCCAGGGCCGTCTCAGATTAGCCCTCCTCCTCATTGCAGCCCTTGGGCTCCAGGGACAGCCTCTCCTGGAAGTTTGCTTGGACGACCTCGAAACACCTGTCCCCACCTGTCACCCCACCCCAGCTCCATCAGGGGCAGTCACTCCGGTAGCCGGTGTCTCTCACAGTCCAGTTTGGGAACCGGGCACGTCTCCACCTGTCGTGGACCTGGGAGGAAGCTGGGGGAAGCCACCTCCTGCACTCCAGACCCTATGTTTCCATTAGAGTAATCCTCGGCTCTGACTCAGAGCCCAGAGTTTCTTACCTGTGTTAGGGTTCCCCAGAGAAGCAGAACCAATGTGATGGATGGAGATACATATATTTAAAGAGATTTAGAATAAGGAGCTGGCTTAACTTTGGAGGCAGAGAAGTCCTTCCACGTGCAGTCAGGAAAGCCAGTGTTCAGTTCAAGTTCGAAGGAGGAGGAAAAGCCACCGAACCAGTTCACGGGCAGCCAGGCAGGACGGACTTCCCCTTACCTGGGGGACGGTCAGCCTCCTTGAGCTAGTCAGGCCTTCGACTGATTGGACAAGGCCCATCCACACTGGGCGGGGTCCCCTGCTCTGCCCTGTCCATGTCTCATCCAGACATGTCCGGATCACTAAGCAAACATCTGGGGACCCCGTGGCCCAGTCAGATCAACACATAATTAACTGTATCGACACCTCTCCTTCTGGCCCGGAAACATGCAGCTACCTAAGCTGCCCCTCCCATCCCCCTGCCAGTAACATGTGTCTCCCAGTGGTGTGTCCCAGGCACCCTAGTCCGAGCAGACTTTAATGCTCCCCAGGACAACTGCAGGCTTCCTGGGGGAAGCGAGTGCCCCCATTTTCCTCCCTCCAACCTCAAGCCGGCCCCTGGTGAGACATTGGGTGCTGGACAATGCCAGAGCCGCCCCCCATCCGCAACTTTCCAAGCCCCCGAAAACGCCCCACGCTCCCGGTGACCAGACTCAGCAGGGTGCTTCTGCAACCTTCTCTGCTAACCCTCATACCCCGCCCAGCTCTGGGGCGCGAGGCAGGCTCTGTCCAGGGATCCGCGGGGACTGGTCATGGCTGTGGACGGGGGGGCCTTCTCGCAGGACCGGCGTGCCCAGCAGCTGCCCAGGCCTCTCTCGGGACACCAGGGTACTTTGTGGTGCCCTGTGGGGTGCCTTTGCCTTAAAGGGGGGATTCAGGAAGAGAGGGCTGACACCCCCAGGCTGGGAAGGACCATGGCCAGGACCTTCCTCTGTCCCGCGGTGCCTGGAGCCCAGACAGTGACTGCAGGGGTAGCTGCCCGGCTCAGGGCCACCCAGGGAGGTGACAGGGGCACCGCTCCCCAGCTGCTGGCTTTGCCAGGTCCACACCCAAAACACTGGACCCTGCAGTCCCCAGCTGTTCCGTGAGCCGTTTAGAGGCGAGAAAATGGGGCTCAAGATTCAGACCTGGGTCTTGGGCTTCTCGGACCTAACCACCGGTCCCAGAAGAGCCCCTGGACAAAGGCGGGGGCGGGGGAGTCAGAGAGACCTGGCCTTACCTGCCCTGCCCCCAGGCTGGGGTTTCCCATGCTCCAAGACCCCTCCCAGCTCACTGTCTGCTAAAAGAATCAACACAAACACTGGGTTCATTTTTTTCATTTTAATTGGGAGACAATTACTTTACAATATTGTGAGGGCTTTTGCCTCCACATGAAGCGGCCATAGGCATATGGCCCCTCCTTCCTAAACCCCCCATTTCCCTCTTCACCCCATCCCTGCACTGGTTCATTTTTCAAGGGAAAAAGCAGCATTAGACAATCCCCCCACCCCAGACTCCATTCCCGTCCGAGGCTCGGGAAACTGAATCAGCAGCTCTGGGCTGGAGCCTTCACCCCCGAACCAGGCAACAGGGCAGTTTGGGGGCAAGGGGTCCAAGACACCCACCCTGCCCGCCCTCGCTTGCAGGATCCCGGAAGTTGAGGTAATCATATACCAGTCTCTTTCCATAAGGAAAATGAAAAAGAACACAGAACATTTTGAAACAGGAAGCCAAATATTTATTAAATGTTTCAGAATCCATCAAAAACCACAGATGCTGGCTAGAACAAAACCCCATTTTCAGAGACAGCGGATCGTAGGAGAGGCTGTGGAATGTCAGATGCTTCCCCTGGGCCCCGACATCTGACGCCCCAGTTCCCCACCCTGGGGAAGGGCAGGGAGATCCCTTCCCCTCTCTGCCTGCAGGGCCCCGTCCCAACCCCACAGACCCCTCCCGGAGTAGCTCTGAGGAAGCCCGAGAAGGGACTTCCAAGTAGTGTCAACATCTGTTGACATCGCACATTTGCTGTGCGTGTCTGACTCCAGTGGGGTGGCCGGTGCAACAGCCGGCCAGGCTACCCCTGCCCACAGATGCAGAGAGCTGGGCTCGCCCCTCAAGGGCCCTGAGCTGGCCCAGGACATCGGGCCACAGTGACGACAGGGCACCCAGGTCCTGGAGGCACCCAGCTAGGAGCTCCCTGTCCCAGGACCTCTGGGAAAGGGCGTGGCCACACCAGGGGCCTTGCGCCTGGGGGACAGGAAAGGCCAGGCCAGAAATCTCCCTGCCAGAGACTCGCCTGGAATCCCTGGGACATCAGGGATTGTCAGGAAGGCTCTCCACAGAGCAGCGGGGTAGCACCTGTTTCGCCCCTCAGAGATGACTCCAGAAGCAGTGCACCCTCTGCACGCCGCAGGGCATGACGTGGAAAGGCGAGGCTGCAGAGGGCGGCTGGGGCGCCTCCTGGCCTCAGAACTCCAGACCCCTCCCCCCACACACACACCCTGGGTCCTTCTGTTCCTTCCTGCCTCCCAGGACCCATCACCCAAAGGATCCTCAAAGACAAGACCAGCAGCAGGAGGGCCCCTCATCCCATGGTGGGAGAGGGAACAGCCCTGTGACCGGCTCTGTAACACTCTGGGGTCCCTGACCAGTGCCGGGTATGGAGGGCAGAGCCAGGGGACAGGGCGGGGCCTGGAGAGGGCGGGGCCTGGGGAGG
>NW_024070200.1:1217559-1266214 GCF_014754425.2 Oryx dammah
GGGGACAGGGCGGGGCCTGGAGGGGGCGGGGCCTGGAGGGGGAGAGCCTGGACAGAGCCGGCTCACAAAGTGCTCGGGAGGCACTGAGACAGTCCAGGTCAGGGAGGTGCTGCCAGTCCCCAGCCAGCCAGGCTCTGCAGACAAGGAGGGAGGGGCCCCCTGGAGGATTCTGCACGGACAGGGGTCCGGCACTCCCGTGGCCCAAGGGGTCCCTGCGACGATGCCTGGAGGGTGGAATGACCATGGGCCAAAGGGGCAGCTCGAAGCCAGGGCCTCTCCCCGCATGGTCTGCCTGCATAAGGAAGCCAAGCTCAGCGGGAACTGTTTGTAAAGGCTTTGGGTAAACACCAATTATCAGTAATTAAAACAGCCGGGCTATTAGGGAACCGCAGGAGGTTGGGTGCCGTTTAGGAAAGAAGTGATGTGTGTGCAGGCAGAGTGGTCCACTGGCAGCCGCAGGCACACCAGCCACCCCAGGCAGAGGGGCCATGGGGCTGTCCCGGGACCACTTCAAAGAGTGGGTGGCTGGGCTCCCAGGGCACTACAGAGAGAGCCTCCTGCCCTGTACATCTGCCTCTCAGGGAGACCTGGCAGCCCCTCCCCTGACCCTCCAAAACTCCAGCCCCCACCTCACGCAGGCTGTCACACGGACATCCCCCAAACATCTAACTCAACCTGGAAGACCCTTGCTCCTGTCTGTAGCCCCAGGACCGCCTCCTCCTGAATGCCCCGAACCTGCTCACACACCCCACAAACCTCCAGACACAGCAACCACAGCTCACGCACTGGGCTAGGAACCAGAAATCAGTGAGAACAAATGGGCATCTGGGCAGAAAGACGGGCAAAGAGCTCAGAGCGGCAATTCACCAAAGGACAAATGACTACAAAGCGTGGAAAATGCACAATCTCATCTAGTCAGACGAATCCCAGAACAAGAAGCAACCGCTCACCAAGCTGGCAACAAAGACAAAGGCGGAGACACCCCCCTCCTCCCCTGCGCTGGCCGCTGCCTGGGGGAAGGGCGCAGGTGGGAGGGCAGGGAGCGTCTGCTCTGGGGGCTCGTGTGTGCCCCTGGGCTCCAGTCCTGCTTCCAAGGATGCAGGTGCGGGGGAGCTCCCAGCAGGGATTCCAGGAGGCATCATTCGTCCACTGAACCAGCATTTCTGGCGCGCTGCTGTCTGTGTGAATAGCACACAGGGGTCAGACACTCAGGGAGCAAGGGAACCAGCAAGGGTGAGAAGAGCTATGAAGATGAAAACGGGGCTGGAGGAATGGGACCTGAGCTGGTTGGGGTAGGGCAGGGTGTGCGTCTGGACAGGCTGGGGTCAGGAGGATGCTCTGGTGAGATGGTGACTGGCCAGGACCCCAGCGGAGTGACGGGTCAATGATGACGGGACTCGGTGCCGTGGGGGGGGGGACACACCAGCGCTCCTGGGACGTGCGATGGTCCTGAGCTGGGAATGGGCTTGGGGCATCTAGGGAAGCAGTGCCAGGAGGAGGTGGCTGAGAGGGGAGAGGCTGGGACCCATGCTTGAGGAGGCGGCAGAGGACAGCTGCCACAGCTGGGGAGGCCTGGAGGCACCAGAGACGGCCACCCAGGGACAGGGGGTCACATGAGTGGAGCGTCTGTACAGGCGTCAGATTGTTGGCGGCAGACACTTGTTCTCAACAAAGATCACGATTTGAAAATCTGTGTGTGGGACTCGATCTCAACCAAGTGCATAACCTCCGACCCCGAGCGTCCACGGCCGGCGGCCCCGGGACGACACCCCCGAACCTCCGACCCCGAGCGTCCACGGCCGGCGGCCCCGGGACGGGGTAACAAAGGCGATGCCTTCTCCTTGGGCATGTTTGGGATTTCCAAATTTTGTAAAATCCATGCTGCATCACCACAATACATCTGTGAGGACCGTTCCCAGCCTGGGGGCCGAGAGGTGGCCCAGGAGGCGATGGACCAGCGCCCCCAGCATGGCCCTGAGGCTGCATCGCAGTTCAGTGATTGAATCCTCTCCACTTCAGTTTGTTAATTATGCAAATAACTTGTGGAAATTCAAGCTGCAGGGGCACAGAGGTCAGTCTGGGTGACCTCCTCCCGTTCAAGTGGCCTCCCTGGGGTATTGGGTGCCTGTTGTTCCGGAACATTCTCTATTCGCTGGCATGTGCATGGCGGTGGGGGGGGTTGCGGTGGGGGGTGTGCAGCCTGGCCACACTCTGCACAAACTGGGGTGCTGCCCTCCTCGCACCCCAGCCACCTGTCCATGGGTGTCCCTAAGGAGGAGACTGACCCCAAGAGCCCACAGCCCCTGCTTCCAGCTGAGCGTCCCGTCTCATGACCTGCCTCTCTGCACCTGTCCATGGGTGTCCCTAAGGAGACTGCCCCCCAGAGCCCGCAGCCCCTGCCTCCAGCTGCGCGTCCCGCCTCATGACCTGCCTCTCTGCACCTGGAGTGCATTTTCAGGGCTCCCGACACTTCCCCTTCCCTCCGTGGGCAGAAGTGAGGCCCCCGGCCTGGCAGAGCCCAGGCTGGCAGGACCTGGGGCCCCGAGTCACCGCACGAGAAACAGTGGACCCCTTCCCAGGAAGCTCCTCTGAAACCATCCCACCAGCAGCGGTGCCATGACGCGCACAGGCGCCTCCGTGTCCGTCTAGGGAGACGCCCTCTGCTCTCCTGACAGCCCCTGTCCTCACCACTCCCCCACACGCTGGCCACAGCCTCCGAGGTGACAGCAGCCTTCCTCCAGGGCCCACCCCGTAGACCTGCCCCGGGCTGGGTCTCCAGTGGTCTGGGGACAGACAGAGGGGGCCAGCCCGCCCCTCCAGGACACCTGTAGTTCGGAATGGCCCTCCCAAGCATGTCGTTCCCTGCTCCCACCCCCTCGTGTCTGGACAGTTTGGTGAACTGAGGAACATCCAAGCCTCCCAGCTGGGAGACAAAGGCACGGGCTGGGCCTGACGGGCAGTGACCCCGCACACCCGGGCCGCCAGCCTCGGGAAGCCTAGCCTCCATGCTGAGATGGGGTCAGGCTCAGCTTGCAGTCTCGGCTGGCACGCGCCATTTCTGTTATCCGAGACAGAGCCCGAGCTGCTGGCGACAAGGGATGTTATCAGCTGGACAGTGGGCCCAGGTGAGCCCCAGACACCAGCGATCGCTCACATCGCCACCGAGGCCTCCGGAGCTGCAGAGCAGGCTGGGCTCCCGGGCTCCTGGGTTTGGGAGTCTCTGGGTTCTCCTGCCTCTCGATGTGACTGGCTGCCCTCATGCCCAGGTGACCAGCAGGTGCATCGTGCCCATGATTGGGTGAAGCTAAGGCCAGGTGCAACTGACCCAGCGCCACCCCCCACTCCACCGTGGCCCCCAGCTGCTCAGGAGCGCCCAGGGGATGGCCCGTCTGCCCCTGGCTGTCCTCCTGTCCTGCTTGGGGGATCTCTGCAGCCTGCGTCCCCTCACAGGGACATGGCCAGGCTGGGGCTCCTCATGTCCTGTGGCCGCAGGGCAAATGGCGCTGGGGCCCACTTCTCTGAGCAACCACGTCCTGTTGGAGTGGTTAGGGCTCACAGCCCCCAGGACACAGGCGCTGCGACCTGCAGTCAGGGGACAGGCCCCAGCTTCCAAGGCACTTAGGGAGCCCGTGCTCAGCACCAGGCAGGTGACCAGTTCACTGCGCCCTCCCCATGGCCCATCGAGGCTGTGGCCCTTTGTAACCCATTCTGCAGGTGAAGAAACTGAGGCCCGCAGCCAACAGAGGGAAGAGCCAGGACCAAGCCTGTGGCTGGGTCCAGAGGGCAGGGCCTATCCTTCTGATGCTAAAGCGGTTTCCCCAAAGGCACCTGCTGGACACTGCACTACATTCCACTGGGACCCGCACAAGGGGGGCTGCGCTCAGCCCCTCGGCGGCAGGCACACAGCCTGGCCCGGTCCAGAGGGTGACCAGGGCTGACATGGCCGAACGCAGGCGTTCCCACCTCAGACCCCTCCTCCCAGGAGGTCTCCCCTGGCGGGGAGAGGAGGCTGCACAGAGCCACACGCAGCAGGCACAGTGGAGGCATATGAGGGGACAGTGAATGCCGACAAGGCCAGGACCACGCTTCTCAGCCGGGGGGGGGAGGAAGCCCCCGCCCCTTCTTGGGTGAGCCCAGCCCTTCCCCTGCCCCGGGGTGGGGGCTCTACCTCCACCCTAGCCCATCAGGCAGGACACTGCAGCCTCAGCCGTAGCACCTGCCCACAGGCTAGCAAAGCCCCGTAAGCAAAACACGGGACTCGGTCTCACTCTGAACGAGTCACCTGCCCACTCCCCTGCTGTGAAGCCCCCTAGGCATCCCTGGGGCCCCCGCAGCCACCACCACCACCAGCCCAGCCCGTCGGCCCCTGCCCGGCTCTTTAGGCCCCTCCCAGCCACCAGACAGCGAGGTGGCCGCGTGAGTGACCTGCCCGGTGGAAGCCGACGGAAGGCCCGCCTCGGGCTTCTGGGCCCTGCCTGCCGAGCGGCCCGCAGATCTGGGGCGTGCATGTAGGCGTCCTGCACCCGGGGAAGCCGAGTGGAACAAATGAGATTGGAATTTTATGCTTCTTTTATTGCATGTCTCTGCAGATAGCTTTTTTAATTAGCTTCTAACTCATCACCCCTGGCAACACTAAACAAGCCACCAGCCCCCCGACCCACCATCCCAGCCCGATGGGCCGAGTGCATCCCCCTCGACGGCTTGGCCGGGACGCTGGGCCATAGACGCACTGTCTCAGAAGCAGAGGCCCCGTGCGGGACACCAGGCAGCCGCTCACAGGAGCAGAGGCCCCATGCGGGACACAGGCTACCGGTCCTCAAGGCAAGCATGCCTGCTTTCCCGTCATCCCAGCTGCCTAGTTTCCTACCCAGGACCTCCACGGGCGCACTGGGCCCCCGGGGGATGTCTCCCAACCTCCCTGGGCCCGGTGCGAGCCCTCTTGCTGGCGCTGCCCCATCACCGTGGTCTCGGGGGCAGTAGACCGCCCGGCCCTCCAGCCTCAGTGCAGGCCTGTTCCCCCCACCCAGAGGCCTCTGCTGTCCTCCCCAGACCCCTATCCTTGCTGCGTTCGGCAAGGTCTGGGGCTGGACACCCCTCCCCCCTTTGCTCACCAAGGCACTAGGTGGGCACAGGGTCCGAGCCAACTGGGCACCCTCCTGCCAGTACCAGGCGGGCTCCCCAGCCCAGTGACCACCCACGCAAGGAGAGAGCCCAGGTTCCGTTCCCCAGCCCCCACACTGTCCCAGGGGAAGCGCAGCGCTGGCCTTCCTGGAGAGGAGCTGGGGACCGAGAGCCGAAAAGCCATGTGCGCTTAACGACCCCTGTCAAGGACTCCTGACCAGATTCAATTACCACCCGGGGTTTACAAGCCCAGGTGCTCCACAGAACAATGTGACCTGCGCCAGCTGGCTGCCAGCTCCCTGCCCACCCGTCTCCCCTGTGAATGGGGAGGGAGTGCTGGGGAGGGCCCGACGCCAAGGTTACCTCTGGGGCCTTTTCCGCCTTTTCCGGGGCTCGGGAAGCGCAGGTGCGCGGCCGACACTCAGCTGCAGAACCGGCACAAAGACGGATCAGGTCTTTCTGGAAGTCCTTGAAGCGCTCTGAACCGAGAATGAGTGTGTTCCCAGCCAGGGCCCCGGACCTGCTCTGCGCCCAGACCCGGGCCACCGGGCCAGCCTGCACACCAGCAGCAGTGGGGAGACCTCTGCCCACCACCCCTGTTGTGCGACAGGGCATTTGGGAGGCTGCACCTCACCCACACTCATGGTGCCCCTGCTCACGGCCAGCCCCGCTGTCCTGGGGCTGCGGGCCTTGGCACACACACGCCCCTGTGGCCGAAGCTGACTGTCCCTGAGAGGACCCACAACCCGCGAGATGGCAGGAAGAGTCGCGTTCCACTCCAGCCCAGACTGGAAGGTGAGTGGGGGTTTCCGTGGAGCTGGCGGGGCTGGTCTGAGTCCAAGCCGGCCCCCTAGAGGGCAGACGGACAGAGCCATGGAAGCCGGGCCAGCCAGGGGCCCACCCCGAGCCGTCCCCGAGGCCCCTGCCCGGGGTCAGGACTCCCAGGAGCGGCCCGGTGCCTGGCCTCCCTCCCAGAGGTGCCCCACGGGGCGCAGCCTGGGACAGGGACACGCAGGCCCACCAAGCCCAGGCCTGGGCATCGGGCTCTCGTTCCCGTCACTGTGGATGCTGGCTGGCTCCTCCCTACCCCTCAGCAGAGTGGAGGATGGCTGCCTCGCCAACTCCTTCCCGCAGGAGCCCCACAGGGACCCCCGGGCCTTGACCGCAGGCACCAGGAGAACCGGCGAGGCGTCCCAAGTCCCAGGGACGTCTGTCTACTGACCCTCTGGACACATGACCAGGGAGAGCCCGGGACAGGGGCTGCCCCCAGCCTGTGTGCCCGGCAGGGTCTGAGACAGAGGACCGAGCCGCCACCCAGCCTCGCAGCTCAGCCTCAGGGCCTCTGTGAGGGGGCTCTGGGCAGCCCCCCTCCATGCCCAGAAACTCACACTGACCTCTTCCTCCCGAGAAGGCCCACCAGCGGCAGCAGCTCCAAAGCGGGCCCTGGGGCGGGATATTGTACCCACCCACACCCTGCCTGGGGCGACCCGGACCACCACCCTTTCAGAGCCCCCGGGAGGCAGCGTTGGGTGTGGGACAGGAATCCTACCTGAACGTGAGGGTCCCAGAGGGGCAACCATGTCAAGGGGGGGCAGGGGGCGGGGCCTTCAAGTCTCTTCTCCAGGAACCACAGGCAGGTGCCCGGGGCCGGCTGACCTCTGCTCCCCGGCGGGCATCACTGCACCAGCCCGGCCCAGACACTGGACCCTTGCCTGCAGAGGAGGGACGGTGTCCTCAGGCCTGAGCCCCCGGCCAGGGCCCCCACCCTCAGGCCTGTGTTCTGTCCAGTTCTGGGGGGGTGGGGGGCCCACACAGCACAGACTGCACCACGGCCCCCGCGGCCCCGAGCCCCCCGTGGCCCTGAGCCCACCCACACCCTCGGAACGGCTCCTTCTCACCCTAAGAGGCTCCTGCAGACCCCCAACCTGCAGGCAGCCCTACTACCCAGACTCCCTCGGGCCCTCCTGGGACCCTTTGTTTCAAGAACCCACGCCGCTTTCCGCTTCCTCCTTGTGCTCTGACCCCCGCACTGGAATGAGAGAAGAGTCTCTCCTGCGCCATTCCCTGAGGACGCCTGGCACCGCGATCATCTCCCGGAAAGTCGCAGGTGCGCGGTAAGTATTTGTGAGATGCCGGAGCAGAGCGCCTGGCACGTGCCAGACACAGCGCAAGCCCCGGGAGAGGAGTGTCTGGTGGAAGCTCCCGGCAGCCTGAGAGGTAGCTGCAGGTACCACCTCTGCTCTCCAGGTGGCGAACTGAGGCTCAGAGAGGGTAAGCAGCTTGTCAAGGGCACACAGCAGAGACCCCGGGCCAGGGGTCTGCCTCCAGACTCGGACTCCCACGCTGCGTGCCGTCTACACCTAACCCTCAGTGCTGACGAGAGAGACGTGGATAATGTTCCCAGCTTACAGATGAGGAGGCAGGGGGTCAGAACCCTCTGCAGCGGCCCAGGGTCACATGCCTCCTGTCAGCGGGGGCCCGGAGGCCCCCCCAACTGAAGCCGCCTAGCCCTTACTCCCGTGTCCCCCACCCCACCATTTCTTCATCCTAGAAGGAGGCCCTGCTACGGTTTGGATATTTTCCTGAAGGCTGCCTGCCGTCTACACCCCTCCCCCCATGTGACTTTTAAGAAATATCACCTAATTAATGGATCGCTGGCTTTCAGCGCTGCCAAATTCCCCCCCGTGGCGTCTGGCCACTGCCTGGGTGCTCTCATATGCTGGCCGGCCCTGCCAGGAGGAGCTGGCGCCTGCTCCCCACTTGGCAGGGCCGCTGGGCTCCTGGCTCCACGCCCCTGCCCCCACGCTGCTGTGGTTCTGAGCACCACTCCTGCCCTGCTCTAGTGTAGACCCCACTCCTGGCCTGTGTGGACACGACCCTTCCCGAGACTGCACCGCCAGCCTCGAGGCCAGGAATATTCATTTCTCATCTCTGTTTCTCTCCAACAAACCAAGCATCCTCATTCTCCTAATTATTGGAGAACAGATTTTCCCCAAATAATTAGGCAACTTAAATCATACACTCTTCCTCTGAGAACTATATTTAATCCTGATTTGAATGTAATTTACACGTCTCAGCTCCCTTAAGCGGTTCTGGAAGCCAAAACATGGATCAAATATTTTTTAAATGTCAAATGCTGCTTAATTGTGGATTGCGCTGAATTTATTTGTACAGATACGTGTTTGATCTCCTGCTTCCTTCTCTTCCCAGAGTAACTGTCCTTAACCTACATGATTCTCCAATTGCTCTCGTAGCTGGAGGATCAAAATAGCATGCGTGAAGCCCTCGAAATTTGTAAAGTCTTTTAAAAGATGCATATTCAAATTGGAACAGAAAACTAGTAACTGAAGATTTTAGAGGAATTCATTAATGCTAAAAGCATGTGGGCGCCAAGAATGCCTGGGGTCCCAGAAGCGCCGCCCACGTCTATTCCTGGGCCAAGCACCTCTCTGCCCAGGGGTCTGTCCACGGCAGGGGTCTTCTCTGGCTCCTGCTCGCGTCTCCTTTCTCCCCTGGTTTCAAATATGTCAGATGGGGAGGCAGCAGCGTGGTGGTGCCGAGACTACGTGCAGGGCCAGGGAGCAGGGTGGAGAGGAGAAGGCCCGCGGTGCTCGTCAATCTGGAGGTCAGTGGTGACGTCCAAGAGGCGGGTAAGGACTCAGTGTATATCAGTCAGCTCATGCTAGACCATGCCGTGGTAACAAACGCCCCCAGGTCCACGGGCTCGCGCACGGGCTCGCGCACAGCTGGATCTCGCGCATGGGCTCACGCACAGAGCGGGATCTCGCGCACGGGCATGCACACGGGCTCGTGCACAGAGCTGGATCTTGCGTACACAGGCTCATGCACAGAGCTGGATCTCGCGCACAGGCACGCGCACGGGCTCGTGCACAGAGCTGGATCTCGCAAACGGGCACGCGCACGGGCTCACGCACAGCTTCACGCACAGAGCTGGATGTCGCGCACGGGCTCGCGCACAGGCTCACGCACAGCCTCAAGCACAGGCTCGCGCGCAGAGCCGGATCTCGCGCTCGCGTCAGGGGCAGGTGGCAAGCCAGGTAAGCTCTGCACGCTTTCTTTCTCGACGGACACAGGCTGAGGACGCAGACCTTCTCGGGTCATTCTCAGAGCCAAAGGAGAGAGACTGTGGAGAACCGCACAGCGCCCCTAAAGTTCCTCTCGGATGTGACACGCCCCCTCTGCTACGTCTGTCTGGAAAAGTCTGATATGAGTGAAGAGGGGGACGCAGCCCTCTCCGGAGGAGAGGAGTAGGCGTCGGTGATACAGGACAGCCCCCTGCCCCGGTGGCCACAATGTTTGCCTTCCTCTCCACTCGCATGACACCTGGGAAATGGCCCCAGAGTCCCACTCAAGGTGGCATCAGGTTCCCAGTCCAAGAAGCCTCTCGTTTTCCATCACCCTCTGGACCACATCTGAAAATGCCTCCTGCATCCCGCCCACAGGAGGTCAGAGGCCCAGAAGCTCGCACCTCCGCAGGCGCTGTGAATCCAAGCTGGCCAGACAGCCCCCGCGGCATTTTGCCGGCTCTGTGGCTCTTTGATTCCAGGCCACTTGGCCAGTTGCCCAGCCCATGGCGTTTCTGGGATGTGTCCCCTCTCCGGACTTACTAATGGTCACCTCGACCTTACTGGGCTCCCTCGGGAGAGTGGGGACCTCAATCTCTCTTCCTACAAATTTCCACCCTCAAAAAAGATCTACTGGGCTGTCCCCTTGTTGTTCAGTCGCTCAGTCGTGGCCGACTCACTGAGCCCCACGGACTGCCACACATCCGGCTTCCCTGTCCTTCACCATCTCCCAGAGTTTGCTCAAACTCCTATCCACTGAGTCACTGATACCACCCAACCATCTCATCCTCTGTCATCCCCTTCTCCTCCTGCCTTCTATCTTTTCCAGCATCAGGGTCTTTTACAGTGAGTTAGCTCTTCGCATCAGGTGGCCAAAGTACTGGAGTTTCAGCTTCAGCATCAGTCCTTCCAAGGAATATTCAGGGTTGATTGCCTTTAGGATTGACGAGTTTTATCTTGCAGTCCAAGTGAGTCTCAAGAGTCTTCTCCAGCACCACAGTTAGAAAGCATCAATTCTCTGGCATTTAGCCTTCTTTATGATCCAGGTCTCACATCCATACATGACTACTGGAAAAACCATAGCTTTGACTATATGGACTTTTGTCAGAAAGTGATGTCTCTGCTTTTTAATGCGCTCTCTAGGTTGGTCATAGCTTTTCGTCCAAGGAGCGAGCTTCTTTTAATTTCATGGCTGCAGTTACCGTCCACAGAGATTTTGGAGCCCAAGAAAATAAGCTCTGTCACTGTTGCCATCGTTTCCCCATCACTTCCTGGCAAACAGACGGGGAAACAACGGCTGTCCCCTTGGCCCGCCCCTCGAGTGTATTAATAACTGAAGCCCTGATGCCCATCCTGTCCGTCTGGTCTTTGCCACCAGGCTGAGTCTGACTGGCCTTTGTTGAGTGAAGCATCTCTAGTTTGTGTTGTGTTAAGACGTCCGAGATACTGCAGGTTCGGTCCCAGACATCCCAATAAAGCAAATACCACAGTAGGCCGAGTCCCATGAATTTTTTGGTTTCCCCAAATTTATGCCTATAAACTTATGCTTGTGCTCTATTAAGCGTGAGATAGCATTCTTTCTAAAAAGCAACGTATGTGCCTTAGTTTAAAATATTTCATTGCTAAAAGATGCTAACCATCGTCTGAGCCTTCAGTGAATCGTAGTATTAATAGAAACATCAAAGATCACTGAGCATGGTAATAAATAGGAAAACAGTGAAGGGGCATTTGGAACGCTGCAGGAATTTAAAACTGAGACGCGGGGACACAAAGTGAGCAAATGCTAAGGAAGAAATGGCACAGACAGGCTTGAGCAACGCGGTGTGGCCAAAACCCCCAATCTGCAGAAAACGCATCTGCAGAGAGCAGCAAAGCGAGGTGGGCCCGTCCTTTCCACGCTCCTCGCAAACCAGCTCCTCCTCCTTCCTGCTGCCTGAGGACCCGCAGCCCTGGCAGCTGATCAAGGCCCTGCGGTCTCACTTGGTCCCCAAACCTGTGGGCCTGCGTCCACAGCCTCCACCTCTGCTTTCTGGGGCCTCGCGGAACCAGTCTAGGCAAGATTTCACACAGCCCCACCAGCCCCAGAGCCAACACCACAGCTTTGGGGTTTGTGGGCACAGTGCCCAAATCAAGGTGCCAGTCTGTGCCAGCTGGGGTAGCAGTGACCTCAGACCCTCAGGGCTCACAGAGAAGGTTATTTCTCACCCAAGCTACCTGCTGACTGCCTTTTCCATACATCAGGATGCAGGCTGGAGAGATGGCGGGGACACTCAGAAGGAGACAACACTAACCCTCTATGGGGGGCGGGGGGTGGAGACCCCTGGGAAGAATAACCCAGCTCTACCGGCAGACTCCTCCCTGCCCACGGTTCCGCACAGGTTTGCAAATAGGAACTGGCCCGTCGCTAAGAGAGGGATTTGCTGGTAGCTGGGACGGAGCAGCGGCTGAGGGAGTGGAACCTCCCCGTAACTTCTACAGTCTCAGCCTCGGGAGAGCCTTGCCTGCGTCCCGAGCCACAGAGCATCCGAGAGCCGAGGTGCGCAGAGCCTGGCAGGACGGCGAGGGGAAATGGGCAAGTGCAGGTTCACCGCTGAGACCTGAACAGCCTCTTCCGGTACCAGATGGACAAGCAGTCAGGAAACCAGGGAGGAAACAGTCCAACATGAAGACCATCAACAGACTTTCTCCTAGGGCACGTCTGGAACATTCCCCACAGCGGTAGACTGCACATCCTCCTCACATCCATCTGGGCCAGAAGACACCGTAACAGATTTAAAAGAATAGAAATTAAGAGTTTGGGATTAACATACACACACCATTCATTATTCATAAAATGAGCTTCCCAGGTGGCTCAGCGGTAAAGAATCTGCCTCAGTGCAGAAGACGCAGGTTTGATCCTTGGTTTGGGAAGATCCCCGGAGAAGGGAATAGGAACCCGCTCCAGTATTCATTCCCGGGAAATCCCCTGGACAGAGGAGCCTGGCAGGCTACACAGTCCATGGGGTCGAAAAGAGTCAGACACAACTTAGCAACTAAACAACAGCCAAACATGAGACAGATAACCAGCAAGGATCTCCTGAACAGCACAGGGTCTTCTATTCAACACTTTACAATAGCCCATAAGGGAAAAGGGGGCTTCCCAGATGGCACGTTGGCAAAGAACCCACCTGCCAATGCAGGAGACGCAAGGCACCTGGGTATAATCCCTGGGTTGGGAAGAGCCCCTGGAAGCGGCAGCCCACTCCAGCATTCTTGCCTAGGAAGTCCCATGAACAGAGGAGCTTGACAGGCTACGGTCCAGGGGGTCACAAGAAGTCAGACACATCTGAGCACCTGAGGACATAGGTTTATGTATCACCGGATCACTGTTACACACCCGAAACTGTCATGACGTCTTAAATCAATTCTTGCGTCAAAAAGAATAGAAATCATATAAATGATATTCTCAGACCACAATAGAGTTAAATTAAAAATAATAATAGAACAGAGAAGCTGGAAAATCCCCAAATATTTGAAAGTTAAACAACACATGCCTAATTAACACATGGACCTAAGAAGCAGTGCTGGGAGAAATTTTGAAAAATATTTTGGACTAAATGAAAATAAAAATAAAAATGATCAAAACTTGCAAGAGGCAGTGAAGGTAGTGCTCAGAGGGAACTCTGTAGCATTAACTGTATGTATTAGAAAAGAAGAAATCTAAAATAAATGTGTGCTTTCATCTTATGAAACTAGAGACAGAAGAGCAATTTAAGACCAAGTAGAGGAAATCGTAAAAATCGGAGCAGAAACCAGTGACATTGAAAATAAGAAAGCAATAGGGAAAATCAACAAAGCCAAAAGCTTATTCTTCGGAAAGATCACTGATAAATCTCTAGCCAGGCTAACCAAAAAAAGATGACAAATTGCTGATACCAGAAATGAAAATGGTGACATCGCCACTGGCCCATGACATTAAATGAATGATAAAAGAATAGTGTAAACAACACAATGGCCACAAACTTGAAAGCATAATGAAATGGGCCAATTACTTAAAAGAAACAAACTGCCAAAACTCACACAAGGATAAAAAGGTCAACTGAATAGACCTATGTCTATTAAAGGAATTAGAAAAAAAGAAGTGATCACTAAAAACCCAGATGACATCACTGGTAAATTCCACCAAACATTTAAGAAATGAAAGATGTCAGTTCTCAACACTTTCTCATGGAAAATAGAAGTAGAGTGAACACTTCCTAATTTGCTCTGTGAGGCTGGTGTTACCCTGATACCAAAACAAAGACATTCAAAGGGAACTACAAGCCAACAACTCTCATGAATGTAGATGCAAAATTCATTGACAAAATACTATAAACTGAATCCAACAATGCATAAAAATAATTACATGCCACGGTCAGGCATATTTCTACATTCAGAAATCAATCTATCTTTATACATATGTATATAAGTAAATCTATCCACCCCTCTGTCTGCCTCACTCTCTCCTGGAACTGATGACCGGTTTAACGAGGTCACCAGGTGCAAGGTTAACATATGAAAGTCAATTGCCTTCCTATAAATCAGCAATGAACAATTGGAATTTGTTTTCTTGTTTTGTTTTTTTAAAGATTTTTAAAAATGTGGATCATTCTTAAAGTCTTTATTGGATTTGTTACAATATTGCTTCTGCTTTATATTTCTTAATTTTTTTGGCCCCAAGGAATGTGGGGCAGGGGCTTCCCAGGTGGCACAGTGCAAAAGAACCTGCCTGCCGCTGCAGGAGACTCGGGTGCACCTCCTGGGTCAGGAAGAGCCCCCTGGAAAAGGAAACAGCAACCCACTCCAGTGCTCTTGCCTGGAGAACCCCATGGACAGAGGAGCCTGGCAGACTACAGTCCATGGGGACGCGAAAGAGACACTTAGCGGCTAAGCGCGCACAAATGTGGGATCTCAGCCCCTCGGCCAGGGGCCAAACCCTGGCCCCCGGCACTGGAAGGCGAAGCCTTAACCTCTGGACCACCAGGGAAGTCCCTGGAATTTGAAATTAAGAAAACAATGCCAGTTACAAGAGATCCCGCATCCCAGACTGAAATACTTTGGCCTAACCCTAACAAAGCAAGTACAGGATCTATAAGCTAAAAGCCACAAAACTCTGAAGAAAGAGATGAAAGCAGCTGTAAGTAAATGGAGAGAAATTATTCCATGACCATGGATAGGAAGACTTGAGTTATTGATAAAATAAGACTTCTTCCAAATATACTCTATCCAGTCAGTGGATTCCAATCGAAATCCCAGCAAACCATTTAGCTATCGACAAACGGATTCTGAAAAGTTTATACAGAAAGTCAGAAGTCCCAGGATATCCAGCACATTCTGCGGCACCAAGCTGGAGGACTCACAGTGTCCGATTTCCAAGCTTCTTATCAGGCTGCAGAAACCCAGAGAGTGGTATTGAAAAGGATAGACAAAAAAAAAAATCATTGGAACATCTTAGAAAGCTTGATAGTGGACCTGCGCAAATACTGTCAAATCTCTGACAAAGAAGCAAAGGCAGGGGGCTCCCCTAGGGGCCCAGTGGTTAGGACTTCATCTTCTAAAGCAGGGGGTGCGATTTCAAGCCCTGGCCACAAGCTAAGGTCACACATGCCTCAAGGTCAAAAAACCAAAACAAAACAACAGATGCATTACTGTAACAAATTCAATAAAGACTTTAAAAGTGGTCCATGTTAGAAAAAAAAAATCTTTAATAAAGGAAAGGCAATTCAACGGAGGAACGTGGACTTTTCAACAAATGGTCTGCGATGATTGGACATCATATTCTAAATTTTAAAAAGTGAATCAAAACACAGATCAAGGACACTTTTCACAAAAATTACCTCAAATTTACTTATACGTAAACCTCAAAACTATAAAGCTTCTAGGAGAAAAAAACTCAGGACCTGTGGGATATTGGGTTTGACGAGCAATTATTTGTTATAACACCAAAAGCACAATCTATGAAAGAAAAATTGCTGTTAGACTTTTTCAAATGAGAAACAAAAGACACTGTTAAGAGAATGAAAAGACAAGCCACAGGCCGGGAAAAAATCTTTGCAAAGCACATGTCATATTAAAGACTTCAATCCAAAATACACAAAGATCTCTTTTTTTTTTATTAATAATACTGTATTGGTTTTGCCATACATTGACATGAATCCACCATAGGTGTACATGAGTTCCCAACCCTGAACCCGCCTCTTACCACCCTCCCCATATCATCTCTGTGGGTCATCCCAGTGCACCAGCCCCAAGCATCCTGTATCCTGTATCCTGTGCAAAATACACAAAGATCTCTTAAGACCTAACAGGAAACAAAAACAGCTGATTCTAAAATAAGGAAAAGTTCTGGGGCTTCTCTGGCGATCCGGTGGTTAAGACTCTGCACTTCCAATGGTCCGTCTCTGGTTGGGGAACTAGGATCTCACAAGTCCCATGGCGTAACCAAAAACAAAAGTGAATAAAATAATCAAAATAAAATAAAGGTCAGAACAGACACCTCGGTAAAAAAAAATATAAGCAAATGGTAAATACACATACAAAAAGATACTAATGCCATTTATCATTAGGGAAATGCAAATTAAAACAGGGGAAAAGAACTGCAGGCCTACAAGAACGGCCAAATTCCCCCAAGTCGATAATACCAATTGCTCTCAAGAACGCAGAGCAATCTTCGTCCCTCACTGGTGGGAACACAGATTGGTACTGACTGTGGGAGACGGTCTGGCAGCTTCCCTCAGTGCTAAACATAGTCCCGCCATATGAACCAGCAGTTGAATTGCTAGGTGTTTACCCAACTGACTTGAAAACTTATGTCCACACAATGCCCGTATGCAAATGTTTATCGCAGCTTTACTCAGAATTGCCAAAAACCAGAGGAAATCAAGATGTCTTCCCATAGGTGACGAGTAAACAAATCCTGGTACATCCATACAGTGGAGTATTATTCAGGGATAAACATTAATGAGCTGTCAAGCCACAGAAAGGCATGGACGAACCTCAAATGCATATGGCTCTGCCTATGGAGAGGAGCCAATCTGAAAAGACTCGGTGCTGCAGGGTTCCAGCTCCGTGACGTTCCAGAAACGGCAAAACCAGAGACAGGACACAGGTCCGTGGTTGCCAGGGGTCCCAGGGCAGAGGGCAGAGGGCGACAGGTGAAGCGCAAGGACTTTTAGGGCAGTGAAAGTATTCTGCATGAGGCCAGAAGGACGGATACAAGACCCTGTGCGCCCGTCACAACAAGCAGCTTTATGTAAATGTGTGGTCTTAACATATGCAAATGTTAAAAACTTATTTAGGAGGCTGGGGATTCCTGCGAAGATGTGCAGACAGAACAAAAGAACCCTACCCTAACAAAAAATGTCTGAAACAGCCTCACTGAAGGAGCTGAGAGGGACAGTGCTGATGTCAGTGATTTCAGAAAGGAGCGGGGTCTGTGAGGTTACGGACAAAGGGAGCTGCTCGAAACACCGTGCCCTGGTCAATTCCCTGCTCTGTCTCCCTGGGAGGACACCTTAGCAGAGATGCAGCTGGGGGGTGGGTGGTTTTGTGTGTACACCCGACTGGCCACGAGTACCCAGGTTAAGCAGTTTCTGGGTGTGTGAGAGTGGGTTTCTGGTGAGCTCAGCAGTGGAACGGGTGGTCTCAGTAACACAGGTGCCCCCCAGTGGGGGTGGGGCTCCCCAGGGCAGGTGGGCCTCCCCAGGGTGGGCGCCCCTCCACTGTGGGTGGGCTTCCCCAGGGCGGGTGCCCCCCCAGGGTGGGTGGGGCTCATCCGTCCACTGAGGGTCTGGATAGAACAGAAGACGGAGGAAGGCGGGATTTGCCCTTCTACACCTGCCTCGGCATTAAGCTGGTGTCATCCCATCTCCTGTCCCCGGGTCCTCAGGCCTCTGGACTTGGGGTGACTCACACCACCTGCTTCCTGGGTCCCCAGCCTGCGGCAGCAGCTCATGGGGCTTCTCAGCCTCCATCATCACAGGAGCCTGGTCCTCACAGTAAACCTCCCTGGGGGTGCACACGCCCCTCGTCCGAGTCTCCAGAGAGCCCTTATCACCAGTACATAGAAATAGACACGGGCGTCGTGTATGTGATGTGAGTGTGTGGACACTGGTGAGTGGGCTTCCCCAGTGGCTCAGTGGCAAAGAATCCGCCTGCCAATTCGAGAGACGTGGATTTGATCCCTGGATCAGGATGATCCCCTGGAGAAGGAAATGGCAACACACTCTGGTACTCTTGCCTGGAGGATCCCGTGGACACAGGAGCCTGGCGGGCTACAGTCCATGGGGTCACAAAAGAGTCGGACAGGACTCAGCAGCTAAACCCCCACACCGGTTAGCGCACACGTGTTCCTAAACCCCCGCACCGGTTAGTGCACACGTGTTCCTAAACCCCCACACCAGTTAGCGCACACGTGTTCCCTGGCTGTGTCAGCCGAGAGGGGTGAGAAGCAGCAACACCCCAGCAGCAAGCAGCCCCCACCAGGGCCCAGATACCGGAGTGTTCTCCAGCAATACCACGGATCCCTGGAGAAATGACTGATCCTAGGGCTGGAGCAGAGAAAATTCCAGAGAACCTGCAGCTTCCTGTCGTACCAGAAAGTCAGAAAGGGTCAGCAAGCCACAGGCATGTCCCAAACACGGGATCCACCTGAAGGGCTCCCAGTGGCCAAGACTGGAACAGCTTGAGCAGTAAAGCAAACAGCTCGGTGTTCTGAGCCAAAGCGTGAAATAAATACCCCCGGGGTCTGTACTGATATCAGAAAGGGAAACAGGTAACCAAACGGGGAGAAGAGACAAATTTCCCTGCAGAGTTCCCAATAATTTATGCAGATACTCTGCTCTCACGGAGGTGGAGGGGGACTTCCCAGTCCCAGCTCTGAGCTGCAGGGTGACCGCGTCCCAAAAAGGACAGTGTGGGAAACTGGGGGCGTGGGGGAAGAGTCAGAGCACAGCAGAGAAATCCAGCTCGCCCTGCCTCAGCCAGAGGTCTAGGCCAGCGTCAGCTGAGACACACCACGTCCAGAGTGTGTGCCTCTGAAATCATGTGATGAAGCTGGACTTATCTCCGCGTCATCCGCCTGGACCCCAGTGTAATCGTGAGAAAAAGGCAGACAAATTCCAGTTGAGGGACGGCATACCAAACACCCGACCAGTTCACCTCAAAACTGTCAGGATCGTCGGAAACAAGGGAATCCCGAGGAACTGACCCTACCAAGAGCCCCCTGAGGAAGGGGGATGACTCAGCGTCCCCGAACAGAAAAAGGACACCAGGTAGCCACTCGGGAAGCCTGGATGGTGCACAGACGCCGCTTAGCAGCCAGGTCGACTCGATGCTGACGCAGGACACCAGCTCACTAACTACGTGAGACACGCCGTCCTGACGTGAGAGGCTGGTAAGAGGGAGCCTGGGCCATGTGAGAACTCCGGACTAGCTTCACAACTTTTCTGTAAATCTAAACCTGCTCTAAGAGAATTAAGTTTACTTTTTACTTCTTACAAAAGGCATGCATTTCATTGCATGTAAATTATGCCTCAATAAAGCTGGTTTTAAAGTTTAAAACAGGACAGACTTAGAGACTGTCATACAGAGTGAAGTCAGGCGCAAAAAGACAGACTGTGATATCGCTTCTGTGTGGAGTCTGAACAAGGAGTACACGTGAACTCATTCACAGAGAAGTAGAGTCATGGGCATAGAAGGCAACTTATGGTTACCAGCGGGTGGGCGGGGGCCGGATAAACCGGGAGATCGGAATCAACAGATAGACACTACTGTATCTAAAAATGAGGAGGAAATGGCAACCCAGCCCAGCATTCCTGCCTGGAAGATCCCATGTTCAGAGCCTGGCCTGGAGGCTACAGTCCACGGGGTCACCGACAGTCAGACACGACAGAGCAACGAACACAAACAAACGTATAAAGAAGATAACTAACAAGACCCCAGTATACAGCGCAGGGGACTCTGCTCAGTACTCTGCAATGGCCTGCATGGGAAAAGAAGCTAAAAAAGAGTGGATATGCGTGTGTGCGCGTGGATGTGTGTGCGCGCGTGCGTGTGCATGTGTGTGTGTGCGTGTGTGTGCGTGTGTGCGTGTGTGCACGTGTGTGTGCGTGAGTGTGTGTGTGTGTTCGTGTGTCTAGTCGCTCAGTCCATGGGGTCTCAAAGAGTTGGGCACCACTGAGCAATTTCACTCACTCACTATATATATATATATGACTTATTTTACTGTATATCTGAAACAACACAACATTGTAAATCAACTATCCTCCAATAAAATTTTTTTTTAAAGTCTAAAACAAGATGTGGTCCCTGCTCTTGGGAGCTTTAGTCTCCTGAAGGAGGAAGACAGTAAAGTAGAAAAGCGTGCATTTGAGTCTCAGGCTGTCTCCTCCCCTCTGAGTTAAACCCACAGGGCCCAGCAGGGAGACTGAGGCAGGCAGTTCACTGGCCTGGCCAAGAGGAGACCGTGTGGAGCTCTGGGCTGGCCCACGCTGACCCCAACCTTGGACCCATGGAACCGCAGATGCGGCAGGACAGCACAGGGGTGCCTCGAAGGCGTTCTCTTTTCTTGGAGAAAGATGGAATCCCCCAGCGCTGAGATGGACGTGCCCGGGGCTCGGCCGTGGCCGGAGACTGTGGCAAGGCAGTCACCATCCCCGCGTTAACCAGGCTTCCAGGAGAGCAGCGCGCAGCCCACGGGCCTGAGACGAGAAGCTCACAGCCCACCGCCCACCACCCATCCCCACCCCCACCTCCAAAACACACTCTGCGTTAAGTGTAATGGGTCTGAGGGAATTTATTTTGCCAATTTTAGAGCCCACTATAAAGAAGAAATATGAGAGAATTTTATGGGGTGCACTGTATATCTTTAATACTCGTGTTTTTTCTCGAGATGCTGAGAATATCAATTACTCTTACGGCTTTATGAGGAGCCGCCGCAGCCCCTGGTTGGCAAAGCAAGTTTTAGCAGAAAATAAGCAACAGTGGGCATGGGGTCACCGGGTACCCGGCAGGCGCCAAGGTCCCGGGCTGTGTTTGAGGGTCCGGCGGACTCAGACGAACCCAGGGCTGCTGTTCGGAGGACTTTCTGCGTGGGGTGTGTGTGCATGGGGGTGTGTGGGGAGTGTGCCCCTCCCCCGAGTCCTCTTTGTTTGAGGAGAGGATGGTCTTGGGGGAAAGGAGCCCCCAGCCCCCTGCCCAGGGCAGAGGGAGGCTCTGCTCCGGGGACCAGCCCTGATCTAGGCGCTCCCACCGTCTTCCAGCCCAGCCCCCCGGCCCCCACCCCCGCACCCTGAGTGGACCGCCGCTCTGAGCCCAGGGTCCTCTGCGGGCTGTGCCCCTCCAGCTGGCCTGGAGGGGCCGGGACATCAGAGGCGGGGAGGCCTCTGTCAGCAGGCGGCTGGCCCGGGGGCGCAGGAGCAGGGGGTACCTTGGACGTGCGCAGGCTGGGGGCCCAGCAGGCTGGGCTCCAGTCCTGGCCCCTCAGCCACTGGAAAAGGGCTCAGCCTATGGAGGGGGCACAGAGCCCCAGGGGCGACCGGGCATCCCAGACGGAGACACACGCACACACGTGCACACACGCACTGCACGTTTGCCCTGGTGGGTCTCTGCTCCTCGTGACCGAGAGACTTAGAAACGAGCCCCCTCCCCACCCTGGGCCCTGACCCCCTCCAGGTGGGGAGCCCCGGGCCCCGCCGACAGGCGGTGGTACCCCCACCCAGTAGCTGTGAGGTGGCGTCCACTCCCACCTCTGCTTAGAGTTATTTACGGCTCCGATGCGCATGTTTGTTTAAAACCTGCTCCGGGATCCATCCAGCCTGCCCCTTCCTCAGCCATTATCAGCCATCGCAAAAGTGCCGAAGAGAGAGTCATAACCGGCAGATTTACGAGGCAGCAAGAACACGGAACGAGCCAACAAGAGAAAATGAAACCCTTTACCTGTGTGGTGATTTACAAGCTGGGCGGGCAGGCGCTGCCCCCTGAGGACCCTGACCTCCGCCCTCAGACTCTGCCCTCCCGCCCCTGCCCACTGTGGGGGGCCCTGGGGCTCTGACCGCCGCTGTGTAACCCCGGGCGCACCCCTGCCCTCTCTGGGCCTGTGCCAGAGGGGAGTGGACAGACAGGCCCGAGGGAAGGCACTAGTCCAGATGGGCTCCCCTCTCCTGCCCTACCCCCGCCTGGCCAGGCCCGCGGCCCCTGGGCATGGGACAGCCTGCTGCTGGGCGGGGCTGGACCCCACACCCTGATGGCCAGTGCCCCGGCCTCCCTTTACGAGGGACCCCCTTCGCTCCCACTGGCCTCTGAAGAGGGGGCTTAGCGGCGGGAGTCCGGACAGCTGACTGGCCTCTCCCAAGACACAGAGGAAGGGGCTGCTCAAAACCCTTCATGCCTCGGCCGGAAAGCCCCAAGGGTGAGAGGAGGCCAACAGGAAGGGCCGGTGCTCTCGAGAGTCCTGGGCAGAAGAGGCCGCCGTCCACAAGAAGGCCTTTGAGCTGCAGCGGCTGCAGCCTGTGAGTAGCCCTCCGTCAGGGGTCCCGGCGGAGGGAAGGGGGCTCGTGAGACTGAGCCCTGGGCCTGGCAGGGAAAGTGCTCTGAACAAGGAGGGCCCAGGCAGACTCCTCGACAGGTAGGGCCGGCAGCAGGCCTCACCGCTTGGACCCGCTCTGAGACAGAGCCCACCCCCGGGCGGGCAGGGGCCCGTGGCCGTCTGCAAGCCATTCGCTCAGCCAGGGCAGGCTCAGAGCCGGCGGGTGGCCCCCACGGCCCCTGAGGACACCCCGACCCTTTCTTTCACTCGGTCAGGACAGGTCGGGGGGGTCGCAGCCCCCCAGAGTCAGGGCTCAGGCCCATGCAGGAGGGTCCCTCCCGGAGGTGGGGTCTCACCGGGCCCCCCCCCCCGCCTCCCGTGTGAGGGCCGTCCCTCAGGGGCCCTGTCCCTCCGGCCAGCTTTGCTTCCCGTCCCCTCTGGGGTGGACGAGCCAGGATCCCTCTGCCCACTTCCCCTTCACACCGCCGAGTCCAGACAGCCCACACTCACTCCTCCAGACCTCCCTGAGACTGAACCCCAAACAGAAATGAGAAACAGGGGTCTCAGAAGTGGGGGTCCTGCCAGGAAAACAGGATCCAAGCCATGGGCTGTCCTCACAGCCAGAGAAACCCCTTGGCTCCCAACGCCCCGTGCTCATGGCCTGAACAAGGGGTCCCCTCCCCAACAAGGTCACGTCCAGCTCTGCCTCCCAGACATCCTCCCTGACCCCACCGGGCTCACAGACCTGCACAGAGACACACTCAGTGTGCAGAGCCCTCAGGGAATTCGGCAAGGCCGCGGGACCCGGCTGCCTCCTCTTGGGGACCCCCAGGTCCTGGGCTGTAGGAGGATCTCGGCGCCCACACCCAGGTCAGGAGCCCCGTGCCGTCCATGCGCAGGGGCTGAACAGTGGGGACCCAGCAGACGCCCATCCAGAGCGTGCAGCCCCCGCACCCCCACCCCCCACCCACGTGGGGCCCCCCGGACACAGGAAGGAGCCACCATCCAGTCCTCCTGCGGCCGGAGAAGGAGCTGGAGAAACGGCATGACCCCAACTCGAGAAACACCTGCCCCTTCCTGTCCCCAGACAGGATCCACCATCAGCTCCCCGTGGTCTTCGAGAAATGGTCTTTGAGCCACAGGAGTTGAGCTGAGTGCCTGACCATCACCCCCACCCAGCTGGCCCTGTGCACACACTCACACACTGATGTTCACATGCACGCACCAGGCTGGGCCTGGACCCCGTATCCATCTCCCGCTCCGGAGGAGGTGAGGCGCTGTGGACTCCGGAGTAGGAGGCGGGGAGCGGGTCCCCAGATGAGCCCCATGGAGGCCCTGGCCCCTCCTTCCCCCATGCCACCAGAAAGCCAGATGTTCAGCACCTGGGTGGGCCCACGGGCTCCCGGAAGTCCCGCCTCCCGGTCCATTCTCCTACCCTGAGTCCTCACCTCCGCAGGGCTTGCACCTCTCAGGTCCAGGAGAGCGCTGGGCCCCCGGACGTGTCACCTCCATCTCAGGGGACACCAAGAAATTCCTTGTAACAGAGGCTGCCGCCAAGAGGTACTCTGTGTTCTGTTTTGTGTGATTTCTGCTTCTTTCAAAAAGAAGAACACGGGGAGACACAGTTGTCTGTAAAGCTTCAAGGGGCTTAGAAATGAGCGGGGCTCTTTTGGAGAAAATACGAGTTTGATTTTTCAATTAAAGCCCAGTCTAGGCTGTGCCTCAGCCTCCAAAAGAGTGTCTGTTTGCAAAGAGCTTGCTGGCCCCATCGCCACCCCACTCCCACCCCAGCATCACAGGGGGCACTGCGAAATGTCATCCTTGAGCTCCGGGCTGCCATGGAGGTGCTGAGAGAGCTGGCCCCACCCTGTCCCTGAGTCTACCTGCGCCGCCTCCACCTCCAGGAAGCCCCCCTGGGCTGCTCTGCACTCAGCTCAGCTCCTGTGGCTCAGAGCCCTGGTTGGCCCCACCTTCCCACCAGCCAGGGGCCCTGGGCCCTCCATTTGCCAGCAGCACCCAGGTTTACTCGTCACAGCACTGTCATCCCCACCCAAGCCCAGGGTCCCAGGCTCCGGGACGGGACGAGGAGGCAGAGCAAAGAGGTGACACCTGCAGGCACCCCTCTGGCTGTGACACCCAACTCCAGCTTCAGCACCCACTGCGGGGTCCTAGGACCCCCAAGACCCACCTGCCCAGAGCCACCTCCCCTCCACCCTTGGCCAGGGCTGCCAGGGGCCCTAATCATGAACCCACTTTGAAGCCCCCCTGCTCCCCCCGTGGGCTTGCCACCCCGGGGCCAAGGAGGCAGAGAGAGCCGGCCCTGCACCCCAGACCGCACCCATCCCCCCGACAGCCCAGTGATGCTGGCCAGATTGGAAACAAGAAGCCAAACGGGGAGGGGTAGACAGGACGGGGGGTGCTCTGGGAGGAGCCGAGGACAGCACTCTGGCCAAGACGGAGACCCTGAAGGGGCGTGGCGCAGAGAGGCCCACGGTGATGTCACCCCAGGGCGGGCGCTCGCGCGGGCGGGGGTGCTGGGGACGGTTTGCAGAGGGTGCCACTCCCAGCGTCCATCGCTAGCTGCACACTCCCACAGGGCTCCATGGACCCTCCACCCGCCGGAAGGTTCCAGCTTGTCCTGCCCTCACGCACTCATACCGCGGCAGAGCACTGACCCCCCCTGCCCAAGGGTCCTGGGCAGCGCTAAGCTGCCTTCCCGGGCACCGGCCGCCCCCTCGAGGACTCCAGGGCTGGGGCGCCCGGGCCACCTGGCCCCTGCCCGCGGGCGAGGCCCTCCCCCACCCAGGATCCGTTTCCTCTGGCGGACAGACTGGGACATCCGAGGGCACCTGTAGCTCGGAGTCGCCGAGGTGCTGACTGGCTCAGGGTCCCCGGCCCACCAGGCTCCCCGCCCGGGGGTCACCGGCTGTAACGCTGCCGCCACCCGTGCTGGGCCCGCTCCTTCCGTCTCACTCTCGTTTTCTTCCCGCCGTAATTGAAAAATCAATGAGGGGCAGGGTTTCTGTGCAAACCACAAGTACAATTATTTTCAACCACACAAGGAATGAGCCGGGAGGTGCGGCAGCTGCTCCACCGTGGCCACTCGGGCCCGGGGTGGGCCAGCCCCCCGCAGACTCCAGTGCCGTTGCTTCTCATCGGGTCTGTCTCCCTCGCCCCCGACCCCCACCCCGTGGCTTTGCCCGATCGTGTGGTGCCGAGCTCGTAAATACTGGAGCTTAATGAGCGGTGTGGAGGTTAATTAATTGTAGGCATAGTCCACACAGCCCTGCCGTACCTGTCATGAAATACATCTTCCGTTGGAACCTATTACATTTTTATCAACTTGGCCTCACGAGTCCTGACGCGTACCTGGGCGGTGGACCGTCCTCTGCAATCAGGTCCATTTGGCTTTTATGGGTTTGCGCAATTTCACCCGAGGGACAGATAGGACTAAGCAAGGAAAGGCCACCAGTGCTACCAAGCGCGGGGTGCGCGAAGGCCAGGCGCCAGCCCCGGAATGGATGCCGCCAGCGCCCGCCTGCCCGCCTTCCACCCAGCCCAGCCACGCAGGAGCCTCCACCCCCCACCTTACACTCTCCCTGCCTCTGGCACCCACCCCCCGGCCTAGGGGACAGCATCACCCCCAGGGCTGGGTGTGCCCCCCACCTTCAGGCTGGCTCCCAGCCTCACTGACCCCACGTGGGGGCCATGAGGCTAAACTGTGCCACCCTGAGCTGGCACCTGACCCTGAACCGGCCCCTCACTCAGCGAGATGGCGGTGGGAAGCAGGAAGTCAGGCTCTGGAGTCCCAGCCAGGGGTCCCCCCATCAGTGGCAGAGTCCCTCAGCTGGAGGGAGAAGGTAGGAGCTCAGAGCAGGGAGCTCCCCCCAGAGCTTGAACCCCACTGGGCCCCCTGCCTGCTGCACGCAGCTCCATTGGGCCAGGGTCAGGGAGGCATGGAGACCTGTCCCCACTGCCTGTAACCCCACTTGCACGGGCAGGGCTGCTCCATCCCCCACTCCCCAAAGATAAGCAGCAAGGAACAAGCAACAGCCTGTGGAACTGAGGGTGTTGCTTGCTCAACACGGGCCCCCCACTCCTGACCGGAGCTCACTGAGGCCTCCCTCCTGGACAGCATCCCTGCCCCCACCCCCACACCCCGAGGCCCCCACCACCACCACGGGAACCTGGCATCAGGACCACCCTGCATGGCGGCCACTGCACCTATGCCCTGACTGGGTGAGGAGGAGCCCACCCCCAACCAGGGGCCCCCAAGGACCTGGTCACCCCCTCAGCTGTCCCCCAGGTGGTTCACGGCCACGACAGGAATGGAGCCGCTAACCACAGCCTGCTCAGCGTGCCTCGCTCCCTCTAAGGCACTGTCTCCCACGCATCTCCTCAAGGCAAAGCCACTCTTCACTCGCCCCGTCCAGCGTGGGGCCACTGGCCGACGTGGCCACTGAGCGTTGAACTCGGGGCTGTTCCAACTGCAGGGTTGGATTCGTAGGATTGTACTTGATTTAACCGTTTTATTGCTGTATGCCTGACACAGAGTAAACTGCGCATTTATAGTCAACAATTTGAGAGGTACTGACCCGAGTGTCAGTCAGTACTTCACTGGAAGGGCTGATGCTGAAGCTGAAAGGCCAGTACTTTGGCCAGCTGATGCGAAGAGCTGACTCATTTGCAAAGACCCTGATGCTGGGAAAGATTGAGGGCAGGATGAGAAGGAGACGACAGAGGAGGAGATGGCTGGATGGCATCACCGACTGGATCGACATGGGTTTGGGTGGACTCCGGGAGTTGGTGATGGACAGGGAGGCCTGGCGTGCTTCGGTTCATGGGGTCGAAAAGAGTCGGACACGACTGAGCAACTGAACTGACCTGACCTGAGTTTGCACAGCAAAACCATCCAGGCCCAGCACGTGACGACCTGCAGCCGCGAGGTCAGCAGCGCACTCGCCCTCTGCGCCCGGCCACAGCCGCCAGGCAGCTCCGATCCGTACTCTGTCGCTAAGGATTGCTGTTGTTGCTGTCCAGTTGCTAAGTCGTGTCTGACTCTTTGTGACCCCATGGACTGCAGCACACCAGGCCTCCCTGTCCTTCACCAGCTCCCAAATTTGGCTCAAACTCATGTCCATCGAGTCAGTGATGCCATCCAACAGTCTCATCCTCTGTCGTCCCCTTCTGCTCCCACCCTCAGTCTTTCCCAGCATCCGGGTCTTTTCCAATGAGTCGGCTTTTCGTTATCAGTGGCCACAGTAACGGGGCTTCAGCTTCAGCATCAGTCCCTCCAGTGAGCACTCAAGGTTGGATTCCTTTAGGGTTGAGCGCTTTGATCTCCTTGCTGTCCAAGGGACTCTTGAGTTTGCATTTTCTGGAATGTTCTATGCACTCTTTGCAGACTCATCACTCACATTTCATCTGCTTCTTTCATTCAGCGTTCGGACACTCACGCTCAGCGTGCTGTTTTTCAGTGAGAGGTATCCACGTTTGGATGCGCCAGGTTGATCTGTGTGCTCGGCTGTCTGGACACCGGGGCTGTGTCGGCCCTGGGCTGTTAAGGCCGCGATGCGCCTCCAGGCACAGCTCTGTGTGGGGGTGCCCTTTCACTCGCAGAGGAAAGGCTGGATCACACAGCAGGTGTCCATATGATGTTTAAAAAAGATGTCAGCTTGGAGCCTATTACACAGAGTGAAGTAAGTCAGAAAGAAAAACACCAATACAGTATATTAACGCATGTATACGCCGTTTAGAAAGATGGGAACGATGACCCTATATGCGAGACAGCAAAAGAGACACAGATGTAAAGAACAGGCTTTTCGGACTCTGTGGGAGAAAGCCAGGGTGGGATGATTTGAGAGAATAACATTGAAACATGTACATTGCCCTGTGTGAAATAGATGACCAGCTCAAGTTTGATGCATTAAACAGGGCACTCAAAGCCGGAGCTCTGGGACCACCCTGAGATGGTGTGGGGAGGGAGGTGGGAGGGGGGTGTGGGATGGGGGACACATGTACCCATGGCTGATTCATGTGAATGTATGGCAAAAACCACCACTATGTTGTAAAGTAACTAGCCTCCAATTAAACTGAGTAAATTCATCTGAGAAGAAGCTGTCAGCTTTGCCCCCTAAGGCGGTCGCTCCCCTGCATGTTGCCCGCAGCAGGGCTGAGCGTCCCAGCCCCTCCCCCGCCTCTCGGACCCGGGCTGTGGCCCGTCTTTTTATCTGCTGTTCGTTTCGCAGCCTTTGCAGTGTTGCTGCTCTGATAGTCGGGGGCACCTATCCCTGTGGTTCTAACTTCGTCTCTGTGACAGCTGACAGTTGGGCATCCTGTTCTGTCTACGTGCCGTTTACCATTATTGGTTGTTGGTGGTGTCTTTTCCATAAGCATAGTAACATCATCGGGGAAGCCACCTGGGTCTTTCAGGTAGGAAGGCTTCTAAGTACAAATTGTATTTTTTCATAGATATAAGGCTACCTGGCTATCTGTTTCATCCTGCGTTGGTTTCAAGGAATTTGTCCATTCTCTTTATCTTTTTGTTGGCTTATTAGCTATGGTTCCTTGATGTGTGGTTTATTGATTATTTTAAGGTTTATAGGAAGCATATTTATCACAGTCCACTTCAAGCGATGTCATAACACTTCATGTACAATTTTATACATTTTCAAAATTTCCTTGGAGAAGGTGATGGCACCCCACTCCAGTACTCTTGCCTGGGAAATCCCATGGATGGAGGAGCCTGGTGGGCTGCAGTTCAAGGGGTCATGAAGAGTTGGACATGACTGATCGACTTCACTTTCACTTTTCACTTTCACACATTGGAGAAGGCCATGGCACCCCACTCCAGTGCTCTTGCCTGGAGAATCCCAGGGACGGGAGAGCCGTCGAACACAGAGTCAGACACGACTGAAGCGACTTAGCAGCAGCAGCAGCAGCCATTTCCTTTAAATCATTGACTTGTTTTAAGTTTTCTTTATGTGGACCATTGAATTGGTTACATTCAATAAATTGTTTTTGGTTTTATAGGTTTTACTTTTGGTTTCATTGGTTTTATTTTTGGTTTTACTGGTTACATGAAACATTGCTTCTATTTTGTGTTTTGGTTTTTCGGCCGTGAGGCATATGGGATCTGAGCTCTGGACTGGGATCAAACTCACACCCTCTACATTGGAAAGTGAAGTCTTAACCACTGGACCACCAAGGAAGTCCCCACGTAGTTGAATCTATTGATATAAAGTTGTTCCTAACATTCCTTGTCCTTTTTATATCAGTGGAATCGGCTCTGCTGTCCCCTCTTTCATTCCTGATACTGGTAATTTGTTTTCCCCCTCTTTCTCTTGATGCGGCAAGCTAAAGGCTTACTGCTGTTATTGATCCTCTCAAAGAACCAGCTTTGGCTTCACTGATTCTCTCTTATTGTTTTTCTGTTTACTGTTTCATTGATTTTTCACTCTGATCTTTATTACGGCTTTTCTTCTTCTTACTTTGGGATTCATTTGTTCCCGTTTTTCTAGGTTCTGAAGGTGGACACTGAAGTCATTGATTTGAAATCTTTTTTCCTTTCTAATATAGGCATTCAATGCTATAAATGATGTCCCCCTAAGGAGTGACTTAGCCAAATCCACACATTTTCTGTGGGATTTGCAGTTTTCATTTTGATTCAGTTCAAAATACTTTTCAGCTTCCCTTCTGGTTTCTTCTTTGACCCATGGGTTATTAAGAAATGTGTTAGTTTCCAAATCTGGGGGATTTTCCAGAAATCTTCCATTTCTCATTTAATTCCACTGTAGTCCGATAACATACTTTTTATGACTTGGATCCTTTCATATTCTGGGAGTTTGTGTTGTGGCCTGGAATACAATTCATCTTAGTAAATGCTCCCTATGTGTGTGAAACGAATGGCCGTTCTCTTGTTGGCGGCAAGGGTTTCATAAGTCAGCTGAGTCCGACTTCTAAGTCTTTGATAGCCTTACTGATTACCGACTTGTGACAATTATTATAAAAGAGATATTACAATTCTGGCTTTAATTATGAACTTTTTCTAATTCTCCTCTTGGTTCTGTTGGTTTCTGCTCTGTGTATTTCGAAGCTCTGTTATTTGTTGCATAAACATCTAGGATGATTACGTCCTCTCCTGAATTGATCCCTTTATCATTAAGAAACACTTTTCTTTATCCCCGGCAACATTCTGGGCTCTGAAGGCTGTCCTGTCTGGCATTAATATAGCCACTACAGAGGTCTTTTGACTAGTGTTAGCATAGGATAGTTCTTCCAATTCTTTCCTTTAACTATTTATTCAGTTTAACTTTTGGCTCTGCTGCGTCTCCATTGCTCTGTGCGGGCTTTCTCCTGTCACAGAAAGTGGTGGCTATTTTCACTGCAGCCCGTGGGCTCAGTAACTGCAGCTCTCACGGGCCCTAGAGTGCAGGCTCAGTAGTTATGGCACCTGGGCTTCGTTGCTCCAAGGCATTTGGACTCTTCCTAAACCAGGGATCAAGCCCATGTCCCCTGCTTTGGAGAGCAAATTCTCATCCCCTGTACCCCCAGGGTCGGCCCCGCCAATTCTTTTACTTTTAATTTATTTGTATCTTTATATTTAAAGTGTGTTTCTTATAGACAAAGTATAGTTGGATCTTGCTTTTCTACCCGATCTGTCAATCTGTCTCTTATTTTGGCTATTTAAGAGTTGGACTGTGAAGAAGGCTGAGAGCTGAAGAATTGATGCTTTTGAACTGTGGTGTTGGAGAAGACTCCTGAGAGTCCCTTGGACTGCAAGGAGATCCAATCAGTCCATTCTGAAGGAGATCAGCCCTGGGATTTCTTTGGAGGGAATAATGCTGAAGCTGAAACTCCAGTACTTTCGGCACCTCATGCAAAGAGTTGACTCATTGGAAAAGACTCTGATGCTGGGAGGGATTGGGGGCAGGAGGAGAAGGGGACGACAGAGGATGAGATGGCTGGATGGCATCACTGACTCGATGGACGTGAGTCTGAGTGAACTCCGAAAATTGGTGATGGACAGGGAGGCCTGGCGTGGTGCGATTCATGGGGTCACAAAGAATCAGACATGACTGAGCAACTGAACTGAACTGAACTGGTAGGTTGAAGTCCATTACCTTGTTATTTATTTTCTATCTGTTCCATCTGTTTTTCTCCTTTTCATTTTTTTTTCTGCCTTCATTGGGATTAATTCAATATGTTTTTATGATTTTATTTTATCTTTTTGTTGGCTTATTAACTATGGTTCCTTGATGTGTAGTTTATTGATTGTTTTAACATTTATAGGAAGCATATTTAACTTATCACAGTCCACTTCAAGCAATGTTATAGCACTTCATGTTCAATATAATAATGTTAAAATAGAATATTTTCACTTATTCCCTTCAAAACTTTATGTTGCTGTATTTATGAAGGTGAAGGTGAAGTCACTCAGTTGTGTCCGACTCTTTGCGACCTGCGGACTGTAGCCCACCAAGCTCCTCTGTCCATGGCATTCTCCAGGCAAGAATACTGGGGTGGGTTGCCATTTCCTTCTCCAGGGGATCTTCCTGACCCAGGGATCAAACCCAGGTCTGCCACATTGCAGGCAGGCGCTTCAACCTCTGCACCACCAGGAAAGCCCTGCTGTATTTACACATTTTACTTAATTGTGTCTCATAAACGGGCTTTCCAGGTGGTGCTAATGGTAAAGAACCTACCTGCCAATGCAAGAGACACAAGAGATGCAGGATTGATCCCTGAGTCGGGAAGAGCCCCTGGAGAAGAGCATGGCAACCCACTCCAGTGTTCTTGCCTGGAGAATCCATGGACAGAGGGGCCTGACATGCCACAGTCCATGGGGCCGCAAAGAGTCGGACATGACTGAAGTGACTTAGCACGTGTCACAGACTCCACGTCGCACTACTATTACCATCTTTGTTTAAACAATCATCTGTTAAGTGTATTTGAATAGCAACAATGCATCTCATGTATTTACGCATAAAGGGCTGGTTTCAGTACTTCCCACCACTGTATGTAGCCCCAAATGCCCACCAGCTTCCACCTTCTTTCTCTGTGAAGGACCTCCTATAACATTTCTTGCACTGCAGGTCTTCTGGTGAGTTCTTCCACCCTTTGTATGTTTGCAGCTGTCTTTTTTCGCTTTGTCTTGGAAAGACTTTGTACTGGGTATAGAATTCTACGTTGATCGATTCTCTTCCTTTGAGGACGTGGATGATGTTGCTCCGCCGTCTGTTCCGCGTTCCCCACAGGAAGTGTGCTGTCCTCCTTACTTTGCTTCCACAATATGAAGCTTCTCTTTGACTTTCTGGCTGCTTTTAGATTTTGTCTTTATCACTGGCTCTGAGCAATTTGATGAAGATGCACTTTGGTGTGTTTTTTTTTATATTTCTCATGCTGGGACTTCCTTGAGCTTCTTGGATATGTAAGTGTTCATCATCCGTGATAAACATTTGGCCATTATTTCTTACAGCATTTTTCTGCCCCACCCCTCTCCCTCCTTCAGATACTCTAATTAAGCATATTAAGCAACTTGCAGCTTTCTCAATATTCACTGAGACTCTGTTTATTTTTAAATTAATGTTTCTCTATGTTTCAATTCAGATAATTTCTATGGCTTTATCTCCAAGTTTGCTAATCATTTCTCCTGCAATATCTAATCCAGCATCAATTATAAACACTGAGTTTTTCATCTCAGGCACTGGAGTTTTTATCTCTAGAAGTTTAGTCTGGATTGTTTTTTTACAGCTTCCATGTCTCTGCTTAACTCTTTGAACATATGGAATCCAGTTGTAATAACTGTTTTAATGCTTCTCTCTGCTCATCCTAACACCTGTGTCAGTACTGGTTTAGTTTTGATGATTTATCTCATTAGGCATTGATTTTCCAACTTCTGTGCATGTTTGTGTTTTTTATGGGATTCCAGACATTGTGAGTTTTACCTGGTCGGTTGCTGTGTTCTTGAGCTCTTTCTGAGATGTGGAAAGAGTTTGATCCCTTGGGGCATTGCTTTAAAGGCTTCCTAGGCAGAAGTGGAGCAGGCTTTAAGTCTGGGTCACCCGCTGCAGACATAAGGCCCTTGAGAGCCCTCTACCTCAGGCCCAGGAGTCCTGAACTTTTCCAGACAACTGTGGAACAGACACCACCCCTGAACACCAGGGTTACCCCGAATCCTTTCCTACCTCAAGCATTTCCCTGACCCACATGTGCCAACGATTCCTCCGCAGGATCAGCGGAGCCCTGAGCGGGGCCCTCCGTGAGCCCAGGGCACCCGTGCACCACTAGGTCCGCCCACGTTCTCAGCTCCCTAGCCCCCCACGTCAGCGCCCCTCCTGACTCAGGGAGCGTTCCCAGCCTCTAATCCTGCTCTGCTGCCTGATGTCCCTCATCTTGAGAATGGGCTTTTTAACATATTTACGTCTACTTCCGGCTCATGTCAGGTGGGAAGGTGGATCTGGTCCATAGTATTCCACCTTGGCTAGAAGGAGCCCCACTTTATTTTACTGCCTTGAAATGCATTAATTAGGAGTGACTAGTACTCACAAAAGGATGGAGCCAAAGCAAAAACAATACCCAGCTGTGGATGTGACTGGTGATAGAAGCAAGGTCCGATGCTGTAAAGAGCAATATTGCATAGGAACCTGGAATGTCAGATCCATGAATCAAGGCAAATTGGAAGTGGTCAAACAGGAGATGGCAAGAGTGAATGTCGACCTTCTAGGAATCAGGGAACTAAAACGGACTGGAATGGGTGAATTTAACTCAGATGACCATTATATCTACTACTGTGGGCAGGAATCCCTCAGAAGAAATGGAGTAGCCATCATGGTCAACAAAAGAGTCTGAAATGCAGTACTTGGATGCAACCTCAAAAACGACAGAATGATCTCTCTTCGTCTCCAAGGCAAACCATTCAATATCACAGTGATCCAAGTCTATGCCCCAACCAGTAACGCTGAAGACACTGAAGTTGAATAGTTCTATGAAGACCTTCAAGACCTTTTAGAACTAACACCCCCAAAAGATGTCCTTTTCATTATAGGGGACTGGAATGCAAAAGTACAAAGTCAAGAAACACCTGGAGTAACAGGCAAATTTGGCCTTGGAATGCGGAGTGAAGCAGGGCAAAGACTAATAGAGTTTTGCCAAGAGAACGCACTGGTCATAGCAAACACCCTCTTCCAACAACACAAGAGAAGACTCTACATATGGACGTCACCAGATGGTCAACACCAAAATCAGATTGATTATATTCTTTGCAGCCAAAGATGGAGAAGCTCTATACAGTCAGCAAAAACAGGACCGGGAGCTGACTGTGGCTCAGATCATGAACTCCTTATTACCAAATTCATACTTAAATTGAAGAAAGTAGGGAAAACTGCTAGACCATTCAGGTATGACCTAAATCAAATCCCTTACGATTATACAGTGGAAATGAGAAATAGATTTAAGGGACTAGATCTGATAGACAGAGTGCCTGATGAACTATGGACAGAGGTCGTGACACTGTACAGGAGACAGGGATCAAGACCATCCCCATGGAAAAGAAATACAAAAAAGCAAAATGGCTGTCTGGGGAGGCCTTACAAATAGCTGTGAAAAGAAGAGAAGCGAAAAGCCAAGGAGAAAAGGAAAGATATAAGCATCTGAATGCAGAGTTCCAACGAAAAGCAAGGAGAGATAAGAAAGCCTTCCTCAGCGATCAATGCAAAGAAATAGAGGAAAACAACAGAATGGGAAAGACTAGAGATCTCTTCAAGAAAATTAGAGATACCAACGGAATGTTTCATGCAAAGATGGGCTCGATAAAGGACAGAAATGGTATGGACCCAACAGAAGCAGAAGAGAAGATGATGGCACCCCACTCCAGTACTCTTGCCTGGGAAATCCCATGGAAGGAGGAGCCTGGTGGGCTACAGTCCATGGGGTTTCGAAGAGTCAGATACGGCTGAGCTACTTCACTTTCACTTTTCACTTTCATGCATTGGAGAAGGAAATGGCACCCCACTCCAGTGTTCATGCCTGGAGAATCCCAGGGATGGGGGAGCCTGGTGGGCTGCCGTCTATGGGGTTGCACAGAGTTGGACACGACTGAAGCGACTCAGCAGCAGCAGCAGCAGCAGAAGCAGAAGATATTAAGAAGAGGTGGCAAGAATACACGGAAGAACTGTACAAAAAAGATCTTCACGATCCAGATAATCATGATGATGTGATCACTCACCTAGAGCCAGACATCCTGGAATGTGAAGTCAAGTGGGCCTTAGAAAGCATCACTACGAACAAAGCTAGTGGAGGTGATGGAATTCCAGTTGAGCTGTTTCAAATCCTGAAAGATGATGCTGTGAAAGTGCTGCACTCAACATGCCAGCAAGTTTGGAAAACTTAGCAATAGCCACAGGACTGGAGAAGGTCAGTTTTCATTCCAATCCCAAAGAAAGGCAATGCAAAAGAATGCTCAAACTACCACACAATTGCACTCATCTCACATGCTAGTAAAGTAATGCTCAAAATTCTCCAAGCCAGGCTTCAGCAATACACGAACCGTGAACTTCCAGATGTTCAGGCTGGTTTTAGAAAAGGCAGAGGAACCAGAGATCAAATTGCCAACATCCGCTGGATCATGGAAAAAGCAAGAGAGTTCCAGAAAAACATCTATTTCTGCTTTATTGACTATGCCAAAGCCTTTGACTGTGTGGATCACAATAAACTGTGGAAAATTCTGAAAGAGATGGGAATCCCAGACCACCTGACCTGCCTCTTGAGAAACCTATATGCAGGTCAGGAAGCAACAGTTAGAACTGGACATGGAACAACAGACTGGTTCCAAATAGGAAAAGGAGCACGTCAAGGCTGTATATTGTCACCCTGCTTATTTAACTTCTATGCAGAGTACATCATGAGAAACGCTGGAATCAAGATTGCTGGGAGAAATATCAATAACCTCAGATATGCAGATGACATCACCCTTATGGCAGAAAGTAAAGAGGAACTAAAAAGCCTCTTGATGAAAGTGAAAGAGGAGAGTGAAAAAGTTGGCTTAAAGCTCAACATTCAGAAGACGAAGATCATGGCATCAGGTCCCATCACTTCATGGGAAATAGATGGGGAAACAGGGGAAACAGTGTCAGACTTTATTTTGGGGGGCTCCAAAATCACTGCAGATGGTGATTGCAGCCATGAAGTTAAAAGACGCTTACTCCTTGGAAGGAAAGTTGTGACCAACCTAGACAGCATATTCAAAAGCAGAGATATTACTTTGGTCCAGTGGTTAAGACTCCTGCCCCTAATCCAGGAGGCATGTGTTCAATCTCTGGTCAGGGAACTAAGACCCCACATGCTGTGTGGCATGGCCAAAAGAGTTTTTTTAATAAAATAAGAAGTTTAAAAAAAAAAAAAAGAACTGTGGGCTCTGTCAGGAGAGGAACCCAGTTGCCTGGTTCCCACTGGGCACCACACGCCCTGGCACACAGTACCCAGGAGTGTTTGCTGAGTGAACAGTTGGCAGGACAAATATGACATAAGCCCCCGGCCCGGCAGGGGAATAAGCCAGCACCAGGAAGACTGTCCCCAAAGGCCCCCACTCAGCATGTACACCCTGGGATCCTCATTCTCTTCCATCAGGAGACTCCTCTGCCCATACTGTGCCCCTAGCACCTGCAATCAGGGGGGCTCTGCCATCACTCAGCACCCCATCTCCTGGCACTTTCCCCCCGAGAAGACTCCTGTCCTCATCCTCCCAGCCTCCCAGAGACCCCACCCAAGAGTCCTCCAGCGTCCCTCAGCATGACGGGATCCGGGCTCCCGCAGTTCAAATTCAGACCATCAAAACCCAGCCTGGCAGCATTCTTGACCCTGTGACTTAGGGAGACAGGCTTCAAAAAGATTGCAGGTCCCAATGCAAAAATGGGCAAAGTGTTTGAATAGACATTTCCCCAATGGTGGTCTACAAATGGCCGATGAGCCCAGGAGAAGACGCTATTAACCATCAGGGAAACGCGAGTCTAAACCACAACGAGACGTCGCCCCACACCCACTAGGATGGCCAATACCAGAGAAAAAGAAAGCAACAGGGGTCAGCAAGGTTGTGGAGAAACGGAAGCTTGTGCACTGCGGGTGGGACTGTGAACAAGCATAGAATTACCAGCATCTCCTCTGCTGGGTGACCGCTCAAAAGAGAGCACAGACTTGCACCAGTGTTTACACACACGCACGTTCACAGCAGCGTTACTCACAACAGCAAAAGTGGAAGCAGCCCAAGTGTCCGTGGCTGGGTAAATCGATAGACAAACTGTGGTCCAGCCATACAATGGAACAGGATCCAGCCATAATAAGGAATGAGGTTCTGGCACCTGCTCCAACGCGCACAAACCTGGACGACGTCACGCCAAGCCAGACAGGCCTGTCGCAGAAGGGAGGATACGACGCAGCTACACAATTACACACACACAAAGCACCTGGAGCAGTGAGTTTCACGGAGGCAGGAAGTAGAAGGGCGAGTGCGGGGGGCTCGGGGAGGGATGAGGGGCTAGTGGTCTAGGCGCGGAGTTGCTGGAGACGATGAAGAGCTTCGGGTGCAGGTGGTATGGCAGGCACACAGCGTTATGAATGTGCTCAGACGGCCACTGAGCCGTCGTGCACTTGAGATGACAGCTACGATGCCTTTGCCTCACCACGCTACTTTAAAGGCAGGGGCTGCCTACAGCCCGGGCGTCTCAGGCACAGCCAGGCTGGGCGTCTGGGGACCAAGCTGTCACCGAGGGCGAAGCTGATGCTCTCAGCCTCTGACACGTTGACGTGAAGGAAGCGGGGTTTCTCCCACCTTCATATGAATCCCACTCAGCTCTGGCTGAGGGTGTGCGTCTTCCCAGAAGCATAAATTTAGCAGATTGAGCGGGGAACGGCAGCTGCCTGGGGCTAATAGCTCGCTGAGCACCCATATCTTAGAGGCGGGGCGGGCACTGAGGTGGTGCGGGTGGGGGCCAGGAGTGGCCCAGCCCAGGCCCTCTCCTCCACGGCTGGCTTGGGCAGCTTTCGTGGCTTTTTATAGGCAGGTAAGCCAGGCCCGTAGTCCCCTCCACCCAGCCTGGCTCTCAGCACACCCCTCCTCCTCCTGTCTCCCAGCCTCTGACTCTGCCTCAGTCTCCCACCTATACCAACGAGGAGGGCTTCCGTGCCTGGGGATCCCTTGGCTCCGACCTTCTGGACCCTCTCCCAGGCCTCCCAGGCCAATCTCCGCCCTTGCCCGTGTCAGGCTGAAGTTGCCGAGACCTGGGGCTGGCCTCCAGGCACCCTGCCGGCTACCAACAACTCTGCAAAGGTATCAACTCTCATGACACACAGAAATGGGCACAGACACACCTTCAGAAACACACACGGACACACACACACACACACACTAGCCGGGCATCCGAGTGTATCCTGCAGATAGAGACAGCAGGCATTGCTGCCCCCAACCCGCTGCCTCTTTGGAGGGCTGCTCAGAGTCCCGAGGGGCCCAGCCTTATAAGCCAGCAGCGTGATGAGCAGACACACACCAAGGGGCTGCCGTCCACTCCCCAAAGCTGATGAGCACGGTTCCCTCGGTCCCGGGGGACTGCCAGGATTAAGTCTGAAATTGGATGCGTGGAGCTGGCATCTGGAGCCCCTGCCCAGGCTCGGTGACCCTAACGGCCCTGCAGACTTCCCCCTGGGAGCCCCCAGCCCCCACAGCGTGCGGGGTGAACTTGAGGGGGCCTGGCCGCGCTCCTGCATGGTGGCCGTTCCACAGACAGGACACAGCTGATTCCTGCAGGGCCCCTGAACCACGAGTCAGATGGGCAGGGCAGGGTGTTAACGAGGACTTAGACACACTGTTGCTCAGGCTCACACACTCACATCTCTGCTGGGAGCGAAGGTGCCGGGTGCCCTTCCATCCCAGGCAGCCCTGTAAGCTTGCCCACCGCCCCCTCCCTTTCCTCCCATCCTGGGCTCCAACCTCAACCCCTCCTGTGTTTCCTTACGTATCCATCTCCACTGCACTGAGTTTACACACATTCACTCATGGTTGACATTTATGAACAGATTTCAGTTCAAAGTTCAGATTTCTGGCTTTCTGGAAATATTGGAAGCTCCAGCTGCAGGGGCCATCATGGAGGCATCAGCCGGTGCCCAGCGATGGCTGGCTTGCCCTCTGAGAGGTCCCAGCTGCCCCCCACCACCCTGTCCAGCCCCGGGGCCCTGCAGGCTCTGAGTCTGCAGCCCCAGGGTGAGGCCCCAGTGGAAGCTGATGGGGCAGCCTGCTCCGCCACCCTCAATCAGAGTGGGGCCAGACCCCAGGGCATCCACTGCAGCCGGGCCCGGGGAGAAATGGGGGCGCCCACCAGGTTCGCCGGCAATAGAGGGCCTGGCCTGAGTCGGGGAAGGGCCAGCCAAGGCTGCGGGGAGGCTGGAAGCACAGAAGCAGTAGGCTTCAGGGGCCCAACTGTGGGGGAGGAGAGGACACCACCCACAGGCGCTCTACGCCAGACCTACTCCAGACAGCCAGGCTGCCTCCTCCCAGTAACCCAACTGTGCCCAGTTTATGAGCAGAAAAACTGAGGCTCAGGGAAGTGCCCATTTTGCCAGTTCTCCCAGTTAGCAGCTGGTAGAGGGACCCCTGAACACCTCTCTTTGACAGCTGATGTTTGACATCCGACCCGGGCCCCTCTGAAGGGGGGCTCAGTGGTAAAGAACACACCTGCAGTACAGGAGACAAGAGTTTGTTCGATCCCCGGGTCGGGACGCTCCCCTCGAGGAGGAAATGGCAGCCCACTCCAGTATTCTTGCCTGGAGAATCCCATGGACAGAGGATCCTGGCGGGCTACAGTCCAGGGGGTCGCAAAGAGCCAGACCGGACAGGTGACTGAGCGCACACCAGCCCTCCCGAGCAGGTCTGGGGGCTCAGGGAGAAGAGATGGGGGCCCGGGACGGGAACCTGCGTGTGTGCCGGTTGCCTGTCCCCCAGAGGTGATCGATCAGCCAGCCTCCGTGCTCTGCTACAACACTGTGCGAGGGATCAGGGGTCTCCGGCAGCCCCTGCTCGGGGCTCTGGGCTCAGCCCGGGGCGGGAGCAGCAGCTCTCACAGGGGCCGGGGGTCTGGGCTGCCCATGAATCCTGAGCTCTGACCGAGCCTCGGGGGCCACTTGGGCCCGGGACTGGCTCTAAAAGGCACTTCTGGTCCTAGGCAGGTCCTGAGAACTGACCCTAAGGTCCCCAGGAGCTCGTGCGCACACCACGCTCAACGTCAGAGAGGGCCCCTGAACCACGCCTGCTGGCCACCCGCAGAGCCACGAGCAGGGCTGCGCTTGCCAGCGGGGTTTCATCACGGCCCCGGCCGCATCTCAGCTCCCTGACGTGAGCCACCAGGCCAGCCCAGCAGCTAAGGGGCCAGTCAGTGGACAAGAGGCTGCCTGCCTCCCTCAGCGAGACTTCACGGTGGCTGGGGAGAGCCTCTGCCCGCCGCCCGGCTCTCGTGCCAGGACTCAGCAGGCCTGAGCCTGCAGGGCTGGGGGCAGCTGTTCTGGGTGGTGAGATGAGGCATGAGGAGGGGGCTTCTCAGCTACAGACACGCCCTCCCCCATCAGAGATGGGGAGCATATTCGCAGAGGCTGTAGTGAGCTCGGGGAAAAACAGGAAAGGGGGAGAAGGACTGAAGGAGAGAAGGGAGAGGTGGCTGGGTGAATGGATGGACGGATGGATGGTGGAGGGATGATGAGTGATGACTCGTGACGGACAGTGGACAGATGGATGAGCGGCCAAGCGACAGTGAAGGCCGGCAGGCCCCTCAGGACACCCAGTCTAACCTTCACCCAGAGCAGAGTCCCCTCTACCCACCAACGTCAGGACACCCAGGCTAACCTTCACCCAGAGCAGGGTCCCCGCTGCCCACCGACGTCAGGACACCCAGACTAACCCTTCACCCAGACCGGGGTCCTCTCTGCCCACTGATGTCAGGACATCCAGTCTAACTTTCACCCAGAGCTGGGTCCCCGATGCCCACTGATGTCAGGACACCTGGTCTAACCTTCACCCAGATTGGGGTCCCCTCTGCCGACCCATGTCAGGTCACCCGGTCTAACCTTCACCCAGAGCGGGGTCCTCTCTGCCCACTGACATCAGATCACCTGGTCTAACCTTCACCCAGAGCAGGGTCCCCTCTGCCCACTGATATCAGGACACCCAGACTAACCTTTCACCCAGAGCGGGGTCCCCTCTGCCCACCAATAGGGACTCCCCCTCCCGCATCCCCTCCCCCGCCCTTGCCCCCCTTGTCCCCTCCACTGTTCTGTCTCCCACCTTCCCCAGTGCCCTCACCGCCTCACCAGCCCCACAACACTCCCCTCTGGCCCCTCGCAGCTGTCCCATGGCTGCGGGTGTCCTCAGCCCCCCCTGCAGACAAGCCCTCGGGTCAGCCCAGCCCTCGGTCTCCTGGCCCAAGAGGCCACTACAGATAGCGTCACCCAGGACCCGCTGTGCAGGCAGGGAACCCGTCCAACCAGGCCCACCACCTCATACCCCACTCTCACTGCCCCTATCCCATGAGCCCCTCCAGGCCTCACCCCCAGCCACTCCACTGCAGGCTCCAGACACCTCACACCCTGCTCCCCCCTGCCCCGCTCACCGGCCCCTGAGCAAGTGGTCCCTAAGTCCCAGAGGCCTGGGGAGAGGAGGTGGGCCCCGGTGCTGGCCCGGCCCCTGTCCTACCGGTCTCCCACGGGAGCAGGTCCCTCCCCACCGCTGAGCCTCGGTCCCCCCACTGAAACGTGTGTGCAACAGCAGAGCCCCCGGGGTTGGCACCGGGGTCCTACGAGATGACTCAGGCCCGGGGCCCTCACTTGGCAGTTACAGCATCAGCCCCGCAGGAAGAAGCACACGCCCTCCCTAGGTACCCCCAGCTGTCTGTCACTCCCAGAGCACCCTGGAGGCAGGGCAGGAGCCCCCGAGGCCAGGACCTTCCCCGCTGTCTCCAGGCGCAACTGTCCAGAGTGCAGACAGAGCAGCCCCCACGAAGTCCATCCTCTGGCACGGGACCCCCGAGCTCAAGGGAGGAGGAGGAGGGGCTGCCCCGACGGCGGCGGCGGTGGGGGGCGGCCCACAGCACAGATTCCCTGAAACAACTCTCCAGCGCGTAACTGGCTCCCTTTTGCTTCAGAAACTTTATAAATCATCCACGTCTGCTTTTATGGATATCTAATTTGCTCTTACAAACTCAAATCACCGTTTAGTCTGATCATCCCTTGGAAGGTGATGAGAAGGCAGTTTGAGACCTTAACTGCCTCTCCTCAGGGTCCCGCCACTCGCAAGGTTGGGGGTGGTGAGGTTGGGGTGGGCGAGCTGGGCCCACGTTCCCCTGGAAGGCAGGAGTCCTCACGGGGTGGCCAGATCAGCACCCAGTCCCCACACCCACCCCACGCTGGCCGGGAGGACCCGGCCTCACCTGAGCTTCGAGCTGGTTTTCTCATCCAGCTGGGGAGGGCGTTATCACAGAGCAGAAAGAACCTAAGTGGGCAGAAGGATGGGCGCCCCCGGGTCTGCCCGGCCCAGGGCCCGCAGGGAAGGGGACCCCAGGCCCGCTGTCCCTTGGGCCTCGGCGCGCTCCGTGGGACCGACCTTCCAGCCCACGGGCCGAGCTGCATCCAGCGGCAGACTGAGCGGAAGGCTTCCGGGACATTCACACTGCCCGGTGCCGCACGGCGCTTGTGCAAACGCAGACCTAGGAGGAGAACAAGGCCATTGATCTTCCCGTCAGTGTTGTCGTGTTCCCTTAAAGGCATCCACCGGGGCTTTTACGAGCCGCAGCACTTCCACAAAGGAGCAGATTACCCACAGACCAGGCTGCGGCAATTCGCTCTCCCTTCAGACTCCGGTCGGGAGCGCTGGGAGGGTGGGTGGCCGCTCAGAGGAGTCCTGGGGCTGAAGCTAGAGCTTCTGGAGGCGCCCTGCCCTGCAGGGTCCAGCCCATCCCGCCGCCCCACTCGGCTGCCCGGCCAGGAGGGGCCCTGGGGAGATGGACCCCGCAAGGTGCCCAGAGAGGGCCAAAGAAGCTCCCAGGAACCCTGCCGCCCCGCCCAGCAGCGCCCCCGGGGGACCATCCCCACGTCCAGCCCTGGCCACAGCGGGGCCGCTGTGCCCTCTCACCCAGCCGTCCCAGCACTGTGCTGCCTGTCAGCTCCTCGAGGGCCTCCCGCTCTCCACCCTCAGCTCTGCATCCCGGAGCCCCCAGTCTTCCTCAGGGCGACTGCAGGGGCCAGAACAGCCCCCTCCCGGGTCCTCTGGGCTCCCCAAGGCCCCCCCCCACTGCTCCCCGGTGGGGCCACAGCTCATCCAAACTCCTGCTCAGCAGGGTCCCAGAGAGGAATGGACCCTCAAAGGCCCGGCCCCTCCTGGGTCACACACACACACTCAGGCACAGCTGGGCACTGCGGAGCGCCAACCTCCTGATTCTGGCCGGGCCAGCACCCTGCGCACTGCAGAGAGCCAGGTGGGATCCTGCTGGGCCGTTCCCCTTGTCCCGGGAGCCCCGACCAGGCACAGACACAGGAAGGCAGAAGGCAAGTCCCCTGGAGGAGGGGACCGTACTAGGCCTTCTCCCACACGCGCCATCCCGTCTGCTTCCTGTGCCGGCCCCAGTGACCCCTGAGCCGGCTCAGGGCTGTGACCATGGGAGCCTCTGCCTTAGGACACAGTCCCAGCCCGGGTCGAGGTCCCAGCAGCAAGCCCAGGCCAGCGGCCGGCCTGGGAGAGGCGTGCAGGCAGGGATGCGCCTTCTCTGTGTCCCCGCCCCCGGGGCCCTGGGGACCGGCTGAGCCATCCGGCTGCGTGTTGACACTGCGAGCCGTCGCATTCGACAGTCTACTCTGGTGTTCCGGAGGGATGCGCAGGCCTGCAAAGGCCCTGGGGCGTGAGCCTCGGGTCGGTCCCGCGTGGGCTCCCTGCGGAGCCCTCCGCGCCCTGGGGATCCGCTCATAGCCCGCCCCTCCCGGCCGGACAAGGGCCCCTCGCCCTCGACAGCAAGGCCGACAAGGACAAAAGGGGGCCCGGTGCCCTGCGCGTCTGCTGATCCCATGACCTGTGACCTCGGAGGCGCCGGGGGCCAGCCAGGAGCCCGAGCCCCACTCACTCGGTCTCCCCCTGAAGCAGGCTCTTCCTCTCGTCTCTGTCCAGGGTCGGCACTCACCACGTGCCCAGTCAGATGCCACGAGCTAGAGGTGCTCACACTGCTGGGCAGGGTAACACGCCCAGGCTGGACCTGGAGCCAGGGCTCGGGCCACGCTCCAGCCATTCATTGTGTGCCCGTCGGCTCAGGCATGGGAGGGAGGGGGTGATTACCTGCCCTGACCCCCACCCAGCCTCCATGAAGACCCACGTCTGGGCCAAGGGGCTTAAACCTGCAGGCCAGGTCACCTCCTCCAGGAGCGGAGGGGACAGGGTCACTGGTGCAGCTGCTGGGGACAGAGTCCGACCAGGAAGGGCAGAGGCTCAGGGGGCACATCCTCTATCTTTCTGGCCTCTGCCCACCAAGGGGAGGGCAAGTGTGGACAGCGGGGAACTGGCAGAGCCTGGTGCTGGTCAGAGCCCTCCTCTACTGGCAGCGGGCAAGCCTGTGTGTGCCAGGGACCCCTGCGTGTCCCCCGCCCCCATCTCCTGTTCCCTTCTGCCCCTCAGCTCAGGAGGAAGACAGCTGACTTGCCCAGGGGTGGGGCAGGGATGACATATCCCGTGGCCTCCGCTGCCACAGGCCCTGGCAGCCATCCTGGGTGGGAGGACCGGAGCATTGGACCGCAGCCTCCCCCGCGGCGGTGTGCTCACCTCCCACGCGGGGTGAGGGCCACCGGTCACCCACTCCATCCCAGCCCCGAGCGCCTGCCCCACCACCTTAGTCAGCAGACCTCCGGCCCCCCGCAGCATCTGCGGGACCCCTCCCCAGCCCTCCCTTGTGCTTGCTGGGCCCCTCTGCCACCTGCCAGGCCCACGGAAGGGCAGGAGGGACAGGCTGCCACGAGGAGCGGCCTCGGCATATTTTGGGGCCAGCCAGGAATTTGGGGTCGGGGACAAGGACTAATCATGGCTCAAGGGTGAAAACCCGAGCCAGGCAGCTGTGCTCCAGGGAAGGAACGCTGTCCTGGGAGACACATTTTCTGATTCCTGGGCTGCCAAGAACGCATTCCTGGGCGTTTCTGAGGCTCGGGCTCCCCGTAAACCCAGGATTCTACACAGCACGACAGCTGGCCTGATCCCTGCCAGCCGGGTGGCCAGGCTGGTCCCCTCGGCCGCTGACAGCCCCATGCTCGCATCTGCTTGGCCCGCAGGGAGCCTTTGGTCCCCTGATGTCCCTTGAGCAGCAAGTGGCCACACCGAGGCGGGGCCTGGCTTATCTCCACAGGCTGAGGAAAGCAGAGGAAGGTCCCTTTGGCGGCTGCGGGGACAGAGGCTCAGAGAGCTCAGAGGCTCTGCCAAGGCCAGGCCCTGTGGTCACCACCGTCTGTGTCCTGCCCCCGCCGTGCCCGGTGCAAAGCTGGCCCTCTCTGCGCACCGCACAGGCCCTGGGCCGGAAGGAAGAGTCCTCACAGTGTCCACGGCGGCCTCCTGCGGGGCGCTCTGCACCCTCCTGCAGTTTCCACTTTCTCCCACCGTGAGCGGGTATTATCCTGAAAACAGAAAAGAGAGGGCGTCTGCCTCCAGTAAGAACAGGCGAGGTGGGCGGGACCAGCCCTGACAACTAGACGCGAGTGGTTCTAGTTTAAAGCAGAAAAGAGCAAATCAGACCACGAGGAATGCATCCCCAGCCCCAAACTCAGGGGAGGCAGGAGGCCTGCAAGGTAATCCCGAAAGGACGTCAGATCTGCTTTTGCTTAAAAGGCCACTGACGGACCCCTGGAGGTGGCCGGAGCAGGCCCACGGGCTGCCGGGAGCTGACTGTGGGCGCCGGCATTAGGTGTGATGCCTGCCGGGGGCTTGAAATCGGCCGCAGTGCAAGTATCACACCCTGGGGGTCAGCAGATGCTGCTTGTCGGGGCTTGCGTTTCTGGAGAGCCAGGTAGTAAAGAGGCAGCAGAGCAGAGGACCCTAGAGCTGCTAGGAGGCAGCCTCTGACAGCGCCCCCACACTTTCAGCTCGAAGGCCTGGCTCCGGGCGAGGGGACCCGAGGCATGACAGCCCTGCCTGGGCTCACACTTGGTGATAAGGTCCCCACCCAGGAAACATCAGGGTTTGATTTCTCCTAGAATAGTTGCAGATGGAGCGCCCTGCCCGGCACCTGGGAAAAGCAAGCCAAAACCACCTCTAAAGGCAGAATCTTCCCTCCTAGGGTGCAGATGACTCCCGCCGGGACTTTTCCAGAAGCAGTCTCTAGCACACAAGGTCAGGCTCCCCACACTAAATAAAACTCCACGGTCTGCAGCCTGCAAAGACACAGAGAACAGAAACACATGCTCAGAGAGTCTGGAGTTACAAGCACGAAATACGGGAGAATGAGCCTCTGAAGGGTAAAAACCAAATCCTGCCGGAGACTGAAAGCGAAAGCACACATCAGAGCAGATTCAGCAAGAACGGAAGGAAAGTGTGTGCACCTGAAAAGTCCCCGCAGATGCGGGCCAGCGGCAGAGTTCACACGGCGGAGGCGAGACCGCCCACCTGCAGATCCTGCTCAGAACGCAGCACGGCAACACCGACAAAGCAGACATGGGACGCGAAGGCACCAGAGGAGGCTGGCTGTCTCGAGGGACTCCTAACAAGGTCACCCAAGGCTTCGGTAAAGAAGCCTGAACGTCATACGACAGGAAGCTGAGAACAAGCGGACAGCCACGCACACCTGCTGGACGACAAGACGCAGCCACGATGCCACTTCTCCCCAAATCGTTTTGGTTCCGTGAGATTCCAAACAAAACTCCAACAGGGCTTATTTCTATGGAGCTGGGGAGTTTGACAAGCTGACTAAAGGGTCCATGGGATTACAAAGCGCCTGGGCCAGCCCAGAGGCCCTGGAGGAGGAGGAGAGCAGCAGGCAACCTGCCCTCACCAACGTGATGCCAGGACAGGGAGCAGACAGCACAGCGCAGAGACCCCAGATGCGGACCTGGGAGTTGACGAACACTGGACTAGTACCGAGGCTGGATCCCAGAGCGTGGATGAACAGACAGCCTTTGCAATAACAGAAGAAAAAGGAATTTGCAGCTCTCCCCACATTACGCACAAAATCAACCCTAAGTAAACGTACAGACCCAGGGGACTTCCCCGGAGGCCCAGTGGTTGGGACGCCACACTTCCACTGCACAGGGCATGGGTTCGATTCCTGGCCAGGGAACTAAGATCCCACATGCTGTGGCAGCGCCAAAGAATAAATAAACAAATACACATTAAAAATAAATACAATTCATCCATTAAAAAAAACTATATTAAAAAAATGTACAGACCCAAAAATGTGTCAGTCGCTCCGTTGTGCCCAGCTCTTTGTGACTCCATGGACTGCAGTCCGCCAGGCTCCCCTGTCCATGGGATTCTCCAGTCAAGAAGACTGCAGTGGGCTGCCATTTCCTCCCTCCAGGGGATCTTCCCGACCCAGGGATGGAACCCAGGTCTCCTGCATTGCAGGCGGATTCTGTACCATCTGAGCCACAAAGGGAGCCTGAGTGGAGAGGACAAAACAAACTCTGGGAGGAAAATAAGGGGTCATGGCATCACGACTCCTGAACAGGGAAAGAATTTCTAAATAAGACGATAAAAGCTTTAACCAACAAGAAAGATTAATAAATTCAACCACATCAAATAACCTTAGAAAGTTTGGGTGGAAGAGGCCCCTGGAATGAGAGCGAAGACCCCCATGAAACAGGGAAGATGAGCCTGTGAAGCCTCGTGCAGAGGATGTGTGAAGGGCGTCAGCAAGAAAAAAGAGACGGTGCGGGTCTAAAAACAGAGGAGAGACTCCTACAGGCGTTTCGAAAAAGGGAAAACCCACAGAGCGTTACACATGGGAACGGGGTCCATCAGCAGTCAAGGAAACCCCGAACAGGATCACAGCACCCAGATTCCGCCACCTGTCCAGCAGATGGGCAGAAACTGTGAGTTCTGATGATACCAAGCACCTCACATCAGGAGCCCCCATCGACGCTGGCCACAGTATCCAGGGGGTGGTCCCTTTGGGAAGGGGAGTGGGTGGAGGGCCGGCATTTTAGGGCAAAGCAACAGGGCTGGGTGATGCTGCAGGGAGAGATTTATGACCCCACACACCCATCCAAACCACAGCAAGTGCACACAGGGTGAATCCTGACGCGAGCCACGGGCTCTGCCGGTGCCCGTCTACCAGCACGGGTTTAACAAGCGCATCAAGCGCGCAGGCCAGAGCAAGGTGCTGGATGCCGCTGAGGACGCTCTGGGCTCTCCACTCGATTTTCCCGTCAACCTCAAACTACTCAAATGTAAAGTCTATAAAGTAAAAGAAAAAAAAAAAAAAAAGACACAGATTGGAATTCTCTAGAAGGGTTGAAGCCCGGCTGGCCCTATGACCCAGCAGTTCTCCTCTGCAGAAAACACACCCCAGTGGACACGGGCAAGAATGTCCTTAGTGGTACTGGTCGGGCCAGCCACGTGGGAGCACCACAGCTTTCCCTCAGCAGTGGGATGAGGGAGGAGACTGGGGTGTATCCGAGCGTGGAGTCAGTAGAGATCCAGGCTCCCCAGGGGCTTCCACCCAGAGTCAGAGACCGCCAGGCAGAGCAGGGAGAAGCAATACTGTAAAAACGGCTGGATGTCACGACAGAACGGCAGGGGAGAGGACCAAGACATAGAGGGGAAATCACGCTTCATTCCGTTTATGTGAAATTCGCCACCAGGGACAGCTTAACCAGCTTGTGGAGGGCTGCTGGCTTTGGGGTGGGGCCAACAGAG
>NW_024070200.1:1276214-1319193 GCF_014754425.2 Oryx dammah
CACACACCACATTCACACACACCACAATCACACACCACATTCACACACACCACAATCACACCACAATCATACACACCACATTCACACACACCGCAATCACACACCACAATCACACACCACATTCACACACACCACAATCACACACCACAATCACACACACAATCACACACCACGTTCACACGGGGCACTTGCAGCCTGCCAGCCGGTGTGTGCCCCACAGCGAGGTCAGTGTGCAGCTCGATTTGCTCGTCCAAGGCCCCCACACCTGGAGAGGCTCCCTGCAAGCCCGGGGCAAGGGTCCCGAGTCGGGGGAGAGGAGGCAGAGCCACGGGACTCCAGGCCAATTGATGCCCACCTGTGTCAGGAGTCACCGGGGCCTCAATAGAACATCTCAACAAACACTCCCAGACAGGCGAGCTGGAAGCTGATCAAACTCGGTAAACAGCGCACAGCCAAGGCCGTGACTGCATCGCTGCAAAGCGAATAAATCACGGCCCCCGCCAGAACCACAGCGGCCCAGTAATTTATGCCGCCCGCCCCACAGAACTCGGTTAGCTCCCCGCTAGGTAACGCTCGGGATTAGCAGGTTGCTTTGGCAGGAAAAGCGGGCAAGCGCGCAGGGGAGCCACAGCATGCCAGGGTTGGGCGGCCGGGGGACAGGGCCCCCCTCATAGAAGGGACAGGGTGGACAGCCCTGTTCAGCACGCGGCACGGAGGCCTGTGGCCAGGCCTCACTGACGCCCTGCAGGCAGTCGCCCGCGGCCCCCAGGTGTCCACGACAGCCACGCGGGTGGACTAACCAAGGAAGCGCCATTCCGCACGTTTCGGTCTAAATGGAGATGCCGTTCCCACAGGCTGGCAGGAGCCGCTGCCCAGGCCCACTGGGCGGGAGGGCGGGCAGGGAGCAGGGAGTGTGGGCACCCTGGCTGGGCAGCCCCGGCCCCTCCTTGCGCCGGCCACAGTCAGTGGGGCCTGTGGGTGCAGGGCAGCAGGGGGTGGGCCCTTGGGAGGGCACCCAGCCCCTCGCCCGAGCACCCCTGCCTGCCCGGGCCCCCGCGCTCCTCACAGCCGCTGCGCGTGTGGCTGCACATCGTGGGAGGGGCCCCTGGCTGTCCCTCCGTGGCTGGGCTCCCTGCCACTCTCAGCATCGGTGTGGGCCCCACCCCGCCTCCCGCCCCTCTCTGTGGGTCTCAGCTCACAGTCAAACTCCTGGGACAAGAACCCGGCCACTGGCCAGCAGCCAGGATCAGGGGCCCCCTGCTAGGGACATCTGAGGCCAGCCTGTGGTCAGAGCTCAGACTCAGGGGCTAGACAAGGTTCAGCTGAGTTCATCTACTCATCTGTAAAGGGACCGACAGCAGCGCCTGCCCAGAGGGTGGGGGTCAGCGCCACACCCACACACAGATGCGCCAATCGCGGTCACCATCGGCCGGCCAGACTACAAGCTTGGCGCCGCCAGCAGCCCGGGAGGGCAGAGTCAGGCTCTGGAGCACTGGGAGACTCCTGTGGCCTGGGAGGGGAAGGGACTCTAGGTCACGACTCCGGGGCACGACGGCTGGACCAGAGGCCAGGCATGCCAGCGCCCCTCCTGCTGGAGCGCCTGGGCCACGAGCCTCCGCCCTCTGTGTCCGGCACCCTCCATTCACCCCTTCGGTGCCACGGGAAGGACCTAACCCTGTCACCCCGATCAAGTCCTTCTGTAACTACATCATCTCCAGACTGAAGTCCAAGGCCGCTCAGCCCAGCACCCGGCTTCTTTCCCAGGCTCTCCGTGCGGCACCCCATCGCTGTGGCTCAGGACTCACGCTCCAGTCTTGTTGAACAATTTGTTCTTCCCATCAGTTCCAAATCTCCGTGCCATTCCCTCGGGCTTCCTCAGCTTCCAGCTGTGCCTAGTGAACTCCTATTGATACTGCATGACCCTATCCAGATGTCCCCTCCTCTGTGAAGCTGTCCGTTACTCCTACAGGTAAATCTAAGTCACACCCTCCTCTGAGCTTAGTGAGAGAGGAGACCGGTGTCACTCTGAACCCAATACTCCTCTCTAGGAACTACTCACAGTTCTCCAAGCCCACAGTTGTTAGGAGAGCTGCTGTGTCAGGATGGTGTGGCCCTACCACCCCAGCCCCAGCTGCTTAGCCCTGAGAGAGTCCCCTGATTCAAGTTGGGACGAGCAAAGCACTTCACTGGGATTACTGGAGCTGGAGAGAAAAGTCGTCTCTCTCTTACACCGAAGGTATAAGGTGTAACGTTCAGAATCCTCCAGCCACATGTTTGCCACAACCTGCAGCAACTCAGGAAGAGACCCGAAGCCCAGCCTGGGAGGTGAGGGGCCAGGTGCTTCCTGCAGACTTTGGGCTCGGGTCCCAGTGGCCCCGGAAGCCCCACCCCTCCTGCCTGTCCCATTCCAGGGGCTCCAGCCGCCCTTGGATTTCATAGCCCAGGTCTGGTCCAGGGACTTCAGCCCCACCCACTGTGAGTGCTTCTGTCCCTGCCAACCGGAGTTCTCATCCCTGGAACATAGGAGGCCCCTCCCCTGCTGACGGCCCCTCAAGAAGCCTCAGTGCAGACCCTTCACTCACATAGGCTCTTGCAAGGCCCTGGAACTCACGTGATAGCTTTATTTCTGGTTTTATTCCTTAAACACTCCACCCCTACCACCAAATCGCATAAACTTCAGGCCCCTCAGGGTACACCCCCAGCCCCGGAAGTGTGTGAGTTCCCAGGGACTCAGGACCGTGTCCCATGCACCTCTCTTGGCCTGGTGCCCAGCACACAGGAGACACACGTCCCCACAGGACCATAACTAATTTCATGCTTCCTGGCCTGGCCCCCTTAATAACACAGGCCTGTGAACAAGCGGAGACAGAGCAGAGGCACCTGCAGGCCTGCTCCACAGCCAAGTCACAGCAGACGCGGGTTCTTACAAGGAGCCGGGGACCCGCTCACCGGCTAGCCCGTTCCTCGTGGCAGGGTCGTGCCCGCGCCAGGCCCTCCAGGGGGCCATCTCATCAGATCACTGAGCCCAGCAGCCAGGGCGACCTGCCTGGGTCTGGCCTGAGGAACCCAAGCTAGCAGCCCCTTCCCTGGTTCCTGAAGGAGCCAGTGACCCCCATCCCCTATCCCCCGCATCTCTGAACAAAAACGTCATGCTCACCAGGGTTCCTGCCACTAAATCAAACATGAATACGCTCCCCCTAATTTCTCTAAGACAATATTAGCCACAGAAAATGCAACGTAAATGTTAATAAGACACGGCTGTCTGGAAGCCGAGGGGCAGGCGGCCGGGGAAATGGTAATTTATCGCGTGTTTGCCGAGGCAGGCCAGGCGCACACACCAGGGACAAGTTGTTTCTTTAACTTAACGGGCTTCCTCTTAAAGGCACAGTGGCCTCTCCCTGGAAAAGCAGGCTCCTGGCGGGTGATGGGATCTGGGTGCCAGGGAGTCCTCTGCAGCTGGAGAGACGCATTCACGTGGAGGCTCAGCAGGCGGGTGAAACCTCAGCAGCAGGGCTGAGAGCAAACATGGGTCGGGGAGCTTCCTTGTGGGCGCCTAGTTAATTATTATGGGCGCTCAGCCCATCCTTGTGGGCGGCCACCTTGTTATTTCAGCTAATAGCTCAGGATCCTAGAGGCAGAGGCAGACAAACCCCTGTGTCACCCACGACGAGAGCAGCCACGAGGCGTGCAGGGCTTCACTATGATCATGTCCACTCACCACCAATGCCTCGTGTCATGGGCCTTATTAACCCAATCTGCAGATGAGAAAACTGAGGCTCCAGGGAGCTTAAGCCACTCCCCAGGATGCAGGTCAAAGGTAGGATCTGAAGCAAGCCTGCCTGCCAGCCACATCGCCCATGGAGCCCAGGGCCCAGGAGGAAACACGGCCGGGGCAGGCAGCCAGACCGCCACCCTTAGTCCTGCTTGGTCTGGGAAGGTTGGGTGCCTCTCCCAAGGTCACGCAGCAATGTTAAGCCACTCAAGCCCAGGGTCCTCTCCTCAACCCCAGGCAGGGGTGGAGATAGGGGGTTGAGGCCGGCATCCACTTTGCCATCTGCAGGGTCCCCCCACTTCCTGGAGCCCCCTCCATTGTGCATCAACAGCTCTGTGGGGCCCAGCCCACCTCTGGTGTCCCCCCCGCCATGGTGCTCCTTTGCAGAGGGCTGCCCGGGGCTCCTGGGCCCAGGGAGCCCACCTGGACCTGCTCCTTTCACCTGCCTGGCTCAAATCCTCAGCATCTCCAGGTGAAACCCGCGTCCGACAGGCCAGGGCCAAGTCATCCCATGACCAGGGTGCCCACGAAAGAGGTGCCTCTGCCATCCACAGCTCTGGCTCCCCCAGCCATGGGGACCACAGTGTCCTCTTTGGCCCAGGAGTCCACAAACCACTGCTCAGAGCCACCCGTCCCCTGCCAGGGAAGCAGGGCTGGAGCCCCAGCCAGACCGTCTGAGGCAGTGACTGAGCCTGTCCGGACTGAGTGGACTAAGCAGAGACTAAGCTCCTCCCCAGACCCTGGAGAACCCAGGCCAGATCTAGAGACCCCTGACTCAAGGCCGGCTGTCACAGTGTGACCGGGTGGGTCTGAGACAGGGCAGCGCTCACCCACGAGATGGGGTTAAGACGCCCACCTTGCCAGCCAGGAGGGCTCAGGTGAGGGAGCATGTGCCAGGCAAGCGGCCATGTCTGTGGACAGAGCCAGGGCCAGCCGGACCATCTTCAGAGCCCCTCCTGAGCATCTCACCCCCTAGAGTCACCTCGGGCCACGTGCTCTGGTAACCAGCAAGGTCACGTCATCCAGAGTGACATCCAGCCTCTGGACCACAGCCCTCAGCCCAGATCTCCCTTCACGAAGCTCCTGGACCAAATCAGATCTAACTCCCACCAAGCTGCCTGCTAGGGTGAAGGAACAGCCAGGGAAGGAGAAGATCCATAAATCTTTTTGGAGGGATTCCCCAGATACCAGACCCCAGAGTTTCTTGGAAGATAAGAGTTCACAGAAAGAGGCTGAGACCCAAAGACAGGGGGCTCATCCACCAGACAACACACACACATGTACACACACATGTAGACACACATATATGCACACACATATATAAACACATGCACACACATACAAAAACATAACACAGAAACACATATACACATGTGTACACACGTGTGCTGCACACATCCATACACACATTCAAAAATACAACACACACAAACACGTATACACACAGGTATAGCCACACACGTGGACACACACACGTACACACATGCAAACACGTGCATACATATATGCATATACAGATACACAGACATGCGCGTGCACAGACAGAAACACAACACGTACAACACACATGCACATATACACGCCTGCACACACATACACACACATACACAAACACGCATATGTGTGCACACACATGCACGCAAAACACACGGGCATGTGCACAAAGCCCTGCGTATACACACGTGCAGACACACGTGCATGCACACAAGAGCACAGGCATGTGCACACACACAAACACGCGTGCACACACACGAGTGAGTGAGAGAAGTCGCTCAGTCGTGTCCAACTCATATAAATACATGTGCACATATAAACACGTGTGTATTCGTACATACAAACACACATACATACACACAGATAAACACATACACACACGTGCACACACAAAGTTGTCACCGCGGGGAGTTGGGGCTTGTGCCTTGCTCTGACTACAGAGCGGCTGTAAAGTGGCTGTTGGGGAGTCCTTCAACTCATCAGAGGAGGAAGGTGCCGGCAGGGCGGGAGGTGAGGTGAGGTGCAGGGGTGGGGCTGCGGCCCAGAGCACAGGAAGCCCCCTCCAGTCAACAGAAATCCAGCCGGTTTAATGAAAACGTTAACCTCGATTTCACCCGACATCCCCCCTGCACCGCCGAGGTCTGAGGACAGAGAGCACTGCCCCCGCGGCCAGAGGACGCCCACAGCTGCTAGCTCACGCAGGCACATCTGCGGCCGGCGGGGGCGCCCCTGGAAGCCACCACAGGCCCTGCCGGCCCCCCCACCCCAGTCCCCCAAGCTCCCTAGCTTTCCCGGGGGGCTGCACCCCAGCTTAGCCCAGAGGCTGCTCAAGGTGGGGTGCGCTGGGCAGAGGCTGGGGGCAGGTCTGTAACCCGCTCACTGAGGACAGCGGGAAGGGCTTTTTCCAATTACCTCAAACACGGGAGTCTGGTTTCCGTGTCAGAGAACACACATTTCATCATTTTTATCTTCTCCGTCAGGACTCAGAGCCAGGGCTTCTCCACGGGCCTGGAGGCAGCTCTGTGTTCAGTAATCAGAGCCGGGCGTCAAGCCACCCGGCTGGTCCGACCAAGCGGGCCCGCAGAACGCCTTGGCCCCGTCTGCAGGCGGGAGCACGGAGGCGCGGAGCACTGCGTGGCCTGGCCTCTGCCACGTGGGCCCCAAGGGGAACCCATGACCCCGCGGTATCAGCCTTCAACCGGAACCGGCTTCAAAGGGCAGCGATCTCCCGGGCCGACGAACTCCCGGGCCGACATCCTGTCCTTGCCAGGCCCTCTGGAGGACCGCCCACAGAGAGGCCTCCCCCTGTCCTCCGTGGGGAGGAGCCTGTGGCCCAGAGAGGGATGGGGAGCCCCAGCGGGCCCCCCCACCGCGTGGCCCAGGCCCCTGCCACAGAGGGTCCCACGCAGAGGCTCCTGCTGGCCTGAGCCGACAGTGGACTTCGTGAAGTGGACTTCGTGTCACCAGCCCGGGGCAGCCCCTCCCATGAAGGCAGCACCCGAGAAGGCCTGGAGGCTCAGGGCCACCACCTGTGAAGGGACTCTCCCTCCCGAGGAGTGGGCCAGGCCTGTCCAGTCCACCCGGCCCCAAAGCCAAACACCACACGAGGCTGCGGCCACCGCCCCCTCCCGCTGCCGCCCTGGTGGCCGTAAACCCACAGCTAGGACCCTCCCTGAGCTGGGGCATCCGTGTACTAGAGAAGCAGCCGCCGTCCACGCACACGGGTCTCCACGTCCCCGCCTGCCAGGGGCTGAGTTATTTATGGCCGTGGAAACCAGGCCCAGGGACAGGCGTCAGCCATAGATTGCCCGCCCCTGGCTGCTCGCCTTGTCACCCCCATTTATCCCAGGCCTACAGGCCCGTCTTCAGCTCCTGTCCCCAGGCCGCCTTCTTTACCAACAGCCCAGGGTCTCCAGCCCCCGCCTCCAACTCGGGGATGTGGGCTTCTCTCGCAGAGGCTGCAGTTCTGGGAGGACGGAGGGGCAGCGCCGTGATGCCGTTGCCGAGGGTGGTGCAGACGGTCGCCCAGTGGGTGGCACCTGCAGGGGGACAGGTGAGCGGGGGCTGCTGGGCAGCTGCTGAGCCACATGAAGCGGTGCTTCCTGCTGACTCTCTCCAAGAGACGCCCCATCCCTGCCCCGCCCCCACGGAGCCCCACACCGAGAGGAGGCCCCGCCCGCCTCCCATCCGGAGCCCACCCAGACATCAGCAGGCCCCTAACCGTGAGGCCACCAGGCACTTTGTTAAAATTCATCACCATGCTCCAGCCCCCCCCCCCCCCCGGCCACCACAGCGAAGAGATGACCTGTGAGCTCGGACACCTGCCGAGACCTCTGACGCTGTCACGTTAGAAAGGGCCGCAGGAGGCTCTGCCACCGACAGCATCCCGCGGCCTGTCATTAAATATTGATGAAAGGAGAGAGGGGACAGCTATGCAAATCAGGCATTGATCTTCCCAGGCAGGACTGAGATAATGAGGGGACCGAGGCGGGCCGGGGCGCTGGGAGGAGACCCCCGGTGGAGGAGGAGACCCCTGCCGTGGACGGGGTCTCAGGCCCAGCAAGCCCAGGGGTCCCGGCACCAAAGGAAGGGGTGGGGTGGGGAGGGACACAGACAGACCGTCCAGCGGCCCCACTGTCCAGCCTCTGCTCCCGGGCTCAGAAAAGCAGCTGCTTCCCCAAGCCAGCGCCCCAGGAGGGGCCTCAGCCCCACGGGTGAGAGACCATCTCCCATCCTTGGATCTGCATTCCAGCTTTGCTGCCTAACGGTTTTTATGATTTTTTTTTAAATAGGAGCATCTGACTTTAAGACAATCCATATAGTAAACATCTAAAAATAAGTGACGACATGTATATTCTTGCAAATCTCCTTTGCAAAGCACCTCAAAGAACTGAATTACATATCTAGTTTAAAACCAGTGACGCTTACGTTTTCAAGAAGGATAAAAATGTCTTCCTTCTGACTGAAGAGGCGGCCCCAGCAGCATTCCCCTCTCCTTGCCAAGTGGAGGCTAGAACCTCCGCGCCGGGAAGGTGGGGACAGGTGGGGCTGGCACCCAATCGGGGAGGCGGCTGAGAGCCGCCCCTCCCCCGCTTTCTGGAGCGAGGAGATTCTCCAGGAACTCCATTTGGCGTGTGGCCTCAAGGCCACAAGGGGCACCCTGGTCTCCTTTAATTCACAGGTAGCCCCACACCTGGGCCAGGTGGCCCCTCCCCAGTTCTTCGATCAGCTAAGACAGGGCCAGTCTGCAAACCCACATCTGCTGAACCCCACCCCCTCCCCAACGCCCCCATCCCGCAGGGACCCTCAACCAGGCGCTGTGCCTTCTGGGTCCACCCCTCATTCCAGGGAGAGTCTGACGCAAAACAGTTCTTTCCTAAGTGGTCTCTTTAAGAAGCGGCTGCTCAGCTAGCCGGAACCCTCTGTTTCCCAGAAACAAGGCTCCTGGTGGGAGTCTCCTGGCCTAGCACTGTCCGCTCAGCATCCCCTCCCGGGCTGTGGTGGCCGTGCTGGGCCTGGGAGGTGAGCCAGAGCAGGCCGCCACCACCGGTCTTCAGCCAGCTCTTCCCAGCACCTCCCCTGCTTCAGCCAGAGCCCCCACCCCCAGCATCGCCTCTTAGTAATTTTCGATCCACTGACTCACCTGCTCCTACAGGAGTGAGGGTCCAGGCCAGCAGACCCCGCCACCCGCCGGGCCCCCACCCTCTTCACTTCTGGCCTGGCCTCTGCTCCCTCCTCCTCCCTGCCCCCCACCACCGCTCAGGGTCAAAGTCACCAGCTTCAGCCTCAGTTCCCCCCGTGAGCACATGGCCACTCCCGTGGGTCTCCTCCGCCTGCCACAGCATCTTCCCCATCCCCAGCTCCAGGACTTCCTCCCACCTGCCTGGAAGCAAGAGAGGAAAGGTTTTCCTGCCCTGCCAAAACTGACGGCGGAGGGGGTTTAGTTGCTGGGAGGACTGAATTGCTAGGGTCTCCCTGGCTCCTCCGTTCCGACAGAAGGGACAGCTGGAGCTATCAGTGACCCCCCCACCCCCGGCCCAGCAGCCTGATGCTTCACACAATTGAAAATCAAAATCCAATTGTCGGTCCTGCCTCTCACAGCGGGTGCTCGGGGCCTCCATGCCTGCGGATGGGAAGGGGTCACTCTGCAGACGGCCCTTTGCCCCAGTGGTCAGATGTGACAAGTGCCCTGGAGGGGGGCCCACACTTCTCCTCTCCACCCTCCCAGGTTGCTGCAGGCAGGGGTGTCCCCAGCTGACGGCAGCCCTCTCCCAAGTCATTACTGACCCAGCAGGTCCTAAAACCCAGTCTCAGGCCCTTCAGGCCCTTCTGCTGCCCAGCAGGCTCTGTTGCTGGGTGGGTTTGGCGGGGAGAGGGCTTTTAGGAAAGGGGCTAGGACCCCTCAGGCCCCCATGAGCCCCGCCCCACACCTCACCCCTCTCCTCTACCTGCAGGAGGGGTCAGCCGCCCACTGGCCTTGCCAGCCACTCCTTCCAGCTCATTCCAAGGTGTTAAGAGGCAGCTCATTCTAAGGTGTTAAGAGGCAGTGCCGACAGGACTGGGTGTGAAGGGCTGAAAAGCAAGGACGTTAACCCTCTCCACCCCTCCGGTGCCAGAAACCAACCCCTACAGCCTTTGTCCGGTTCCCAGCAAAGCTTACTGTTAGGAATAATTAACACAAATAAAACTGACGGCAGCCAAACCTCTCCTGGAAAATGCTATGCTGGGATAAAGCTTGGCAGAAGTGCTGTCGACCCCCTGGGACTCCAGGTTGGAGCAGCTGGGCAGGGAAGGCGTGACCTCAGATCCGACGCGCGATGTAGGACGTGCCCAGAAAACCACCAAGGACAGAGGCTTCGGGGAATGGAGATGTTGACAAGGAAAGCCAGAACCGTGAATCAACGCTCATGCAGGGAACATCAATCAGGGGATTCGACTGCCTTTGAGGCTGAACGTAGCCCCAAAGACGGGCGATCCCAACCCCAAAACTGAGATGTGACCTAATTTGATAAGAGTCTTTGCAAATGTGGTTACGTCAAGGATCTCGAGATGGGGAGGCGGCCCTGGATTTTCTGGCAGTGGGGCCGGGGGTATCCCTAAATGCAGCATGTGTGTTTTGTCTGAGAGACGAGGCGGGAGATTTGCTCACACCCAGAGGAGGCCCCGTGAAAGTAGCAGCAGAGACTGGAAGGAGCTCGGTCTAGCCAACACCTTGGTTTCAGCCTGGCCTGGCTCTGTGCTCAGGCTGGGCTGAGCTCTCACCTGAAAGCCCCTGGGAAGGCCCCCAGCCAGGCCCCTTCTTCCGGTCTGGGCAGAATTCAGTTCCTGGAGGCATAGGACACAGAAGCCCCTGCTCCTGCACTGGCTGTTGGCCAGAGGCAGGGAGGGGCGCTCAGCAAGCAGAGGTCACTTGTCCCACGCTCCTGCCCACCTTGAGTGGCAGGGATGTGTGGACTTCTGCTTCCTGCCCCTGAGCCCTCTCTGCCAGCCGCCAGGGAGAACCCGCTGCCTTTAAAGGCACATGACCCAGTAGATGCCCACTGCCCCCGCCGCCGCCCCCGCCCCCAAGAACGTCCGCGTTGAGGCCAGCGGATTCACAAGTCCCTGGGGCCACGTCACAGAGGGTGGGGCCGTGGGGCCCGCCTGGAAACCCTGTGCTGTTGAAAATATGCGGAGAAATAAGGCTGAATAACTCGGGGTCAGACGTCCTCAGGCTAGAACCACGGGACCTCGGAGCCGGTCCCAGCCTGCCTGGCGCACAGCCAGGCCGCCTGCCCAGGGCCGCGCCTCTGGCCCGCGCTCTGCCTCCCACTGTCCCCAGCCAGCCCCACTTGGGTCTGCCCCGGGCCCGAGCTGACCGTCCGGTCCTTGGAGGGGCTGGGGTCCCGAGGGCCCGGCTCTGTCTCAGCCTTGTTGTGCAGGCTGCGGGCCTCAGGGCCTGTGCAAGCTGGGGGAGCACCCGCCCCGTCGGGGGCTTGTGCTCAGGACACTACGGGCTGCGAGTGGGGACCCTGCACACGCTAGTCGGTCCCGGGGTGCAGACACTCGTTCCAGCCACGGGCCCTCGAGCCCTCGGCCCTCAGAGCTCCTGCAACCCGCCCCGTGAGGGCTTCCCCAGCCCCGCCCCACTGTGTTGACTTGCTTCCCCCATATCTTGCCCCCTCTTATCTGCTGGTGACCCCAGAACCCTTCAAATGCACCTGAGTCTCCAGGCAGGCTTCTGGGGAAACTTCAGCCCAGCGCTGAGAGCTTGGGTCCTAAGGGTGTGGCCCCCTTTGCTGATGGCACAGACCCGAAATCCCCCACCGGGACAGCCAAGCTGGCCGTTTGCAGGAGCAGTGACCGACCCCAGCTGGGGGCCCGGCCTCTGACCCACCCGTCCCGTGTTCTCGCCGAGGCCGCTTCTCCCCGGGCCCTGGCCCCGCCCGGAGAGTCGGAGGCTGACTCACGAGCGCAGCCCCTGTAGAAGCGGCCCGTGGACGGCTCGGGCCCTGCTGGCCAGCGGGCGCGAGGCCCCGGCTGACCCGAGCATGGGGTGGGGGCTCAGGGCGTCCCCGCACCCCCGACGCCACTCAACCTGGCGCCCCTGCGCCCTCCAGACAGATGGGCCAGGCTGATGTGCGAGGCGGGAGCGCGGGATTTATGTACTGAAGAGTCTACTTCTGAAGCTGATGGCCGTTGAGGAGCAATCTCGCCCCAATAAATTCTGCCTTCAGCACCGGGCCCTCCTTTCTGCTGAGCTGTCACGTTCTGAGCGTCTCCGGGGAATCAGAAGTCCATCACGTGGGGGGGAGGCAGGCTCCTGCCTGGGGCAGTGGGCTTGGTTGGGGGGTGGGGGTGGCACACGGGTGCCCCTGGCTCAGACGGGACCAGGGCGATGAAGTCAGCTCCTCGGGTGACGTCCGAGAGGCCCCAGGTCTCTCCACGTGGAGGAAGGAAAACCGTCTGAGTCCACAGACCCCTAACCCCTCCAGGCCTCACCCAGCTCCCCAGACCTGCACCTGCCAGTGTGGGGTTGGCCGCCTTCTTGGACACCCGGCTCTCACCCGCAGCCCAGACCTGCCCCCGCAGGGACCCCCCAGCCCTTTGGCGCTTGCAGGCCCCAGTGTGCCCTGCCTGGCTCCCCGCTTCTGCCCCGACTGGCTGGCCCTCTTGGCCCCTCCTCAGCCCATACCCCGTCGCCCACCACCTGCCTGCTCGCCCCTCCAACCCCGGGATTCCAGACTCCTCACCCTTCGAGACCAGGGCCCCCTCCACTGCTCCTCAAGCTCTAGATGCCGCTGCCCCACCCTCCAGGCCAGGCTGGGCCCACCCTGAGTGTCCTGAGGTCCTGCTGGATCCCAGGGCAAACTGACAGAGTGGAGAGGCCCTGACTTGGATCACGCACGTGGCAACTTATTCCTCGGTCTGACGTTTAGCTTGGCAGCGCTATAACTAGCATGCATTTGGGAAGCATTTACTTGTATCAGTTAGGCCTTGTTAGGTTTCTACCGAGATCCATCAGCTGTAACAGGAGGATCGGGGTCCCTGTCCTCCTTGGTGGCCGTGGACGGACAGGAGCTTGCAGACAGAGCCGGCTGCCACTAGCCGCTCCATTCCAGCCACCGACAGTCCAGCTAACAGACTCTCCACCCAGCTGGGCACACTGCATGACACCTCTCCTGGGGCTGTCAAACCCCCCTCGAAGGCATCAGGGGGCCCCCTGCCCCCCAGAGGGGATGGCACCAGGCTGGGAAGGGGCCAGGCCTCAGAGCCCCCTGCCCCAGCCTGGCAGGATGCCCTGGGCTCCCCCAGAATAATTCTGCTGCCTACAGCCTCCCACCCTGCTCCCCGCAGAGCGGCAGGGTCACCGCGTGCTGGCCAGCCGCCACACTCAGACAGACAGGCGGACAGAGGGTGAACGGCTACAGAGGCAGACTCTCCAGAGGGAGCAAAGGTGGGCCTTTGGCATCAGCGTCCTGGGGGTTCAGCACTCCTGCAGTGCCCTGTCAGGGACCCCACAAGAGCAGCCCCTGCCATGCTGCCACGTGACCCACACACACACGTTACAAGGGGCTCAGAGGCCACACGGGGAGGCGGGGAGACAAGCAGAGACGCCACTGGTGCCTAGAGGGGCCGACTCAGGGTGGTCACCCTTTTTGCCAATGAGGGAACCGGGGCAGAACCCGGAGGAGGGAGGGCCCGTGTATGATCCTGGCCGGTGAGTCCCTGAGCCCCTGTGTATCCAGGCCCGGGGGTCTGATGGTCAGGGGGAGGCAGGAGGGAAGATGGAGCCCCTCTGACCCACCGGCCTGAGGGCGAGAGTGGGTACTGCCCAGGAGCCCCCAGAGCGTTCCCGTGACAGAGCTCCCCCAGGCCCTGCCTCTCCCCTCCAGGCTGACACCCCGTCCGAGGGTCCCCCCAGGGAGACGCCCACGGGGGGAGGCCCAGGAAGCACCCTCACCCTGCCCCACGGTCTGCCCGGCTGCCTCCCCCTGGGGGCGGGTGGGGCCATGCTCTCAGCGCCCCCCAGCGCCCCCCAACAAAGAGGAGCAAAGCCCGCCTATCTCCACACCGCCTGCACCTGCTGGTCTGGGGGTGCTCGGCCGGCTGGGCGGACGCTGTCTGTGGCCCTCGTCACCGACGGCCTTGCCCACCAGACCGTCCCCTCCACGGGGCCAGGACGGGCCTGCCCGGTCAAGGCCGCTCCACCAGGGCCCAGAAGCATGTCTGCACTGGCCCGCTGAAGGCTCACACTTGCGTGGAAGGGGAAACTGAGGCCAGGAGAGAGGAGCCAGGCCCCAAGGCCACGGGCAGGGGGTCAGCAAGCCGGACGGAGGACGCGGGGAGCATGCTGTGACGAGACAGCCCTGGGCGGCGGACACGGCCCTGCCTGCAGTCACCCCGTCCAGTCGCCCCAGGACTGTTCCGGCCCAGCTGGGTGTCTGTCCTGACACCGCCCACGCCAGGCTCCTTGCTGTCATTTTGATCCAGGGCCCAGAGCTCCGGCCGTCCCACGCCTGTCCCCAGCTCCCCGCAGGCCACACTCGGAGACGGGCAAGGCCATCATCCACGCCAGGTGGGACCCCAGGACCCAGCTCTGCGGGCCCAGAGCAGAGAAATGCCCGGCTGCGGCCTGCATGGCCAGACCTGCCCACAGGCTGACCCGCCGCTCCAGTCTCCGATCCCTGATGCTCAGGAGCCCGGGGTGCAGCGGCAGGGGTGGGGGCATCTCTCCCAGCCCTGGCCCCTGGCCTAGCAGCAGCACCCCGCTGGCCGGCCCAAAACGCTCATATGCACCTCCCTCCTCCTTGCAGGGTGGACAGGGCATCCGTCTCCACCTGCCTCAGGACCTAGCCCTGATGGACAGCCGCAAGGGGGTCCACCCGCCGTCCTGAGGATGGGCAAGTGGCAGGACAAGACACAGAGAGGACCCCTGGGAAGGCACTGGGTTCCGTGGCGCCCACACAGCCTATCAGGCCCTGCCTGGAGACACCCCCTGGGAGAGGTGGTCCCTAGGCCTGGGGGCTAGCCTACCCCTATGAAGGGGACATCCCCCCTGGGGACCCCTCGCTGCCCCACAGCGCCCTGGCCCGGCTCACTGCCCAGGCGCCCCTGCCCTCCCAGGGGAGACTACCTCCCGGGCCCCACGATGCGCTAGGGTCTTCTCTGGTGTCCCTCTCCGGACTGCAGCACTCTGGACCACCACAGCCTAACCGTGTGACCCCGCAGGCTGCCCGAGCTGAGCAGGATTGTGCTGGAAGGGATAGAGGTGGGAAGACGGATGGGAGCGGGGAGTAGGTGCTTGAGGCCCCGTGGGCGGGTCACCAGGCACGCGGAAGGAGGGTGAGCTATGGACGGGTGGATGAGGGAAGGAAGGACAGATGGTAAGAAGGAAGGCAGGACCCCCGGTGGGAGGGAAGAAGTGGGGACAGACTGGCCTCGATAGGCAGCCCGCACCACCTCCCCCGCGGCCTCCTTGATGTCCGGCCCCCTGAGACGAGCGGCACAGCGACCCCACAGTGCCCTTCCGTGCTGAAAGTCCCCTGAGGCCAGCTTCGTGTTCCTCCCCTTCTGTCCACAACCCCCTGGGCTGGGTCGAAGGGGACCAGGGGGCCGCCACCCCACACTGGATAGTGGAAATCCAGAGGACCCCAGACCGCTGTGCCTCCTGTAGCCGCCGCTTCCTCAAATGCCCGTAAACGGGAGCGCTCAGCTGGGTGGGCCAGCAGGCACGGGGGCCGGTGGTCGGGGCTGGAGGTGGGAGGGGCTGGGCAAGGGACAGAGAGTCCAAGGGCTCCCCCGGGGGGCAGTAAGGCAGCCCAGGGTGGGGTGCAGGTCTGCGGTCGCCGCAGGCGCCTCCCCAGGCTCTCCCAGCTCAGGGGGGCCTCCCCAGAGCTTTTCCTGACCCTCGCTCTCTCCTTCCGCCAGCATCACCTAGGCCTGCGTCGTGTACCCCTGGAGCCTTCCTGGCCTCACAGCCCCCAGGGTCCAGCCGTGAGATGCACCGCAGGGCGCCTGTCAGCAGGGGGACAGTGCCAGAGTGTCCTGGAGGGGAGATGACCCTGGGCACCGCTTGACCGTTGTCTGCCTGTGTGTGTTCACTGGGCACACACACACACAAAAATGTCCCATTAAGGGATTAGCCAGACCCGATGCCCCCTAGACGCCCCCAGGCTGGTTGGACCAACACGATAGCAGTAGAGCACAAGCAACCCGCCTCTGTGGGGAGGGGGCGCACCCCGCACCCCCAGGCCGGCGCCAGGCCCTGGGGGCGGCAAAGGAGGCCCCTGACAGTCAGCACCGGAGGCCAGAGACAGCGGGGGCTCCCCGTAAATCCCACACCTGCCCGGCTGCTGCGGCCACCGCGCCCGCTCCCCGCCTGCCTGGGCCAGCCGTGACCCGACCCCGCACGGGGGCGGGCGGGCGTGCGTGCGTGCATGCAGGCGTGTGAGGCAGGCAGGCGTTTCTCCTCGGGGGTCCTGGGGAGTCTGTGTCCTCCCAGCCCTTTTGCCCAGAGCTCCCAGAGAGCAAGCTAGATCCCCCTGCGACGGCCGGAGAGCAGGGCTGAGGGGGACGCCGCAGCAGGGGCCGGGCTAGAGGGGAGAGTCAGCCCCGCCTGGTTGGGGCTCCTCCTGGGAGACACCGAGCCGGCACCTCTGGGTGGAAGGGGGCGGCGGGGGCCGGGGAGAGCTGCCCACGCTGCAGCCGGGCCCCGGGGGCCTCTGTCCAGCGAGACCACCACCCGCCCAGTGAGCGGCCCCAGGCCCACGCCCCAGCCCCCTACCTCTCTCAACATCCAGGTCCAGGGAGCTCACGGTGCCCAGCCGCCCAGGAAAAGGGGCTCAGCCTCCTGTTTCTCTGAGGGCACCCCACCCCAGAAACACCATGTGTTTGGGGTGTAAGGGCAGGGTGCAGGGCCCTACAGCCAGAGCAGGCCTTCCTCCACGCCTGCCCAGCTGCCCTGGTCCCCGGCTTCCCGCCCTTGGTGACCATCTACACAGCGCGAGGTTGGGGGGTGGTGAGCCCAGACCTGCCCCTGAGGTCTGCCGGGGAGGGGGCCTAGCAGGGCTCAGACAGCCCCTCCTGCCTTTAGCACCTGTAGTCACAGCCTTGGCCGCCCCCACTGGGCCACTCACATCCCCAGACTCCGTCAGAGAAAGCCTGGGCCCGGAACATCAGGATGTGGTCCTTCGAGCCCCCAGCTCAGCAGAGGTGCCAACCGAGGGAAGGGCGGCTTCAGCCCGGGCTGCCTGGCTGCTGGGGGTCCCCATCCCCAGGACAGACCACCAGCTCAGGCCCCGGGCCTGGACCCCCACCAGGACAGACCACCAGGACAGGACCTGGGCCTGGACCCCCAACCAGACAGACCACCAGCTCAGGCCCCGGGCCTGGACCCCACACCAGACAGACCACCAGCTCAGGCCCAGGCCCTGGACCCCCCAGCACCAGAGAAACCACCAGCTCAGGCCCCGGGCCTGGACCCCACACCAGGACAGACCACCAGCTCAGGCCCCGGGCCCTGGCCAGGATGCCTCTGTACTCTGGTGGCTCCGCAGCGGGGCTCGGGCTGACTGCAACCGGGGTTGCAGACAAGGGGTTTGGGGGGCTCCTCCGAGGGCAGAGGGCCAGGACTGCATTGCACCCGGCGCCACCCTCCCGAGGGGGCTGTAATTGGAGGCTCAGGAGCAGACGGGCCCCGCTGCCGGGACAAAGGGCCCATCGGCTGCTCCCCCAGCAAAGACCAGGCTGAGCTGGGCCCCTAATCCTCGTCCTGTCCCCGGAGGATGCCCAGGTGCCCGGGCCCGGCCAGGCCCCTACTAAGAGGCTCTAATTGGAGACCCAGCACGGGCCGGCCCCTGGGGAACTCACCCAGAGCAGGTGGAGGGTGAGGGCCAGGGCCTCCAGTGCCCCACTGTGAAGCTGGAGCGTCTGTCATGGGCCTGGGACTGGGGGTGAGGGTTGTGTATCCAGTCCCTGGCAGCCTCGCTCACGTCCCGGAAGTGGGGAGCAGTTAGCACCCGGTGGGGCCTCTTGACAAAGGGGGACGGGGACAGATTCATGCTTTGCCTGGTTCCCCAGGGCAGATAGGGTCCCTGGTGGCTCAGCGGGTGTCCTGGGCACCGGGCATCCACACCCTCCCTGTCCGCGGGGAGACCGAGGCCCCTGGGCACCGGGTGTCCACCCTGTCCCCGTCCGTGGGGAGACCTAGGCCCCTTCCTGAGCTGCAGTATGTCTGACCCCGACGCCAAAATGTGGGTTCTGTACAAGACCCCACTAGAGTCCTGGTGCCGAACTCCATCTGGGAAGCCAGGAGAGGAAGGGGCACCAGAAGAGCGTCCCAGCCCCTGCTCTGCCCCCAGGCTCCCCAAGGGGCACCCAGCCCCCGATTTCCAGGCAGAAGCCCAGGACCCCCAGACCCCTCTTCCATGGGGCCCAGCCATCTCGGTAAGCATCCCCAGTCTGTCCCTCAGCCTCATCCTCTGTCCAGGGGCCCAGCCATGCCTCCCTGCCGCCTCCACCCCACACTGTGACCCCCAAGCCCTTCCTCCTGGAGGCTAACGTTCCCATTTTCAAAGGTGATCTGAGCCACCCCAAACCTCTATCCCCACCGGGGTCCTGCTGAGCCCTCCCTCCTGGACCCACCGCTGCCTGGCTGGAGTGTGTGGCCGCCTCCCCAGTCCCGGGGACACACCTCCCCGCCTCCTCCCCACAGCGCCACGCTACAGTCCCCAGCAGGGCCACCCTCCCGGGTCAACAGAGAGCCTGACGTATCACAGGCACACAGGCGCGTGCACACACACACACAGCCGCACTCCCAGATCGAGCGCCCTGCCCACCGGCATGCCCTGGAGACAGAGGCCGCATAGGTGCTCAGGGCCAGCCCTGACCCCATCCCTCAGCGTGACCCGCATGAGTCCCCTCCCTCGAGCGTCTCCACACAGGGTGGAGGCTGACGGCTGGACACCCGCGGGCGCCCACCGCCTCGGCCAGCAGTCCATGGGCCGTGTCACGGGCGCTGCTTTGAATAAGGGAGTTACCCCAGAGGTCCCTGGAAGCCTGGTGCAGACGGGGGTCAGGGGGGAGGGGGCGGGAAGAGCGTGAGACCCCTGCCTCTGTTCCCCAGCCATCGTGCCCACCGCGAACCCGAGACAGAGGCGGCACACTCCCCTCCACACACATGATCACCCTCCATTAGTGCTAATGGCAGCCTGACAGATTGAACCTCCTCTGTGTGATCTGTCTCCAATAGTTAGCAGAAGGGGGAAGCCCTACCTGGTTTTGAATATTTAAACCTCCACATGAAAACCGTAAACCCCAGGAGCGCAAGCGCGTTAAGGAACCTAATATTATCTTTAAGGGAGCGGGCAGCCCCCCGCCCCCCCCCAATGCAAATGTCCCGTTTTTATCTGTGGCTGACAGGCATGTCGCAAATAGGATTAGAAAACCATTTTGTGAAATGGAAACGAACAGGATTTAATGGAAAAACCAAAAGATGGTCCAAGACCCATTTTTCCTTAATGGTCTTTCTGGCCAGGAGGCTCCCCTAAATCACCTGCCAGGCTGACCCCCAGGACACCTGCCCCCGCTCCCCAGGAGACCAAAAGGCAGGCAGAGCTACGGGACCCTGTAAGAAGGAGCACAGTGAGAGGAAAGCCCCCACAGGACAGATCCGCCAGCAAAATTCACTTAACGGCTTCGCTGGGGCTTGATTACCGTGAACAACTTAATCCTCGCCCTGGAAGTCCACCCTGGGCTCCTCTGGGGACCATCCTCCAGGCCCCCGGCCCAGGAATGACACAGCTGGGCATGCTGACCTGCAGGCCAGCCACGCATCCGCAGGGGCTTCTGAAACGGGGGCCACCTGGCCCGCCCAGCCCTCTGCCTGTTGCCATGGCACCCCACGGCCGATCACATTTGACCGACGGTGCTCAGCCCGCTCGTCCCTCGCCCCCTTCCTCCTGAAGGAGACAGGGAATTCCGGAGTTTCTGTGCGGCTGCACAGGAAGCCAGGGCCCCTGCCCACCCTCGGCCCAGACCCCGCCCCACAGGCCTGCTGCCCCTGGCCATCTGCCTCCACAGGGACGAAGGTTAGAGCCCAGGAGGGGGCGGGGTGTGTCACGTGCTTCAGGGGCTACTTGCTGGATCCGGCCAAACCAGGCGTCGTAGGCTGGAACGTGTGCCCAGAACTGCGTGCTGAAGTTCTAACACTCACAGCCCAGAAGGCCTCAGGCTGAGACGCAAACGGCTGCTCTTTCAGCCCCAGGCCGCGTCCTCTGTTCTACGCAGCAGCCAAGCAAACTCCAGGCCGGGGAAGGAAGAGGGAGAAATAATGGGAAATGGGGCCGGGCGGCCACGGCACTAGGGAGCCACGGATGGTGTGGAGCAGGGCATGGCCGCAATCAGAGCCGTGCTTGGGGAGCTCATTCTGACAGTGCAGACGAAACAGCCATCTGTCTGCCCCTATCATACCCACAGCCCGTGGGCATCCGGGTCTGCCCAGATATGTGGCCCAAGGCCATCGTCTGGGAGCAAGTGGCCACCCCGCAGAATGCCCCCCTCCTGCCCACAGCCAGAGGGGCAGGACCGGGTGAGCCCCACTCTGGGCTGCCTGGGGGGTCAGGAAGCTTCCAAGCCCAAGGGGCCTTTTTACACCTGAAATAAAGCCTTCCTCAAAGTACTCGTCTCCCCCCAACAGATACTCAGAGGGAGGCAGGGGGTGGGCAGGTTGGGGCATGCCCCCCACCCCAGGCCACCTTCCTTCTCAGGGAGACAGGACGTTTTCACCCATAGGACGAGGCGGGCCCTGCTGAACCCCAACCCAGAGTGCTGTGGTTCCCCAAACGATTGAGTTAACAAGGAAGGGTCCAGGAGGCGGAGCACGCCCCGCCCTGGCTCCCGCTGGAAACCTCGCCCAGACGCTCCCCAAGTGCGAGTGTCCCGTTGGACGCCCAGGCTTCACTGCAGGCCTCTGTCTCTTGGGTGGAAATTAGGACTGTTTGCGACTGCGCCCACTGCGCAGCTTAAACCCAGCCACTCTTGTGTTCTGTGCTTGCAGCGACCTTGAACGTCCTAGGTGCTCAGATACCCCTCCCCCCACCCCCGCTCGGCTGATGAGCAGATGCGCCGACCACCGCAAGCTCCCGTCAGCTGTCCCCAACATGTCACCAAGCCCATCACCACTCGGGTGAAGCTGTGGGTCTGAGGGCCGACCTGGGAGCTGAGTCAGTCAGGCTGCCTATGCCCAGTCCTGCCCAGGAAAAGTGAGGTGTTACTGGGCATGAGAAAAGAAATCCTCTTTTTAAAATCAAATATTTAGATATAATCCCTTAAATTTCGTTTCATTTGTTTCATCTGTTTCAAAACAGCTCAAGCTGGGACTTCCCTGGTGGTGCAGTGGTTGAGAATCCACCTTTCAGTGTGGGGAAGTATTAATAAGGTCCCACATGCTGCGGGGTAACTGCACGGTTGACCCCGGGTCTGTCCCGGGGGTGACTCCACGGCACCACTACAGAGCCCACAAGTGACGCCTAAGATGACGCAGGCTGCGGCCAAGACCTGATGCAGCCAAAAATAAATAGACTTATTAAAAAAAACAAAAACAGCTCAAGCTCGTGGTAGGAGATCCAAACACACAGAAGAGGCAGCTGTGCAGCCCCAGGAGAAATCTGACATCCCAGGACGCTTGCCCAGCATCTCCCCTCCCCCGTGGTCTCTGCACCCCGGGAACCAGAGTTTGGGGCAGACAGAGACCCTCTCCTGGCATCTTGCTCCTGGCCCCTTCCATCACTGTTCTGCATGTGAACAGCTCCGAGACTGCACCTTAAACAAAGACAGGAAGAGGGGCTTCCCTGGCAGCTCCGTGGTAAAGAATCTGCCTGCCAACGCAGGTTCGAGGTCTGGGAGGATCCCACGTGCAAGAGCAACTAAGCCCGTGAGCTACAGCTATTGAAGAGCCCGCAAGGGAAGCCAGCACAGGAGGAACACGCACGCCGCAACTAGAAAAAAAGCTCACACAGCAACGAAGACCCAGCACAGCCAGAAATAAAAAGAAATAAGATTCCAAGAGCCAGAGCACAGAGGCGGGACTAGAGCTCCCTACAGCCGCCGTCCAGGCAGAGGCCAGCCCGGATCTGTCCCAGGTAACTCCACACGTGACCCCGGGTCTGTCCCAGGTAACTCCACGGGTCACCCCAGGTCTGTCCCGGGTAACTCCACACGTGACCCCGGGTCTGTACCGGGTAACTCCACGGGTCACCCTGGGTCTGTCCCGGTAATTCTACACGTGACCCCGGGTCTGTCCCGGGTAACTGCATGGGTCGTCCCGGGTAACTGCACGGGTCACCCCAGGTCTGTCCTGGGTAACTCCACACATGATCCCGGGTCTGTCCCGGGTAACTGCACGGGTCACCCTGAGTCTGTCCTGGGTAACTCTACATGTGACCCCGGGTCTGTCCCGGGTAACTCCATGGGTCACCCCGGGTCTGTCCCGGGTAACTCCACAGGCACCCGCAGAGGTGAGGCCGCAGGCAGGCAGTACCCCCTGCCCTGGGTGTGGGCGCTGAAGCCAGAGGTCACAGAGACTGCCCACCTGGCAGGGAGGCTGGCGATACAAAGGACAGCAGCAGGGGGCGCCTCAGCGCTCCCACCGTGCCGGGCCACCAGGCCAGGCCACACACACGGCCCGCACACCCCTAAAGCCCCCTGCACCCTTCCCCTTGGGTCGTCGTCACTGGTGGCTGGAATGTCCCGGCTCAGAGCTGAGTCCGTCGAGGAATGAAGGCTGGCTGAGCCACTGGCATCTGTCAGGGGTGCAGACAGCCAGAAGCCCCTGGCCCACCCCCACCCCCCAGGCTCCACTCCAGCCCCCACCCCGCTGATCTGGAGAAGTGTGGCTCCAGAGGCCCGGTGTTTACGTAATTAGCGTTTCACACACATTTCTCAGCCCGAGCGGCTTATGGTGTGCCACCTGCCGCCTACCGTACCCCAGGAAGCCCGCCCACTCCCCAGCCCCTCGGCAGCCTGAGCCCCCGCCCTGGCCCGCCCTGCACCGGGGTGCTTCCCCCTCTCACCAGCAGCTTCCATGGCCGGAAGGCCCCTGAGCTCCACCGTGAGTTCAGAGTCCAGGGTTCTCCGTGCCCACGAGCTCGAGGTCGGCCCCAGGCAAAATCCAGAGACTGGAAATCCTGGGCCCCCCCACTCTCAGGACCCTCCCTGTCCAAGCCAGCTTCACTCACCCCGTCACTAGATCATTCCCTCAGCCCACAGCAGCAACAGGGCCCCCCAAGGGTGCGCCTTGTTTCTGAGGGCTCTGGGGTGAGCCCCAGCCTCCCCTCGGCCCCTGGCCCCCAGGGCCTGCTCATCAGGCTGTCCCCGCCAGGGCCACGCTGGGGCCAGCAGCTGTGAGAGGGCCTGCCTGTGTGCGGAGGCGCAGAGGGGAGCCCCCCAGGAAAGATGGCAGCGAAAGAGCCCTGCCAACCACGGCTCATTATCCCTGTGATTAGTGCTAACAGCTTTCCTGGGCAGCCTCTGCAGGGCCTGTTCCAGGAGCAATTAACTGTAATTATCTTCAATCCCCCAATTCCCCTCCCCCAGCCCCTCCCCAGCCCGCAGAGGAGACACGTCAGCGGTGCGTGAGGCCCCCCAGGTTGCAGCCCGTGTTCTGCAGGGGCCCTCAGACCCCACTCAGCCATGGGTGGGAAAAGGGGGAGGGAAGAGGTTCCAGAAAGGCTAGGCTGGCTCCCCCTGGCCAGCCCCACCTGCCACCCCCCAAGGGGTGCCAGCCCCCCAATGCCCCCTGCTCCTTGCCCACCAGCGCTTCCTGTGTCTCGGCGCCCTTCCACGCCATCGCAGGCCTCAGATGAGGGGAGGGAGGAGGAGGCCTGGCCCCATCTCAGGGACCAGAGTCTGAGGTTGGGGGACCACTCCGGGGTGGAGTGGAGCCAGGCGCTGGGCAGGGTGGCCTCACACCTGACCGGGGCTGACCGAGAGGTGGGTCTCTGCCTCCTGCCACCCTGGCACGGCCCTGGCCATGATGGTGGAGGTCCTCACGAGGGCAGAGGGCGTCACAAAGGGAGGCCCCTAGTGACCCCAGCTTCCCCCCCCTGGACAGTGGGTAAACAGTGACCCTCCCCAGGCAAAGGGCAGGGCAGGCCGAGGGCTGCTATGGGACCTGCTGCAGCAGCGGGGTGTCCAGGGCACAGGTGCAAGGGGCAGCTGGACAGCTGGTCTGGAACTCAGTCAGCAGGGCCGCTGGCAGTGGGGGCGTGGACACACGGCCCAGGTGAGGCTGCTGCGCCCCGAGGACCCAGACGCAGGGTGTGGGGGTCTGTGCAGCGGGGGGCAGGGGCGGGGGGTGGCGGGCAGCAGGGACAGAGAGGGGACAGTCTTGTTGTCCGGGGCTGAGGTGTGGGGAGAGGCAGTCCGGGGCTGGGTGTTAGGGGCCATGGACGCCGCTTCTCAGGAAGCCTGGGGCTCAGCTGCGTGTCCTCCACCCGGCAGAGCGTCCATGGCTGTGGGCAGACCCCACCACACGTGTTGCTTCCCTTCAGGTGGCGGGGCAGGGGGCTGGCACACAGGAGATGCTGGAGGTGGGACACAGCTGAGTGGACAGGGGCAGCCAGGCCCCTAGGGACAAGCTGGGGCCCTTCCCTCCGTCTCCTCTGCTTCCGTGGCTGAGGAGGCTGGAGGCTGGAAGAAGCCAGGTGGACCCAGACACCAAGGCCGGTCACAAGGAGGCTGGCAAGAGCTGAGTGGTGTCCCCCCCCCCGAGTTCACTGAATGTCCTAACTGAGCCCCAGCTCCTCAGAACAAGATTGCAAAAGGAGGCGGGCCTTGGAAAGGGGTGATTTGGCGAAAACAAGGTCCTATGGGCCAGCCCCAAACCAACGTTACTGGTTATAAGGGGAGAGGCAGACGCACAGGGGGACACCAGGGGCTTGGGGCGTAGAGGAGAGGCCTTGTGAGGACACGGTGGGGGGCGAAGCCCGTCTGCAGGCTGCGAGAAGGGCCTGGAGAAACCAGGCCTGCTGGTACCCTGACCTCAGACTTCCAGCCTCCAGGACTGCGGGAGAATGACCGTCTGACATCTGAGCTGCCTGGGCTGGGTGCTTGGCTCCCTGGGGGGTGGGGGGGGACACAGGGAAGGTGGACACAGATGTTTCACACCGAGAAACAAGGCTGAAGCCAAGTCCCAGCAGAGGACAGCCAGGTGACGGTGCTCAGCCCCTCTCTGGGCTCTCCTCCAGGACCCCAGCCCCAGCCCCTGAATGCCCCCTCCCTTCCCTCACCTCCTGAAACCCACCCAGGTCCAGCCCTCCTCTGTGGAGCCTCCTGGGGCCCTCACTCTCGCCACTCTGGGTCCTGTCCACCCCGCAGCCCCAGGCCCCTTGGGGAGCAGGGAGCCACCCCCAGACGCCCCCCACCCCAACCCCGCTCAGATGGGCCTCCAAGAGCTGGGGGACCTAATGCCCTCCCTTCCCTGGCCCACCCCAAAGCAGCCTTTTGCCAAACACAGTCAATAAATTATTCAGTTTGCAAAATGCCATTATGTGTGAGTTTACTTAATTGAATAGAATAATTTATGGTAAAACCCGGGGAAAGGAAGATCGATGAGGCACGGTACAGAAGAATGATTGAGTTTCAGGGAAGGCAATTTGATTTTTATCCCTCATTATAATAATGTTAAGGGGAAAACATCAACTTGGGTCAGAATCAATATTTGCCGAGTGGCCGGACCATGAATTTTAACTGGAGGTGGCGAGGAGGTGGGCAGGCGCGTCAATAATTAACGCCTGGTCCACTGCCACAAATAACGGTGAGGTTCAGGCGCCGACACCTGCCGCCCGCGGACGCGCGGGTGATCATAAAAGATAATTTAGGAACAAGTCTGTCCACGATACGTGTGTAACACCCCCGACATGATTCAGGACGCAGCTCCTCGCCGGCCTCACAGCAAATCACCTGAACAGACAGATGGCACCAAGTTTCGCCTCCTCCTCCTCGGCGCCCCGCCTCGGTCATCACAGTGCCGGCAGCCAGGGCCCAGCCACGGTCGCACGAACGCCCTGCAGCCCTGGTATCCAGGACTGGCACGTCTCCCGCCAGGAACCTCGGCGCCCTCCCCAGGAGAGTAGAAACAGGGGTCCTTGGGTGGGTCGGCACAAATGACTTCCTGGCGCTGCTTCTCCCCGACTGGAAAGAGGCTCCTGATCAGACGTCCTCAGTGCAGATAACTTGCCCCATCCAAGTCCACAAGCGCCTGCGTGCACACACCCGCCGCCCACAGCCCCTGCAGGACACTTTGGGCTTCAGTCCCTCGGGTGCAGGGAGCAGCAGAGGGTTCTGAGCCCCCAGGAGTGGCTCCCTGAGCCACACAGCCCCCAGGTTTCCTGAATCCTGGCTCTGGAGCACCCTGAAATCCCAGGGGCCCTTCTGGCCACCCCCCCCCACTCCCATACACGCCCGTGCAGTCAGTTCCAAGAAGCTCTAAGTGCCCTGAGCTCCTGGGTCACTGTCCCTAGTTTATAGATGAGAAAATGGAACCTCGTGAGTTCACGAGACTTGCCTGAGGCCACACGCCCGGGTGGCACAGCCCCACCTCTGCAGACTGTCTGGACACTTCTAGAGGCAGGGCTGGACAGCAGGGTCGGGGGAGACAGACCCAGCAGCAGGTCCGGAGGCCAGGCAGGGAGCCCAGGGCACAGGCACCGCCTTGGGCCCCTGCAGAACCAGGGACATCTGCTCTGAATGGAAAGTGGCATCCAGCTATTTGCCTTGATGGGCAGAGGGTGGCACCAAGGCCTGGGCTCACTGTGTGACCTTAATCACGGCCCTCCCCTCTCTGACCCGACTTCCACTTTCTCAGGGGCCTCTCTGACCCTCTGTGTCCTCTGGGCTGGGTGGCAGGGAGGTGGGAAGCGGGCCATGACATACCTTCACAGGAACCCACGGAATCAGTGCCTAGGGGACCCTTGCCCACCCACCTCCCCACAGAGGACCCTCCCCTGCCGGTGGTTGGCCAGAGCTCAGCCCCAGCTCCCTCAGGACCCACGTCGCCTGAACACCTTCAGAACTGCACAGACCCCACAGACTCACCTCCCACAGGGGCTTCTGCAGGCCAAGGGGTCTCCAAGGACGGGGTGGTGTCCGGCTCCTGCCTGTGCCCTCCTGCCAGCGCTGAGGCTGGCACCAAGGAGCCCTAACTGCTGTTGGATAAGTGAATGGGTGGGTGCTTGGGAGGGCAGATGGGTGGACAGGTGGACAGAAGAAGGAATGAATGGTTGGATGATGGATGGGTGGGTGGATAGATGGGTATATGGATGATAGACGGATATGTGGACTGTGGATGGATGGAAGGGTGATGGGTGGGCAAGCGGGTGGCTGAATAGATAGGTGAGGATATGGCAAAGAGTATGGAGCTAGACACACGGCTGGGTGCCAAGGAACTGGAGGACAAGGAACAGAGAGGTCATAGTGTCCGTGAGTGCTGGACAGAACGAGAGGAAGAGGGTCGCTGGGTGGACGGGTAGGTGGGCGCATGGGCAGCGTGGTCCACGGGGCCCTGGTGCTCAGTAGATGTTCATCAAATGAGCAAAAGTGCCCACTGGGGAGGCAGCTCCACCCTCACCACACTGGAACGACAGAAGGGCCCCATCCAAGGCTCTGGCCTTCGATCTCCCCCAGTGGTGGAGGGCGAAGCTGGAGCAGACCTCAGGGCCAGCTCCCCGAGCCCCGCCACATCAGTGGACAGCGTGGCCCCCGGCCCAGCCCTGCCTCTCGGTCTATTGCCGCCCCTGCTGCGGCTCGGGTCTCAGCTGGTGCCATGAGCTCCTGGGGGCCGCTGGAGGCAGAGACCCCGCACCCTCTGCTCACCCCCTGGGGACCCTGCTGCAGGCAAGAGGGCTGGGTAGACCCTTGGAGCCATCAGACGGCTGCCCCTTGGAGGGCACCGCCACACACCCGACTGACAGGCACCCTGATGTCTCATCACAGCCGCAAGGCTCAGTCAGACGTCCCGCTCCTCACAGCGAGCCTGGCGGGGCGCCTGTCAGTGCAGGGGCAGGCCGAGGCAGCCGAGGGCGGGCAGGGCAGGCCGCCCGTCTGGGGGCTGGGCTGATGTCTGTCACCACAAAGGCTGGGAGATTGAGACGGCCGGAAATGGTCTGCAGGGAAATTGGATGGTGCTTTGGGCATGAGCCACTTCGGTTTCAAAAAGGGAATGCAAGACAGTAGACCAGAAGCCCAGCGCTGTGAGCCTCTTCAGTCCCTGCCACCCGCCCACCCCTCCCCACCCAACCCCACCAAAGCCAGCCCCTCACCGTGTCTGGGCCCCTCCCCTTAGCAAGTCCTGTCTGATTTATCCCCACCACCCTCCCCACGAGCCACGCTGGGCGCCTCCAAATACCTTCTAGGTGACTCGGTAAAGAACCCTCCTTTAGTGCAGGAGACTCAGGTTCCATCACTAGCTCGGGAAGATCCCCTGGAGAAGGGAATGGCACCCACTCCAGTATTCTCACCTGGAGACTCTCATGGAGAGAGGAGCCCGGTGGGCCCAGAGGGTAGCAAAGAGTTGGACACGATTGAGTGACAAGCACCCTGGGAAGCAGCTCCTCCCACCCGCCCCCACCTGTGCTGACAAATGGCCAACAACTGGCTCGCCAAGAAAACGGCTCGCCCAACACAGGCACACAGCTTATCACCGATCTTACTTCTGTAAAGGACGTGTGCGTGCAATTTAAAGACAACAGGAAAGGACACCCCAGTCTGCCCTCTGATTCCCACCGGGCCTCTGGACGACTCCTCACTCCTCGAGTTTCCAGGGCCAACCCCACGGCTGCCACAGTTCCACCAATGAGGCCACATTCCACACCAGACTCTCTCGACTCAAGAGACGCTCCTGACTCTCCCTCCTGCTTCTGGACCGAGCCACAGTCCCACAGTCTCTTGCCCTCCTGCAAGGGGCAGCCACTCAGCCTCAGCCTCTTCCCGCACCAGCACTAAGGCCTGCAGTTATCAGCTTTCCACACCATGGCAGAGATTGGGACGTGACTCCGTTCCACATTATTCAGTGACAAATAGGCTTCACAGATGGCTCACAAAAGCCCTGAAAATGTCGCAGCTCTCGCTGGCCAAGAGGACCCAGCCCTCAGCTCAGCCTCTACCTCCACACCTGCCTGGCATGAGCAAACGAATGAATGAGTGAGCAGGTGAATGGATGAGAATGAATGAGTGAATGAATGAATGAGTGAATGAATGAATGAGTGAATGAATGAGTGAATGAGTGAGTGAGTGAATGGATGAGAATGAATGAGTGAATGAATGAGTGAGTGAATGAGTGAATGAGTGAGTGAATGAGTGAATGAATGAGTGAGTGAATGAATGAGTGAGTGAATGTGTGAGTGAGTGAGTGAATGAGTGAGTGAGTGAATGAGTGAATGAATGAGTGAGTGAATGAATGAGTGAGTGAATGAATGAGTGAGTGAATGAATGAGTGAGTGAATGTGTGAGTGAGTGAGTGAATGAGTGAGTGAGTGAGTGAGTGAATGAGTGAGTGAGTGAGTGAGTGAATGAGTGAGTGTGTGAATGAATAAATGAGTGAATGAATGAGTGAATGAGTGAATGAATGAATGAGTGAATGAATGAGTGAGGGAATGAATGAGTGAATGAATGAGTGAGTGAATGAATGAGTGAATGAATGAGTGAGTGGATGAATGAGTGAGTGGATGAATGAATGAAATGCCAGATTTTGGTCTCAGCCCAAAGCTTCCTTCTGAAGCCTCCTGTAGGTCCCCCGGACTGTCTAAAACATTCCAGACTAAGTGAGAGCCGCTCAGTCATGTCCAACCCTTTGTGACCCCAGGGACTGTAGCCCACCAGGCTCCTGTGTCCATGGGATTCTCCCGGCAAGAATACTGGAGTGGGTAGCCGTTCCCTTCTCCAGGGGATCTGCCCGACCCAGGAATCAAACCCAGATATCCTGCAGGGCAGGTAAATTCTTGCCCAGGTCTCCTGCAGGGCAGGTAAATTCTTGACCAGCTGAGCCGCCAGGGAAGCCACATTCAGACTAAGTAGGTTCCCAAAGCAGCCCACTTGGCCGGGGCCGCCCACTTGGCCCGTCTCCTACCCCAGAATGGCTGAGGGCGAGGCCATGCCCAGCCGCCCCGCATGCAGCACGCTGGCTCCATGCTGGGTCCCGTCCCTGTCCTCCGGTGGAGGGTCTGGGAGAGAGCTGGAGCCGTGGGCAGGGGTGCTGCGAGGCCTGAATGAGGTCTCAGGGGCTCAGCAGACTGCACGCTACTGTCCTCCCAAGGCCCCTTCTCGGCCTGGCCACCCCCGAGGGGCCCCCCTCCTCCTGCAGCCAAGCCAGGAGCGGGACAGAGCGTCCCGCCTCACCAGGGGCATCCCTGCTGTCAGGAGGGCCCTCCCCCCTGCCGGTCTATCCTCTGCCTCCCCTAACTACCTCTGCCTCAGGCGGAAGGACTCCCCTCCCCGAGGGCCCCCCCTACGCTCTCTGCTTCTCTGCTAGCCTAGGTCACCTGGCAGGTGGCAGGTCACCTGCGGGACCATACCTCCTGCTTCTGGACCCACAGGCGCTCAGCCTGGGCAGCAGTGAGACAGGCGGCAGGCACCTCTCCTCGTAACGCAGCCTCACTCCCGCATTGATCAGGCGTGTGGGGCAGAGGTGGGGTCTCTGTGGACGGTTCTCCCCCACCTGCCCCAGCCTTAGCCAGACCTTGACCACTCCCTGCACAGGGCAGGGCATCCCCCTTGGCCAGAGGCCCCCCATGGGGCTGAGCTGATAGCAGAGCAAGTGTCTGTTTCCTTGAAAGAGCAGGAGGCCCTCGGGGGCGTCCCTGAGGAAGTCGTCAGACGGACCACGAAATCCACTCCAGGCCCGCCCGGCCGGTCCACCAGGAGCAGCCGGCCAGCAAACGCAGCCATGACCGAAAGGAGGCCGACAAGAGCCGGCCAGACTTCACGGGAAACACGTGTTCTCTGTAAGTGAGATGCTGAGCTGGGAGTCCAGGGACACCAGGGTCTCTCCCACCCCACCCGCCACCGTGTCTGGGGGCCAGGGGCAGGGCGGGTGTGGCTGTGGGTGGGGGCGGGGGCCTCAGGGGCAGAGGGAGCCCAGGTCACCCCAGATTCTGGGGGGAGGATGGAGTTGACACAGTATGGGGGGTAGGGTAAGGGGTGGGGGCAGGCTGAGGGAAGAGGAAGCCCTGGGTTTGATCCTGCAGGTCTGGGGAGCCTGAGGGGCACGGGGCGGGGGTGGGGGTGTATCAGAATCACGGATCGGGGGATGTGGTGCTCCAAGGGGAGGGGGAGACGCAGGAGGGCCACTGCGAGGACTGGGCAAGGACACCCACGGGGCCGGGAGTCAGGAACATCCAGGAGGAGGGGCCCGGACGTCAGGGGCAGGGGCCCCGTGTGGCGCCTTCATCTGCAGCCTGTGACCTCGGGGGGGGCAGCCCTGAAAGAGGGCCCCCCACCTCAGTCTCACCCCCCACCCACGAGCCCCTCTCCCCTGACCACCCCGCCTGCCTGCCTTGCAATGGGGTGCTGCCTCCGCTAGAGGACCGGTCTCACCCTGGGCCCCACTCCTGGGCTGTGGGTTCATTTGTAAGTCTAACTGCCTTGCTTCCTGTTCACACCCCATACATTGGCACCCATAGCAGAGACGCCGCCTGGGTGAGCCCACAAGTAAGGGGTCTCCTCCTCACCTGATATACACACAGGAGCCGGCCCCCACCCAGGGGCAGGCAGGAAGTTGGGGGGAGAGGACCCAGGCCAGGCTGGGGCCTGGGGGCTTCCCGGAGGAGGGGGCCTGGAAGAAGCCAGGGTAGGGCTCTCTCCCTGCCGTGCTCCCCCACCTCCCACTGCTCACAGCGGGACCACCCCCTCCCCCATCACAGCCCTCATCCCAAGCCTCCTGCAGTATCGGCTGGGGTTCAAGTCCCCCAGCAAGCTCAGCTCCAGAGGCCGAGCTGCCCCGGGAACCATGGAACCGACGGGAACCCGGCCCCTGGGCCAGCTCCCTGGGACTGCCAGGCCTCAGGGGAGCAGGGGCAGAGCCCTGGCCAAGCGGGGGAGACCCTCTGCTCCCCAACAGTGGCCTGCGGCTCTACCTGACACACTCCAGGGGCAGATACAACCCAGCGTGCGGGCCCCAATCCAGGGGCCTCCCCACCCCACTGTCTCAGGGTCCCCACGTCCTTGATGGGGAAACCAAGGCCTCAAGGGCTGAGGTCACAGATTAGAGCCAGCGCTGAGACTGAAGGGTCAGTGTCCTCATTTCATCATAGAGGATGGTGATGAACAGAGAGGTCAGGGCACTTTCCTAGGTCACACAGCTGTGTTTGATGACGCGTCTGGAGCCCACCCTCTGGGTCAGCCTCTGGGCCTGGCTCAGGGGCAGAGGATGGGGCAGGAGAGGAGGGACCGGGGTTCAGGCAGAAAACAGGTGGGGCCTCCCTCCCCCAGGACCAGGAGTAGAGAATTCCAAGGTGGGCGCAGCTGAGCATTACCACAGCGGCCAAGCTGCCCCAGTCCTGACTCCGCCCCTCCCACCAGCTCCCCCGTGACAGCCTAGAAGTTTCCCTGCCCCTCCCCTGAGCCCCACGCCTGCTGTCTTCTTGCAGGCCCACTGGCACCGCCTTTCGGGGGCTCTGGGCCAGGCTGCCCAGGACTCTTGACTGGGAAGCGGGGGCCCTGGAGGGCACCGCCCTTGCACGGCCACCTGAGTGCCAGCCCCAGGCAGCGGTGGCCAATAGGAGCTTCTAAGAGCAAGTCCTTGTCTGAAACTCAAGGTGCAGGGGCACCAAAGGGCCCGAGGCCCTGAGCTACACCCTCGGACCCCAGACCCCCCTGAATCTGCCCCTCAGTCCACAGACCCTGAGAAACCTAGAACCTCACTGCCCCCCTACCCCAGACCCCTACAACCCCAGACCCCCCTTCGCCCAGGCCCTCAGGCCCCAGACCCTGAGCCCCAGACCCCCAGACCATCACAGGCACAGGCTCCCATGCCCAGAGGTAGAAGTTCTCATCCCTATAGGTCAGAGCTCGGGCCCCACTGGGGAGCAGCCGGGATAGAATCAGCAGTTTGAGCAGAGCTCAGGGTGGAGGCCTGGAGCAGATGAAAAGCTTCTAGAAGCTTCCATCACCCACCTAAAGGGATGACCCCCTCACCTACACCTCCCTCCCTGTGAGGCAGGCTGTCCTGACCCCAGCACTGGGTCGGGGGGACACAGGGACCTGCCAGTCAGGGGTGCGAGACCCTCCCCTGCATCCTGAGGCCCCGTTCCTGGAGGAGTTCTGCTAGGGGTTGGCTCAGGGGCAGAGGATGGGGCAGGAGAGGAGGGACCGGGGTTCAGGCAGAAAACAGGTGGGGCCTCCCTCCCCCAGGACCAGGAGTAGAGAATTCCAAGGCAGGGAGGCCAGAGAGCAGGGCAAGAGGAGGCTGGCTCCGCGGGAGGCCAGGAGGAAAGCGGCCTGAGCCAGAGCCGTCCCCCATCCCCCTCCCACGCCCCCCTCCTCCCCGGCCCCATTCCTGGGGCCCAGGGACAGACACGGGGCCTCCCGGGGAGCAGCCACCCTGTGCTCTAAGTGCCCAGACCCATCCTCACTCACGGCGCCTGTGAAGGGCCGGCCAGGGGCTGGGCGGGTGGCCACCCCTCCAGGGGGTTCTAAGCCGGCCGGCGACAGAGGAGAGAGGGGGCGAGCGGCAGCGGGTGGGGGCTGGGGGCCAAGCAGGACGGACAAGAGCGGGGAGAGAGACCAGGGGGCCTGGGAGCCAGTCCTGACGCCTCTAACTGCCGGGCAGCCCCGGCCCCTTACACCCCCGCCCCGGCTGCAGCTGTCCTCCCCTTGCTGAAGGAGGTGTCCAGACTCTGCCGTTCTGAGCTGACCCCCACCCTCCAGCCCCCACCAGACCCCAGGAAAGCAGCAGGAACTACAAAAACCTGGGGAGGCTGGGTAGCAGGGAGTCCTCCCTGGAGGCAGGCCCCTCTCTGCCCATGGAGCCACAGACGCTCCAGAGACAAACGCTTCCGGAGAAACAAGCCCAGATAGAGGATGGAGGAACACTCATGTTTTAAAAGGTGCATGCCTTCCAGATGGTACCGACTCAGCCAGACAGAGGCCGGAGGGCCGTCTCCTGCAGCCTCCCTGACCCCTGCTCCTCCCAGCCCCTGGGGCTCCAGAGAGGAAGGGTGCCAGGACTTGCCTGGCGATCCACTGGTCCCCCAGGAGAGGCGGGGCTGGGGACTAGGGCGAAGGAAGGTTCCCCTGAAAAGCTTCCTCACCTCGGCTTTGGCTGCCAGGAGCCTGGACCCCCGCCCATCCCCCTGCAGTGTGGAACCCCACCCCAGCCCCCTTCTCCCCCAGCAGCTCAGGGGCCCTCCTGCTACCTGCTTGCCCCAGACCCTGGATGGACCCTTCATCTCTACAGCCCCAGGCATCCAGCCATGCCAAGTTTGGGACCCTCAGCCCACCCACCCTCTGCCCCAGGGTCACACGCTTACTGATGGGAGGTCACCGTGGAGCCCCTGAGCTGCCAGCCAGCTGTCCCACCAGGACCAGGGCAGGAGGGGAAAGAGGCTGGGGCTCCTGGTGGGGATTCCAAGAGCCCTGAGCACAGAGCTCAGGGGCGGAAACTCCACACGTGCGCATGTGTGCCCGCCACAGCAAGTGGTGCATCCGTCCTTCTGGGGGAGGCGTGCTTCCCACCAGCTATTCCCTTTCCAGCTTATTAACAAATCGCATGGCCTGACACGTTTCCCCTGGGACTCAATCTCCCCATCAGATCAGCATAATGTGACTAAGTAAACACTGGGATGCTTGGGCCACGCTCGGCCGGGCGGCCACCTCCCCGCCCAGCCCCCACCCCCACCCCAGGGCCCTGCCACAGGACTGGCTGAGCCCAGCCCCTCCTCCCAGGGCTCACAGCCGTCCTGATTCCCAGCCCACACTGCCTGTCGAGGCCCATGGCGGGAGCCTGGGGCCCCTGGAACTGCCCCCCGAACACCCCAGCTGCCCTCACACATGCCTCGTCCCTGGGAACCTGCCCCCGCCCATCCCCCTGCATGAAGCTAACTGAGGGTCTTCAGAGCAGGCCCTTGGAGTCACTGGCATCTTCAGGGAGGCAGTAGAGTGTGGGTGGAAGGGCCCAGCCTCGGCTCTCGCAAGGGTCCTCAGGCTGGGGCATGAGGCCGGCCTCGCCCTCCCAGGCCTGGCAGGGGCACCAGCCCACCCGCGCCGCGGCCACTGCCTCCTGGACTCCCGATTCCCTTCCGGATGGTGGAGGAGGGGGGTTGGGAGGAGCCCCAAGGCCATGGGAACTTGCAGTGCTCCTGAGGACCTGGGGCTCAGAGGAAGGGTTCCTGCCGGGCACTCAGGTCACAGCCGTCTGCTCTGCTGCTCCGAGGCCCCGGATCTAGGGACCAGGAGGCACGATTTCAGCGTCTCCCTCAGGCTGGGGTCTCCAGGGCCAAAGGGCCTGAGGACAGGAGCCCCAGCTGACGCTCACAAGGCCCAGAGGGAACCTCAGCACCCCCCAACCCAGCCCATGACACAGCCCAGAACAGTCCAGACCCCAGGCCTCCCACTGCCCAGTGCCCCCCTCCAAGGGGACCTGTTCAGGGTTCAGATGTTTGCAAGATACATGAACATCTAGGCGTACGTTCCTGAAAGGGACAGTCCTGCCTGGCTTCCAGAAAGCCCAGAAACCCCCAGAAGGCCCCAGAAACTTCAGCCTAGAAGTGGGTGTGGGGAGGCCCATGGCTGCCTGAGCTCCACCCCGAAGCCCTGGCAGGGCCCAGAGGTGTTGGCCGGGAAGGTCAGACCCTGGGGGGCTGAGTGCTCCCTGGGGGGCTGAGTGCTCCCTGGGGCCCCTCGCTGCCATCCTGAGGGCCAGCCTGTGTATCCTCTTTACTTCCCCAGTGAGCAGACTGAGGCTCAGAGAGGTGAAGTTGCCCCCCACAGCGTCACACAGCAGGAAGGGCACGAACCAGGCCAGCTTGGCTCTGTCCTGCTCCGGAGTTGGGGGCTGCACTGTGCTCCCTGGCGTGGGAGCGATGCCCGCCAGCACACGCACAGACCAGCCTTCTGTGATGGGCTCGGGGGGTGAGCGTGTTGGCTGAGCCTAGCTCCCTCCCAAGCAAAGTCTCAGGCTCAGCCAGAAAGAGACCCTGGCAGACCATCTCTCGCACAGGCAAGCGCGGGGTCCCCAGCCCCCCATCTGCAGGACCCCAGATACGGGCCACTCTGCAGGCAGAGGGTGGTCTCCCAGTCAGGAGCGGCCAGCAGGCCTGGGGACAGAGTGGGCGCCTGGCAGGGACCTTCCCTACAGCCGGTCCAGGCAGATGGCCGGCCAGGTCCCCCGCAGGGCTGAGGTTGTGCAGGGTGGATGCTAGGGGCTTGGTGGGAGCCCTGAGTGGGGCAGGTGTTATGGAGGCTCAGAGGATTCCAAACGTGTTCTGCTGGAATGTCACTGATGGGCGGTGACCACAGGGGCCAGTAAGTGACGTCACAGTTGGGAACTAGGCTGTCCTGGGGACAGTCCGCCGAGCAGTTCCCCTTCCCAGGCCTGGCACTCCTTGCCCGCTTGTCAGAAACGTGAGACCCACCTCCCCGCCCCTAGTCCCTCCCACAGGCACCAGGCCCCGCCTACAGGCGCCAGGCCCCGCCCCTCCCCCACGACTACCCTGCCTTTGCGCATCCATGTAGGGCTGGCTCCCGGAGCTCAGCGCCTCGTTAGAACTGTGTCCACTTCTGGGCAAATCAAATCACCCAAAGGTGAGCCTCCAGAGACTGGAACGGGCCCTTTGCTCTGGGAAGGAGGCAGAAGGTTCTCGGGGTCGGGGGGAGCGACACCCCATCCCTACCCGTGGGGGGCGGGGGGGATGCCCAGCTTTCTAGGAGGCTGCCCTCCCCTGGCGGCAGGGTAGGGGGCGGGACCGTGAGTCCAGGACCCCCCCGGGCGCTGGTGCTTGCTGACACACGTGAAGAATCGTGCACGTGGGCCCCCCCCCCCGTTACCCTCGCCATGGCCACAGCGCCGTTTTGGAGACGGTGAGACCCCAGGGGCAGAGCTGGGGTTCACACCGAGGTGCAGTGCCAGAGCCCACCTGTGGCGTCAGCGTCCCCGGGAAGCACCGCTCAGGACACCCTCCTCAGGCCCCCAGGCTCCAGGCCACCCCCCCACAGACCTCTGCTGCCCCCGCGCCCAGGAAGCCCGGTTCCCTGCTGCCAGATCTGGGTCTTCAAGCTCTGCTCCCCTGGGTTCAGCCCCAGACACACGGCTGGACACACGGAGCTGGACACACAGGGCTCGGGAAGTCCCCACCAAAGACTGTGTCCCGTGAGAATTCCTTCCTGAAGCCAAATTTCAAGGTCCCTGGAGCAAGCACCAGCCTCTTCTCACCCTCAGTCTGGGGCCCAGATGGCAACTGATCCGGGCTCGGCTCAGAGGACACAGTGGGGATGGTGAGCGGACTGGCAGGGCTGGCTCGGGCTGTAGATCACCCCCGTCCTGTCCCGAGTTCTCAGCTGAGGCTCATCCCGCCTCGTAAAGATGCCAGCAAGCCCCGGGCCAGCACAGGCAGGCCCACAAATCAGCAGCAGGCGCTGGGTTTAGAGCATCACCCCTCTGCCAGGCGGATCAGCCTCGGCGGATGGCCACCGAGGCCGCAAGAAATACGGCTGCACGTCTCGGCTGCTGGAGAAACGGGAAAGATTTATTCCAAACCAAGGAGGCCGTGTGCACTGCTGGGGCGGCTCAGACACAGCCCGCAGTGGCTCCTCCTTCCACGGGAGGGGAAACCAAGGCAGAGGAGGGGGACCCATGTGCTGCGGGGGTCCGGTCCCGGGGTTGCTCAGGTGACTGGCAGCCCCCACATTGGGAGTTTTCTCTCAGTGGAGCACCTGGGCCGTCTTCTGAGGACAGCTGAACCAATTACTCACTTGGGCCATGCTTTCCCGGCTGAGAAAAGCAGGGGTCAGTACAGATGGGGGAGGCTGCCCTGCTCTGGGATGGGGGTGGGGGCAAATGGCTGCCCCTGGAGGTGACTGGGCAGGAATGGGGTGGGGACGTGCAGACCAGGTGGCTGAGGGCTGCCCGGGGGAGGGCGGCTGACCTCCCATTCCCCAAGTGACGACAGCATGCAGGCGGGTATAGGGTGACCTCACCCCGGAGCCGCCCTGTGAGTTCTCAGGGACGTCACTGCCCCTTCACCAGCCCCAGGGCCAGGCCGGGCGGCCAGGTCACAGCAGCAGTTAGACAGGCATCATCATGGACGACGAGGACGCAGCCCCAAGCCCTCCAGCCGGCAGACAGCCTCCTGGGCGCCCCTCCCCAGCAGGCAGCCACTGAGTTCCCGGTGAGACCCAGAGCCTGGCACGGGCTGCAGCCACGTAGGGGACGGACCCAGCCTCAGACCGACCCCAGGGACCCCACCGCTCCCAGGTCTCCGTGGCTGCACCGGGGGTGGGGGGTGGGGGACGGCTGCCTCCCCGGCACAGCCCCTGACCCTGGAAGCTCCCCCCAACTGGGGAGCCCCAAGAGAGGGCCTGCGTCGACTGCTTCCCCCACCTGGACACTCAGAGATCGCAGCCCCCCTTCCCCAGTGCCCCAGACCGGGCCCACAGACGGATTGTCCAGTGTGGCCACCAAGAGAGTCAGCAGAAAGCCCAGGCTGGGTGGAGGGGGGCCCTGATTTGCCCCTAGATGGCTGGTGGGCCCCCCAGTCCAGACCGGACCACCCAGGGGGGGCACAGGGGCCTCCAGGCAACTACTGAGGACCTTAAACATGACTCCGGCCAAACGCAAGGGCTCCCAGGGGCCAGAGATGGAGGATTTTAGTCACAAAATTCAGTAGTATTGGGGTGCAGCCCAGCGTATAAAACAAATATCCTCAAATTCACTCCTATAGACGGGAGTGATGGTGTAAACCAGCGGGGGAGAAGAGCCCACCCCCTCATGCAGGACAGTAATTTCTGGAGGCGCTCTCATCCTTCCACCCTGTATCCTGGGCAAGACCCTGGGCCAGAAAAAGGACATGCAGGGAAATGGGGACCAAGTATGGGCCCCGGTCGCTAACGATTATACGCCAGCACCCAGCGCTCGATGCCGACGTGAGAGGAGTGTCGGCTGCACGGGAAGTCTCTGCTCTAGCTTTCAAATTTTGCTATAAACCAAAGATTACGTTTATTTTCGAAGATGATTCTGAAACAAATACAGGACTGAGGGAGGCTAAGATTGGGAGCAGCTGGGTGCTCGGCACACGATAAAGTTCTGTGCTTGCGTCTGTGGGGGTGTTCCTGGTGGTACAGAGATGGGGACTGGGAGGGTGTCCAGGGCCGGCTGCCAGGCCCCCTTTGTCTGGAAGGCTGAGCACAGCGCTGACAGTGTTCGATCCCTGAGTCAGGACGATCCCCTGGAGGAGGGCATGGCAGCCCACTCCAGCATTCTTGCCTGGACAATCCCATGGACAGAGGGGCCTGGCGGGCTACGGTCCACGAGGTCACAGAGTCGGACACGACTGAGTGACTGAGCAGGCACACTCCTGGCCGCCCCAGCGGGAGAGGAGTGCAGAGCGGGTGGCCCTCAGGCAGGGCGGTGGGCCTGGAGGGAGGCCCCCCCGGGCCCCACCTCACCTGGAAGGCCCTCCCCTGAGACCTCCCGAGGTCCCCAGAGCCCACCTGCCCCTGGGCCAGGCCGGCTGGACTCTGGGAATGGGGAGACGCGATGCCCCTGGGCCCTTTCCCCATCTGATGGGGAAATAATAGTCCCTGGGCCTCGGCGTCCCGAAACACAAGGCCCAGGGCCTCGGTGGGGAGGGCCTCTCTCAGCTCACGGCTGACCCTCCCCCAGCCGGCACTCCACAGACCCACAGGAAGCCGGGCTTCTTGGCCAGCCCAGGGAACTCCTTCCCAGCCCCCTCCCAGCCTCAGGTTTCCTGTGTGGAAACGGGTCTGGATCCTGCCTTGGTAAACACAATGTCAGGAGGGAGAGCTCACCCTTTGAGCTTCCTGTTTGCCGGGGGCAGACTCCAGCCCCTGGGAGCTTCCGGGCACCCCCCCCCCAGCCGAGACAAGCCCTCCCCGACCCAGGGCTGCAGGACCCCCTGGGACCACACGGCCAGGGACCCCACGTGAGTGCCGTGCACCCCGAGGCTGGCCTGCACCCCTGGGTGGCCCTGCGCAGCGGGAGGCCAGCCAGGCATCAGCGCTGGGGGGGGCCAGGGGGAGCACTGACACCCAGGAACGACAGATTGCACAGAGGCGGCCGCCCCCCCGCCCCACACCTCAGGAAAGCACAAGGTGGGGAGCAGGCCGGTGGGCACTAGGCGGAGACCTGCTGCTGCCTATCTGGGGCCCCAGGTCCCCCAGACCACCGCCCTCAGGCCCAGCAGGAGCCACACGGAGGCTGCTGCTGTGACTTCACCCATTTCCCGGAGGGCCAGGGGCCAGGAGGAGACAAGGCCTCACAGCTGGCCTCCCTGCGGCCGGAGCCCAGGAGACAGACGGTCCCACAGGCAGAGGAGGCCCCTGCACTCTGGGCTCCAGGAGGCCGTCTGCAGGCACCCCATCTCTCACCCTGCCCCACCACCATCCCCGCCACTGGCCCCCCGCCCCAGGGCCCCTGTGGGTGAGCACCAGGGAAGGGGCGGGGCTCAGAGGCTCACTCTCAAAGCTCCGGACTCTTCTCCCAACCCTTGATCCTGAGGGGGGTTGCCAGGCCCCCTGGTCCAGACGAAGCCCAGGAAGGAGGCAGGATGCTCCTGGGGGCTCAGGCCCGGGTGCTCATTTCCTGCCCGCAGCCACCCACCCTCCCTAGCTCCAGCTTGTTCCCAGCCACGCACGGGGCCCAGTGAGCCCTGTGCCCCCATCACCCGGCCCAGCGCGACCCCCACCTGGCTCCTCCTCCCCTTGCGGGTAGGGCGGGTGGAGCAGGCCCGGACTGGCGGGGTGAGTCAGGCAGGCACCTCACCCAGGGGAGCCAGCTGGCAGGGCGCCAGGCCGGCCTCAGAGGCCGTGAGAGACGCCTCCCTTGGGGGCCTGGCTCCCAAGCCTGGGTGATCCCCACCTCCACTGGGAATGGCCCTCTTCCCAGCGCTGCCTCCCATCCCAGGAGAGGGGACACCTGGGCAACCCCGCCCGCCCTGGGTCTCGGCTTCCCCGGGTGTTGAACGAGCAGGGTGCCCACAGCCTTCCGGGGGTGGCTGGGTCCAGGTGGCTCCGCCTGCCCATCCATAAAATGGGCGTCTCGTCCTCAGCTGCTCCCTGCCTGTAATGACAGGGCTGATGGCTTTGATGGCCAGATGAAAGGCTGCCCAGGCCCCCGGGCTGGCCCCAGGATGGGGGGCCCCCCCTCCCCAGGAAAGGCAGGCACCGCCTCCCGAGCCTACCCCGGACTGTGGGAAGTGGGCTCCACCAGCCCTGAAGGTCACCTGCCCCAGCCCCAGCCGGCTCCACAGAGGACCCCGCCCAGGACGGTGCTGGGGTAAGGGCTGGGCGGGTCTTGGTGGAAAACAGGCTCTGGGTCCCTCAGTGACTGAGGGCGGGGTGGGGGGGAGGAGGGGTTTGTGCACAAGGAAGGGCCCTACCCAGCAAGGCCCCCACATCACCCTGAGTTCCCCCATGACCCCCAAATTCAGTGATGGAGAAGCAGCTTGGGAGGTGCCTGCCTGGGTCCCTCTGGGAACCAGAGCTGACACCAGAACAGACAACTGCAGGGCCTGGAGGGGGGTCCACAGTCCCCCAACCTCCCGGCCAACGTGTGACCCCGATCCCAGGGGTCCCATTGCCATCGACAGCAGAGCAAGGAGGCAGCCTGGGGTAGGGGCTTGGTACAGGCGCCCCTGCAGTGGACGGGGGGGCCACAGGAAGGACCAGGCCCGCTTAAAGATGGGGAGGGGCCTGCAGACTCTGGAGAGCTCGGGGCCGCTGGACCCTCCTCGGGGAGAGGCCGTGATCACGGGGCTCACGCATCTGTTCAGCTTGTGCCCCGAGGCCCACGGGGCCCAGCCCTGCGACCGATGAGGGGAGCAACAGTGAGTCACCCACCACACCCCCGGGGGGCCCCCACGACACCGGGAGACAGGTGGAGAGCGCACACAGGACGCCCCAGGTGGGGGCTGCACCCCGGGACAGCGAGGCCACTGAGCAGCGGGCCCCACACTGGCCAGCTTGGGAGGGCTCCCAGGCAGAGTGTCTGCGAGAGGCCTGGAGGGCTGGGAGGGGCCTCCAGGTGCCTGCGTGGGTGCGTGGGGTGGGGACACCAAGACGGGACAAGCGCAGCCACCAGGGAGCACCCAGGGCCGCGGGGAGGGGAGGCCTGAGCACAGGAGAGAGACGCGGAGAGGGGAGGGTGACGGTGCTGTGAGGGGCTCCTGCCGGCGCGGGGGCCCTGGACCCTGACCCCGTGGAGTGTCCGGGTGTCTGTATTCTGGAAAGGCAGGCGGGGTGCGGAGGCAGGGGGCAAAGGAAGGAGCTTGGGTGTCCCAGAGGGGCTGCTCCTCGCCACTGCCAGGGTTCCCAGCTAACACAGCCTCTGGGAACAGGCCAGGGACCCACAAAAGTGCTGTTTCCCGTCAGCCTGGGGGCTGGGCTGGGCGACTGCAGACAAAGGGGCTGGGAGCAGGAGCAGAGCGCAGGTAGGGGCTGGAGCCCCCGGCTTGCAGCAGGGCCTCCTCCCCATCGGTGCCCTCTTGCCGACGGCTGGCCCCCGCTATGGGGTTTGTGGGTGGGAGGTGCCCCCGGCAGCCTCCTTGCCCTGCCTCGCCCCAAACCCTCGGAGGACAGCCCGCCAGGTGGACTCAGGAGCCTCATGAACAAGGGACACATCTTTTATTCACAAATAAAAACTGCAGCAAGCTGTTATCTACATGTTTGTACAAAGGTTCGGATGACCCTAGAAAATCCACAACGGTCGGGGAAAAAAGAACCCGTTGTGACGGGAACGTCCCGCTCCTGTTAGCAGGCTCATCCCGGTCTGCATTTGGCCTCCCAAGGACCCTCACCCTGCCCGGGGACCTCCCCACCGGAAAGAGCCCGGCCGCAGCGACACCTTCCATAGAAAAGCATAAAAACATAGATCATTTGTCTTTAAGTTCCCACTGCAAATACCGCATCTGTAGGCAAAACGGTACAAAAATACGAACCCAACAGCACCTTTACAAAACCTCACCCCCAGCGCGTGTGTGTGTGTGTGTGTGTGTGTGTGTGTGTGTG
>NW_024070200.1:1319593-1328252 GCF_014754425.2 Oryx dammah
TGTGTGTGTGCGGGTCTGTGTGTGTGCGGGTCTGTGTGTGTATGTGGGTCTCTGTGTGTGTGCGGGTCTGTGTGTGTGCGGGTCTGTGTGTGTATGTGGGTCTCTGTGTGTGTGCGGGTCTGTGTGTGTGCGGGTCTGTGTGTGTATGTGGGTCTCTGTGTGTGTGCGGGTCTGTGTGTGTGTGTGTGTGTGTGTGTGTGGGTCTCTGTGTGTGTGCGGGTCTGTGTGTGTGTGGGTCTGTGTGTGTGCACGTCTGTCTTGATTTTTTGCTTGTGGTTTTGGTAAGAATTCCTGCCGTGGAAGAAGGCACCAGGTGCCTTCGGTTCAGCCCTTGGGTGCTGCCCTCCTGGTGATGTCAGGACAGAGCAGGTCCCGGGGAGGGAGAGTCAGCCACCCACCGCCCAGAAGACCCACCCGCTCCAGGCTCGATCCGAGATCAGCAGAGAGAACACACAGGGGGTCTGCAGACCCCTAAGGCTGGCTCTGTCGAGAGGAAACGGCTATGAAGTAACCCTGAACCTAAAGCAGACAGCCTGGTGAGCCCAGGGCCGCCCTGCCGCACAGAATCGCTTAGCTGTACACAAGGCGCAATCTGATCGGCCCCCGGAGGGCCACAGGCACCGCCCAGGGGCCGCTGTGTGCTGGTGGCCCGAGTGCTTAGCACCAAACGCAGAAAGGAGAGAAACCCAGTCCAAGGTTAAAGGCACTTGCGTCACAGTCCTCCCAAGCCCTGCACACTCGCTCGTCCGCCCGTGGGCTCGGCCAGCCCCTCCCGTCCCTCACGCTCCCACGCCTGCAAGACCCCCCGCCCCGTCCCCCAAGGGACCCTGCACGTCCTCATCCCTCCGACCCCCAGCACATCCTCGCTCCATCCCGCGTTCCATCTTCGAGCCCCCAACGCCGTGTTCCCCTCCCCTGGGGGCCCTTGGCCCAGCCTCAGACGTCCACCTCCTGGGGCCCCGGGGCGGCGGCGGGGGCGGCCGCGCTGATGTCGAAGCAGGTCACCATCATTACGTGGGCCTTGCACAGGTTCACGCACTGCTCCAGGGCGGCGGTGGCACGCTCCAGGGCCGCCAGGTACTCGGCCGACTCGGGCTCCAGCCCCGGGTCCACCTCAACTGCGAGGGTCGGGGGGCGCGGAGAGCCGTTCAGGCCGGGGTCCCGCAGGGCCGAGGCGTCGCCCCTCCCCCTCCCCACCTCCAGGCCCCCCCCCCGCCCCCTGGGGCTGGGGTGAAGTGGCTGGACCGGGGTGCTGGGCGGGGCTGGGAGACTCACACTGCTCCAGCCAGCGGCCGGGCTCCAGCATCAGCCGGCCCTGGGTCTCGGCCAGCTCCCCGCGCAGCAGCGCCCGCTTCGCCTGCACTTCCTGCAGCCGCTGCAGCCTGCGCTCGGCCAGCCGCAGCCTGGCGCTGACGCACACTGGGCCCTGAGCACGGGGGTGGGGGGTTGGGGGGCTCAAGCACGGATGACAGCCTGCTCCTCAGGGGTCTGGCACCCCAGCCTTGACCCAAGCCCCGCTCCACCCTCCAGGCCCGGACAGGCGCACGGTGGGGCCTCCGAGGTGGGCAGGGGTTAGGCCCTGCCCCTTCCTCACCGCCCCGCTCCCCACCCCCGTGGGGCTCAGACCACGGGCTCCCAAGGCCACCCGGCCCACCTGGGACCCAGGCCCAGGGTGAGCGCCGTGGCTGTGGGAAGGCCCCCGACCCAGTGCAATCCCAGGGCACAAGGAGGTGGCCACAGGGCCCCCTCCCCTGCCAGGGGCTCAGGACCAGCAGGGCGGTTCCTACCTTCTCCAAGCTCTGGGAGGGCTGTGGATGAGAGGGGAAGGTGAGGTCAGCGGGCTGCCGGTCGCACCAAGAAGCCCCTCTGCCCTCCCAGCCACACCCCTGCTGCCCCCACCTCCACCGGGCCCTCCCTGGGGGGCAGACGGCGCCGCTGCAGCCGCTCCACGTCGTCAATCTCATACACCTTGATCTCGAAGGGCTCCTTCAGCGCGCCGGCCAGGGGCGGGGGCAGGTCCACCCACTGCCCCGGGAGGCTGGGCTTGCGGCCCAGGGCAGCGTTGTCAGGCAGGGGGGCCGGGATCAGCCGTCGCCGCTGCAGACCTGGAACAGACAGCCGGGCGCTGGGCGTGCAGAGGCCAGACCCCCTGCCCCCAGCCTGGCCACGGCTCTGACGGGCAGAGCCCACAGGGGCCCAATCCTGAAACGCTCAGCCTAGCGCTGCCCAGAAACCCTGACCAGCCCTGCCCCAAGGAACAGACAAGACTCCAGCTGCCCTAGCACCTCCCGCCTCCCAGCATGGCACAGCCTCCAGGCCACAACCCTTGACCTCTGGCGGTCACCCTTGAACACGCCTAATGGGCCACACGGCTTCCTAACTCATAGGCATCTCTATTCCCACTGCCCCCGGACAGATCCCGAAGCCAGGCCCACCACGTCCTCCGGGACGCCCCTCTCTACCACCCCCACCAGCCTCCGGCTTTCCCACGCACCTTCGTTCAGAGCGTGCACGCCTCACTCACAATGCCCTGGAAAGCATCCACCAGTGCCCAAATCCCCCAGCCACACTCAGCCCGTGAAACAGCCCACCCTAGCCAGTCCGCAGAGATGGGGGTCCAGGGGACGGACACAGGGAGCTCCCAGGCAGCCAGCAGGCTCGGTAGCCCCCCGTCCTCTCCCAGCCCCGCACGCCTCGGCAGGGTGACCTCAGGCTCCGACAGGATGGGGACCAGCCTGGGGACAGCGCAGGGTGGGCAGAGGACACACGTGGGGCGCGTTTACAAACCGCAGAGGGTGGGGCACGCCTGTCCCCTCGGCCTGCGTCTGAACCTGTCGAGGGTGCGGTGACCCACGGACGGAAGGGCAGGTGAAACCCAGGAGGGTCTGGGAACGCAGGAACTGAAATACCAGACCCTCAGCGCCCTCCGCTCCCGAACGGTGTCACTGTTAATGGAGCGGTATAGCCTGTCTCCCCTCCTGGCCCGTAGGGAGAAGGTATCTGCCCTACCCACGCCTCATCCAATCAGCAAACGGCCCGCACGACCCCCTATCCCACCCCCCGTGCCCTGGGAATAAGAGCGGAGTAAGGACGCCTGTTCAACGCCGGTTCTCCCTTGCGCTGGTCTGCTGTTCTAACAGCGTCTCCCGCTCTAACAAACTTTATTCTTCTTTCATTCTGTCTCACGTCTGGAAATTCTTTCCCAACCCACGCCCGGACCACGAAAAGGGGCTGCCTGCGCCTGGGATCCACCAAGGGGGTGTCCGGCAGTCCAGGGTGGCCCGCGGCCGAGACGGACACCCACCTGTGGCCCTCTTCTTCGGGGACTTGAGGCTGCGGGAGCGGGCGCCCGGGGAGGCGGCCCCGCTGTCACTCATGGAGTCGGGGGCCGAGGAGGTGCTGCCCGTGGCCTCGCTGTCCCGCAGGACGCTCTCGTAGCCGCTGCTGCCGCCGCTGTGGGAGAAAAGCGCGGTGCGGCCCATGGCAGGCGGCAGCTCCCCGCTCAGCACGCTGCTGTTATCGCTGCCGTGCCCGCTGCTGCAGCGCTGCGGCCGCCGGGGCGCCGTCACCTTGCTGTACGGCGACGGCAGCGCCGGGCTGGCAGGCGGCCGCTCCTCCGAGACGTTCACGCCGCTGTCGTTCCCGCTGTCCGAGTCGGCCGAGCCCCAGGAGGGGCCGCCCCGGCCGCGGGCACCCCCGGCCGCCAGCTCGTGCACGCGGCTGTGGGTGGCCCGGAGCGCCTGCTTGGTGCCCATGATGGTGCCCCGGCTGGCCTTGGCCCCAACACCCGGCGCCGCCCGCAGGGCTGCCCTGGGGCCCGTCACGGGGCCGCAAGGGGCCCTCCCCACCGTGGGGGCCAGAGGCTTCGCCGAAGAGCCCAGAGCGCGGGGCCCGCTGGCCGCTACACTGCGGCCCTTGCTCCCGCTGCTGGGGAGCTTCGGGGCCCCCGTGCCCTTGGCGGGGCTGCTCCTACAGGCAGGCACGGGCCCGGGCGTGGGGCTGGTGGGTGGCACACCCAGCCGGGGCACAGCACGGGCCGGCCGGCCGGGGGCTTCCCTGGCCTTGCTGCTGCCATGCGCCAGGCCCTCGCAGCGCTCCAGAGATCCATGGGTGGCAGGTCGGCATGCTGTCTCCGCCTTGCCAGTCCGGGCCTTCAGGCTGGACGTGACCCTGGGGATGGAGTGGTCAGCCCGACCACCAGGCCTGGCCTCCCCGTCCCCTCGAAGGAAGGCAGCAGCCCCGGGCCGAGCCGGGCTCCCAGCCTGCGGAGAGGACGGCCCGGGGCCAGGCTTGTGCTCCAGGCTGGACTTGCGCACGGGGGGCGCTGGGGGGGCCAAACCTCCAGGCCTTGCACAGAAGCTCCCCTTGGGAGCCGCGCTCTTCTTGCTGATGGGGGTGGCCTTGGGGCTGCCCAGGCAGGCTGCTGCCTCCACCAGGGCATCCCCCAAAGAGGCAGAGGGCGTGCTCACCCCCAGCGTGGTTGCCCCCCTCCGCAAGGGTGGGATCGGGGTCACGACTTCCGGCCTGTGGGCCACCCGGCCCACCTCACAGCCATCCACCACCCTGCGGGCACAAGCCAGTGTTGGGGCTGGGCTGGGGGCCCTGCCAGCTGAAGCCAGGGGTGGCGGGCCACAGGTGTCAGCCCGGAGCAGCCAAGGGTCCTCGAAGAGACCTCCGGGGCCAGGTGGGCCCACAGCCAGGCGGGGGCCGCCCACGCGACCAGCCGCGGAGGTAGTCTTGGGTGTTCGTGGCAGGCTGGAGTGGAGGGTCTGTGCAGGGGCCAGCCCCCGGGGAGACACGGCAGACGGCTCCCGGGCAGGTCGGCCGGGGGCTGCCACAGCCTCCTCCGCGGGACAAGGACCCCGGGCAGGCCCAGGACTGTCCAGTCTGCCACGCTCTGAGCGCTGAAGGCCGCTGTCCTCCAGGGACCCGCCATCCGGGACGGAGGAGCCCAGCAAGCGGGCCCCTTCCGGCACCTCAGAGCCGACGGGGTCCGGGGGGCCCGCTGATGTGGGGCCAAGGCTGTCTGCAGTGCACACGCTGACCTCGCTGAGCCAGGAGCTGCTGGACGAGCTCTGGCTGCCATCTGCCCAGGCCGCCCCGTCCAGGGCCCCGCCAGGGGGTGGCGAGGTGTAGGCATCAAACTCGTCGTTGATGCTGCTGATGATGCTCACCGGCCTCGAGCCCGAGGCCAGGGCCTGCAGGGAGCAGTCACTGCCGAAGCTGGCCAAGCTGGAGGGGCGCCCGGGGCCGGCGAGGCCCCCCAGGGACAGCTCCTCCACCAGCGTGAACACCAGCTCGTCCTCCCCATTCAGCTCCACGGGCTGCTGTAGGGTTACCGTGGTAGTCAGCAGGCCCCGCTCCAGCTGGTGGCCGCGTGCAGGCGGGCAGGGGTGCTCAGCCTGCCTGCTCCTGCCCACGGGGGGCGTCCGTATGGCACCTGCACTGTCGCCCCCGCCAGGCTCCTCAGAGGCCCCGACAGCTTCCGGCTGCCAAGGCGGGGGTGGGGCCGGGTTGGGCAGCAGCCTCCCGCCTCCGCCCACCGTGGTGTTATCTGGCAGCGTGGGCAGCTCAGGCCTGGTGCTGCCCTCCTCCCTCTGGTCAGCGCTGGCCTTGGGGGGCTCCGGGGCACCCTGCTGGGTGTTTAGACTGGGGCTACCGCGAGGAGTGCTGGCGGCCAGCGGAGCGCCCACAAGCGTCCTGGGGGCCATGGCCTCGAGCGGCGAGGACTTCCTGCCCATGCGGGCTGGGCTGGCCTGGGCCCCAGGGGGGCCCTCAGTGCTGGGAATGCAGCCCAGCCGCTCCTGCAGCTCCGCGAAGGTGCTGCAGCGGAAGTGGTCAGCCTCCCGAGGGCCCGGGTTGGGGAGGGGTTGGCTCAGCGCGGGGATGATGGGCACGAAGTCAGGTGGGCCCTCGCTGTCCGTGAGCTCGCGGTCTGACAGCGCCGTCCCTCCAGGGCCCACGTAGATGACTGTGTCGCAGGACTGCTCGCTGCTTGAGGAGTAGTCGGGGTCGCCAGGGGAGCTGGCAGCCAGGCGGTCGGGGTCTGCGGCCATGGCACGTGGGTGGAAGGGGCGCAGGTGCGGGGGGCGGCGGGCACAGCCTTCTTCGCACGAGCTGTCCCCACCGGAGGAGCTGGACGCGTACTGGGGACAGAGCAGGGCCCCCCTAAGCGGCGTCCCGCCTGCCCCTCTCCCCTGGCACCCCCAGCCGCACACACCACACTCAAGGGACAGAAGTGACTGCACAGCCACCAGACTCATCCCTGCCCCCAGCAAGGTCTCAGGTCCCCAACACAACCGGACCTTCTCAGCAACATCCCAGAAAGCGGTAAGCCGAGTTGCAGGGAGGCGAGGATACGCCCTCAGCACACAGAATGTCAGCTGTAAACCCAGGATTCAGACCCAGGGCCCCGGGCCCCAGGGCACCCCAACTCCATCCTCCGGACCCAGTGAGGGCCCCAGGGCGTGCCCTGCAGGACCAGGCCTGGGAGGGTACAGGCCACGGGGGCCCAGTAGGCTGCCCTGGCCACACGCCTCCCCGGGGCTGGGTGAACAGAGACCAGGCCACCACAGCCCCCAACGTGAGCCGCTCCGGTTCTCCTGGGGGCGACCGTGGGCGTGGACCCGGCCTCCTCCGGGACAGGAGGGGCGCCAGCACCACCGCCATGCAGGAGGGGGCCCAGGAGGTGAAACCAACCTTGACCTTCTTCCTGCGCAGGCGGTGGACACGGGCAGCCAGCTGCATGGTGCTGAGCGTCTCGGCGCGGCAGGCCGGTGCGTCGGACACATGGGCAATCATGGTGGCGCGGCAGCTGGCGGAGGCCAGGGTCTCCCGCAGCAGTGCGGTGAGCCTGTGCTCCCTGGGGGCCCGGGAGGCGGGGCTCAGAGGCTGAGGGCCTGGGAGGGGTGCTGGGGGACCCCTGGGCTTGGGGGCTGCTATGGGGCTGCAGAGAGGGAGGAGGGCCTCTAGCTGGACATGGGCCGTGCCTGGGGCCCCTGGGTCAGGTCTGACATCCACCTCTGTCCCCCGGGCCCTGGGCAGCAGGACTCCCTGCCAGCCCTTGGGTAGCAAAGCCAGTCACACAATGAGGAAGAAAGGACAGAGGGGTCAGGGACCATGGACACACTGGACACGCCTGACGTGGGCTGGGCCGGTTCCCCAGGCCCACCCAGGAGCCCGCACTTACCTGTAGGGCACGTGCTTGGCTCCACTGACCAGTGCCAAGATGACGCTGCCCAAGGCCGACAAGGACAGGGATGGGGGCCCCCCAGGGGCCTCTTCACAGCTGCCCAGGTCAATGAGGTGCAGGCGGCTGCGGCCTCCGGACACTGAAACCACAGGGCGGGAGGTGAAGGCTCAGCCCCAGGGCCCCCAGACCCAGGACGCCCAGGGCTGTGCGGGCTGGAGGGCGCCCGACGCCACGACTCAGGCGCGCGGCCACCTACTTCCACCTCTGCCACACTTCTCCACGCGGTACTGGTACACGTGCAGTGTGAAGAGCACGTGGGAGCCTCCCCGGGCGTCCTCACGCGCGGCCAGCGCAGCGTCCAGGTAGAAGGCCGCCTTCTCAGCCGTGGGCGCCCGCAGCTCACTCTGGTTCTGGAGCTGAGGAAAGACGGTTGGACGGACGGGGGGTAGGCACCAGAGTGACTCGGGGCCGAGCTGTCCCGACGGTGCCCCCGTAACCAACCCGCGGCCCCGCCTCTGCCCCAGCCCGCGGCCCCGCCCCCCGGCGCGGTCAGGGTACCTGCGCCCCGCACGCCAGGTCCTCCCGCAGGTACATGCCCGGGGACCGCGTGTCCTGCAGGCTGCCGGAGGCCACCTCGGCCAGCAGGTCCCGCAGGCTCTGGCCCCGGCTGCACACCTCCACGGCTGACACGCGGACGGAGAAGCGGGCGCCCGTCCTCTCCCTGCGCTCGTCCATGAGCCTGAAGAGCCAAGAGATGGCGCAGGGCACAACGCCCAGGCTCTGCGGCGAGCTGTCCCTCCCGATCATGGTGTAGGACTTGCCTGCGGGCCGGCGGATGGGCCCTCAGAGCCAGCAGGGCGGGCAGCCGCATCCCCGGCCCAGCCCTGCAGCCCTCTCTGACCCACTCCATGGGTGCCTGATGTCCAGGCCTGTCATCTGGGCTTCCTCTCCCACTGCCCATAGGGGTCAGGCCCAGCCCCGGCCCCCCCCTCCCCGAGAAATGGCCTCCAGACACTGCAGAGCGGGTGGTCGGGGTACTCACCGAGGCTTGCATGGCCAAAGGAGAAAACGCAGCCGTCAGCCCCTCCCACCACCGACTGGAGCACGTCAGCCACAGTCCCCGAGCAGACCTCGGCCTGCAGGAGGGGCACAGAGTCAGGCCGCCACCCCGCCTCCTGCCTCTTCTGTCACATCATACACGGACAGTGAGTCCACAAGGTGGCCGGGAGGACACAGAGATCTCCACGTGGACACACAACGCACACGGACCAGACACAGGCACACATACACTCGCAGCAGGAGCCGACAGACACAGCTGACAGGCCCAGTGCACACACGCAGAAGTCACACTGCCACTGTGGCCACACCGGCACACGCCACCACACGCGTGATCACAGAGAGCACACGCCACCCACACGCTTGATCACAGTGGGCACACACATCACACACGCGTGATCAGAGAGAGCA
>NW_024070200.1:1328262-1415082 GCF_014754425.2 Oryx dammah
CCACACGCGTGATCACAGAGAGCACACGCCACCCACACGCGTGATCAGAGAGAGCACACACCACAGCACACGTGTGATCAGAGAGCACACGCCACACACACGCATGATCAGAGAGCACACACCACACCACACGCGTGATCACGGCAGGCACAGCACACACAGAGGAGCATCCCAGGGAAAACAAGCTCTGCGTGGAAAGCTTCGGAGGGCAGGCTCTGGAAACTGGGCCTGAGAAGCAGCCCAGGAGCTGGTGGACACACACGAGGGTGGGGAGGCCAGCAGGGAAGGGAAAACACAGCCAGCCTGCCCAGCCGCACCCAACCCCCTACACCCGGGCCTCCTCTCATCGTCTCCTGCCCGCCCTGCACGAGAAGGGGTGCAGGTCTGACCATCTCCCATTGTCCTGCGCTGCCAACCCACCCCACCCAAGGCTGCCCCACCACCTCACCTGCTCCGAGTCCTGGGGGAAGACGGCATCGAAGGCGAACATCTTGGGGACGGCAGCCGTGGGGGCACGTCTGGGGCCCGTGCTGCCCGGGGGCCCGGCGGCCGGGTCGTAGAGGGTCACCTGCTTCTTGCGAGTGTCCACCTTGAGGAAGGACGTGGACTCGGCCGAGCGCTGGGCCCCCTGCGCAGGCCAGATCCGCAGCATGACCTTCACCTGGGGAGGCGGGCGGAGCGGGCCTCTGAGCAGCGCTAATTACAGGGCAGGGGCAGCCTCGCGCGAGTCGGGACAGCGGGCCTGGCCGGCACGGGGTCCCCGCCGGAGGAATGCGGCATCCGCGCCCCAGCCCCAGGCGGGAGCACGGCCCACATGAGGTCAGCAAGGCAGGGAGGTGGTGACGCCTGGCGGGAGGAGCACGCCAGCACGGATCAGGGAGCCCGCGAAGGGGGCCACAGGGCGGGGAGAGGAAGCAGACCCCAGCTGCCCCTAGGGGCAGAAAGACAAGATGAGGACGGGACCCCGAGGACACCCGCACAACTCGGGGGTCCTCACACCCTCTCGCTGGCCCCGATGCAGAGCCAGGACCAGGGGAGCAAGCCCCGAGACCCGGGCCTTCGAGAGCAGAGTCACCTGCGTGGGCTCCCCAAAGCTCTGCCAGCTCCCCGGCCTTGCCAGCCATTCCAGTGACTCCTCTCCCCCAGGCCCGCGCAGGCTTGAGAAGGGAGGAAACCCAGTCAGAGAGGTCAACCGTCCCACCTGCCTCACACAGCCTGTGAGCGGGTCCCCTGAAATCCCGAACCTCAAATCTGAGGGTGGAGCGAGAAGGGGAGGGGGGAGTGGAAGCAGGACCTGGGCCCTCCCGAAGGGGCCCCATCAGAGCCTCGGGAGTGCTCCCGAGGGCGTGTCCTTCCCCAAGCCCCTGCCCCCGCGCCATGGGTGGACAGAGGCTGCCCCTGAGCAAGGCCCTCCCCACACTCCCCGACTCCCGACCTCGGCAGGCTCTGCACACAGCAAGGCACAGTCCCCAGGAGAGATAGCAGTGCACCGAAGCAGGGCAGACAGGGTGCGGGGCAGAGGGAGGGCGTGGGCCCCGCCCCACCCCCAGTCTCGGTCCAGCCTCACCTCCTCCAGGGAGCCCTTCCCGCCAGCTCACAGCCCCAGGCCAGAGGCCTTCAGGGCCCTGAGCACATCCTCCCCGGCCCACGGCCCAGGGTGGGCAGCGAGAGCGTGGGGAATGAAGGAGAGACAAACCATGAAGCGGGACCGGCTGAGGCCCGTGCTGCCCTTGGGAGAAACGGGCTCCGGTACTTCTGACCCCAGAGCCACCAGAGGCCAGACTCACACCCAGGACCAGGCAGGACCCAGAGGCAAGCCCGTCAGCACAAGGACCGGGAGGAAGAGGGCAGGTTGATCCAGGAGGAGACAGGGATTCTGAGGTCGGGGGTCAGGGGAGATGGTGGGGAGACCGAGGCCGAGGTGTCAGGGTGGGACAGGCTCGGCCGAGCTCAGGGGCCAGCAGGCCGCCTGGCAGCCTCTGCCACTGTGCGTCCCCCAAACCCGAAACAGATGCAGAGCTCTCCCGTGCTGCTCATCTGCCTTCACGCCCAGCTTCCAGAGCTGGACCCCGAGTTCCAAGGTCCCCAAGCGAACAGAAGCCTGGGGGTGGGGGGGCCCAGAAACTTAAGATGCAAGAGCCTATAGTAAGCTGCACTGCAGACACCCCAAAACCTGCACGGATAACACAGACCCCAGGCCGAGAGGGGCCCAGAGCTGCCGGGCGAGCCACCCCGGGTGAGCCCCCCACCCCCAGGAGAAAGCACTACATCCTGGCTTCCGGAGGGGGACACAGGCCTCCGCTGAAACCTCTGATTTCTCCACCACAGTGTAAATCAAATTACCAGGCTCATCTCAGAGCCAGTATTTTTCACGGATTTAATTGTAAGTGACAGATACATAACGCCGGCAAAATTGGTTTGCCGTGGGTAGTTCGCGCGAGGCGCCACCGACACCCCTTCGGCATGTGGCAAATTGACACGCAAACCGCTCTGCTAAGGAGAGGCGGTCCTGGGGGAGACGCTGGGAGAAATGCTCCTCCACTGAGCTCCTCCAACCCGGGCTCCATTAGGCGAGAGTCGATTCTTTTATTCCCTGACGACACGAACAAAACTATTTCATTTCCAAACGCCGCTGCCAAGCAGACGAAAATGTGCACTTCCCAGTAATTTTTGGCAATTTTTTTTCAGTGTGAACTCCAGGCCACTTCAGGAGCCAAATGGGTTCTACAGATTGGAGCATGTTCCCGGCGGGGAAAGCCCGACTGGGCTGCCCCGCTGGGGTTCCCACCCCCCGTGCCAGCCCCAAGGCCAGGTCCTGGTCTGTGAGGGCCTTTCATTACCAGGGGAAATGACAGGGTCTCCCCGCCAGACAAGCACATCTCCCTCTAAATGTTCAGCTATTGCAAAGCACCCGCTGAGTAGCTGCCAGGTAGGGAACAAATACATTTTGCATAAAAACGGGCTTCAATTCCTAAGAGGGGGCCCCGGGCGGGCGTGGGGGGAGGGACCGTCTTCTGTAATTCCGCACGATGATGAATTATCTTAAGTGGCACATTAATGTCAAGAATCGAGCGTAATCTAACTTCTTTTCTCTGACAATATTAAATGCCTTTCAGGAGGCATTTCTGACTATGTGATATTCGTGCAAATAACATCATCCAGGGAGGCAGGGAGGGGGGCCTGGTGGGGGAGGGGAGTGAGGAGAGGGCTAGGACAGTGGCCACGGGCTTCCTGCCCCTGGGGGTAGGGGTCTGCCAGTGGGGGGGGCCCTGCCCTGGAATACTTGGGGGGGCTCCTTCCCCCAGGGGAGGGGGAGGCCTGTGCATCCCAAGTAACACAGGGCAGCAGCGAGAAAGCCAGATCTGTGCCTCCAGCCGCCCAGCCCCACCAGGATGGGCCCAGGGCCCAGGGTCCAGCGACAGGCCCAGGTCAGAGCCAGGCCCAGAGTGTTTAGAGCCCCTTCCCCAGGCCAGTTCCCTCTCCAGACCCAGAGCAGAAGCCCCCTGGGGTGCGACCTAGGCAGCAGGATGGACTGAGCCCAGGGGTGTGCGTCCAGGGGGTGTGGGCCTCTGAGGACTGCAGAGGCCGGGCCCAGGGCCTGGGTGGGAGGCTCAGAGGGGGCCAAAGGGGTCCATCCTCAGGGTCAGGGTCCCGCCCTCCCCCCGCGGCCCTCCGCGGCTCGGGCTCCCCGCCTGCAACGGCACAGAGCCCCCTGCACTGAGGATGGAGCCCTCACACAGCCTGACCTGGGCCTGGGGGCAGTCATGAGCAGCCCAGGCGGGGCCCAGACGGAAACCGTCTCAGCAGAAGGGACAGGAGCTGAGAGCCGACCAGCTGTGATGGGCAGGGGCCTTCATGCTGCAGGCCTGGCCCCCCGAACCCGGGAGTGTTCCCACTCAGCTGAGCACCCTGCAACCCACCCCCAGTTATCGTGTCAGGATGCGGCGGGACTTTGCCCGGACTCTGGCGAGCCGAGGGGCCCCAGCTGTGCCCCTACCCTGCCTGAGAGACAAGGCACAGGGGTCCCTGGAGTCGGACCCCACCCCTCAGTCCCAGGAATCCCTGGTCGCCCCACCCTCCTCTGAGAGTGGCCGGTGCTCCAGGGACCCCCACCCATGTCCCATATCGCCCCGCCCCCAGTGCCCCAGGCTCCCCAATGCCATCTGGAGTGTCCAGGCAGCCCGGGCCTCAGTCAGCCCGTCTGGACACAGACACCCCTGGTCCAGCCCCAGAGAAGGCAGCAGGGTCTCTCACCGCCTGCTCCCCCAATCCAGCTCGCGCCCAGACACCCCAGCCTCGTCCCACCCCTGGGTCACTGCCGACTCCGGGTGGGGCCTACCTTTCCAACACTGCTGGGGTTGTCCTTGGCCTTGGAGGTGGCCCTGAGCAGGCAAGGGGGTGCAGGGGGCGGCCACAGTTGCAGGACCCCGCTGAAGTCCGTGGGGTAGGTGGAGGCCCGGCGCGGGGCAGGGGGCGGCGGCGGGGGCGGTTTCTTGCGCTTGGAGGCCAGGCTGAGCTTCTGGGCGGCCCTGGGGGGTACAAGGGGGCAGGGCGCTCAGTGCTGCCCTGACGCCTGCCCCGCCCTGCAAGCAGCTGCTTGGCCTGCGCTTCATTTCCCACCAGCCACGCAGAGGCCCCCGGGGCTGCGGGCAGCCACGTGCAGCCCCTGGCAGCTCGGCCCGTTCAGGCCAGGCGACCTGGCCCGGGCAGACGCGGGACCCGGGACCCTGCACCAAGCGCATCCTTTTTTTCCCACTGTCCTCCCCCAACGCAGCCACTGGGCTCCGTCACTCACAGGCCGTGTGACCGCACCTGGTGCCTCAGTCTCCCCACCTCTAACATGGGAGGACGTGACCCCCCACAGGGGCCCTCGTGAGCGGCCCTGATGATCTAATGTGTTCAAGGTGCACCCCCGGCCTCCATCAGCCACCCGCCTCCCCAGCACCGCCCCCGCCTCCATCAGCCACCCCCACCCGCCTCCCCAGCACCCCCCACCTCCCACCGAAAGGGACGGGAGGCCAGGGCACGTCCAGGCTCAGGGCTAAAGAACTCGCCCAGCCCGGCTCCCTGGCCTGCTCCTTCCACAGACACCCTCCTCGTCCCACAGCCCCAGCCCCGGTACCCTCCCCCCGCCCCGCCATCAGCCTCCAAAGGTCCCGACAGGAGGCCCCACACCGAGGGCAGCACGGTCCCTCAGTCAGCCTCCCACTCGCTGGAGCTACTAGCGTTTTGCTTAACTCCTCTCATCTTTAATAGGAGTTGTCTTTTAAGAGACCCCAGGGACGGCTTTCCTCCTAGCGCGGTGTCATCCAGGAAAATAAAAGTAATCTACGGTGCGTGGCGGCTCCTTAATAGCGTGGTGGGGCGGCCGGTGCGCTCGGGGCAGGGAGGGCCCGGGGCGTGTGAGCGGGCCAGCATCCTCAGCCAGGGAGGGCCGCGGCTTCTCCAGCCACGAGCAGACGTAGCCCCGGTTTCCACTAGAGCCCGTGTGTCCTAAACCTGAAGCCTCCTGGACAGCGGAGTCCTGCATCCCCCTCCCGCCGCCCCCACCCCACACACACATCCCACCCGGGGCAGGATGGAGGCTGAGTGTCCGCAGGCTCAGGGCGTCCGCAGGCTCAGGGCAAGAAGCCAGAGGACTCAGAAGGCAGGACGGGGCTGCATGGAACTGCAGCACAACCGTCCGCGGAGGCGGCTGGACTGAGCCGGGTGGGGGCCGGAGGCACCGGGCAGGGAGCCCGTCCAGCTCAGCTCTCGGGGCTCCTCCCGCCCCGCCCCCTCCCCAGCCCAGCCTGCTGCCCTGGACCCCGGCCACCCTGAGTGAGGCCACAGCTCCCCATCCACTGCCCCGACGGGAAGACGCGACCGCCTGACCCAGAGGCTTGCAGTGCAGCGGGCATCCCTGCCCCAGGCCCTGCCCGGGCACAATCAGGGCGGGTGGGCTAGCCCCCAGCCTGCCTGGACAGGTCACAGGGACACAGATGGGCACCCGTGGGGTCGGCTCGCCTCTGCGTGGGCACCGGGGCCCCGCGGCCTGGACGTCAGGGAAGGGCATCATGAGGACTGCCTGCCCGGGGGGCTCCAGCTCTGGTCATCTATCAGGGTGGCCAGATAGATCAGCAGATGGCCACGGCCAAGAGGAGTCCCCTGCTCCGCCACGGCTAGCTCCCTGCTCCTCCCAGAACCAGCAGGGCCTCCTCCTCCAAGGCCAGAGGGACATCCAGAACCTGCACCCCAGAAGTTCGAGGGCTCGTGGAGACCAGAAGGATGGGTGAGGTGCTGGGGGAGGCCGGACGCCATCTGGCAGTGGAGCCCACGAGCAGCGGGCAGGGCTCGGCCTGCCAGGGCACCTGCCCGCTTCGTGACCCTCTCTGGAGCCCAGGTTCCGGCACGGGCCTCACTCCACCCTGCCGCGACCTCTCCAGGGCTCTGGCAGTGCCCCGGGAGGTGTCCTTCCCCACTGGACACGCCCAGGTCTCACCACTGGACAGACCCTGGGCCCTCAGCCGTCTGCGGCCCCACCAGTCCCGGGAGGCTGGAACATCCCTGGCCAGCGTCTCTGCCTTGTGGTCCGACCGACCTCGGGCGCCCCCTCCTCCCTGCCTGCCCTGGGTCAGCCCCTGAGGGGCAGGGAGCCAAGAGGCTGCGCCCCAGCCTGCCGGCCCTCCAGGTCTCCGCTTCTACAGGCTCAGCTCACCGGGGGTGACTCAGAGCGCCCCAGGACAGCACGCTCCCCTTTGATGAAATCCGGGGCCCTTCACACCCGGGACAAGCCTGTCAGCCACTGGGGACTGCGTCTCAGGTCACGCGGCCTGGGGTGGGTGGCAGGCATCTCTGCAGGGGCCGGCCTGCTAGGGGCACAGACCTGGTTTCTGGGCAATGGGGATGGGGGAAGAGATGCCACACTCAGGACTACAAACACCCACTGCTCTGCTGGGGAGCGGTGGGCAGGGGGGGCTCAAGGTGGGACTCACAGAGGCCGTGTGGGTACCTCCCTGTGGTCCGGTTGTGAAGGGAAGACTTCCTGCACCCGCAGTTCTCATCCTCAGAGGACACCTCCCCCAGGAAGCCTGCCTTGATGCCCCCACACTTGGCTTCCCCAAACCCTGTGCCTCCTGCTACACGGAACTCTGCTCTGCCCTGAGCTTACATGGCTATGCCCCACCCCGAGGTGGCTGTGCAGGGCAGGTGTTGGCCCAGGCCTAGGACCCAGGGGAAGCTGAGGATGGGGCCATGAGGGCAGCAGTGAGAGAACGGGTGAGGGAGGGAGGGGGGAGGGAGGGCCCCAGCCCTGCAAGCATCGCCCTGAGCCCCCAGCCCTCTCACTGAATCCCAGAGCCTTTTCCAAGGCTCGCAGGCCCTGCTCGCTGATTCATGTGAACAGAAAGGAAAATATTTGCCTTTTTACAAAGAAAAATTGCCTCTTCCCAACAAGAAGGTAATTTCACAGGCAGTTGGCCTTGACGGTAAGGCCTTTACTCACCCCGAGGAGACACAGGGCCCGTTTGGACGTGAGTGGAGCTCAGTTCCCAGCTTCCGACCTGGGCCGCCAGGAGGCGGGAGGACCGGGCCACGCCCCACACGCCTGGCTGGCTTCCACCCCCAGGAGCGGCCCATCCGGGTCCGCAGGTGCAGGGTGGCTAAGGACGTGCTGGAGCCCCCGAGGCCGAGGCCCGCGGCCCCAGCAACCCTGGCCCTTGCCGTGCCTGCCTGCATTCTCCTGTCACCCGGGGCCTTCACCTCGAGGCTCCCAGGCTCCTCGCCAGCCTTGCGGGTGAGAGACACCTCTCCTCGGAGCCCTGCTGGCCGGGGGCCTCTGGGCAGCACCCATCCCACCCTGGGCCCCTGCCGGGTACCAACCTGACGTCCTGTGGCCTGGCCGTCCGGGCAGACATGGGGGAGGAGCGCCCCTAAGGCTGCAGCGGAGGGGGTGGGGGGTGCCTGGGAGCGCCGCTCGGAGGGAGCCCACCACTGCCCCTGCCGAGGCAGACGTCCTTCCCATGCCCTCGAGCTTCAGGGGTTCAGGGGGTAACCCCACTGTATCCTACCTCTAGCTTCAGGGGTCTGGGAGGGGACCCCCCGGCATCCCACCCCAGAAAGGCCCAGAGAAGGGTGTGGGGGAGGGGAGACTGCAGAGACAGGAAGGACATTACTCAGCATTGTGGGGGGGCTCTAAAGGGGAGTCAAGACCCCCAGAGCCCCCAAAGAAATGTGGCTACAGAGGCTGCCTGTGCAGGTCCCTGGGGGTGCCGGCATGTGGGGCCCTCGGCCGCCACTGCGGCTGCGGTGCCCAAGTCGTGGCCAAGCTGCCCACCGGGCCCAGCGGGGCGTGCAGGGCACCAGGCCTCGTCCGTGCCCCGCATCCCACAGGCCTGGCCCCCAAGCCGCCCCCAGAGTCACCCTCTGCCACGGCTCACCCACGGCGGGTAAGCGGCTCTCGGGAAGACCCAGGAAAGCCCGAGGCTAGTGTGCCGGCCCCCAGGGGGTGCTCAGGGACCCCTGACCCCTGAGCCCACCCTATTCTGCCTCCACTGGGCAGACGCCAGGCTCCTACTCAACCCTCCAAGCCTGCCTCTGTACCCTCAGCACGTGGGCGACACTGCGTGGCTCCTCCAGAGACTGCACACTGCCACCCTGCCCCCGACCAACCGGAAACTTCCAAGGGGCAGGATATGGGTTGGGAGCCAGCTTTGTCCCCAAGGGGCCCAATGACAGGTCACAAAACCTGCCTTCAGTTAGTTCCTGAGGCACCCCCTGCCCAGGAGTCCAGGAGCTCCTCACCTCCGGGGGACTCCGGACAAGCACCTCCCCGACACAAAACAAAGAGGGGCACGTAAAACTGAGCCCACCCCTCTCAGGCCAACGGTGAAGCATCCACAATCCTAACGAGCAGAGGGCCTCGGGACCAAATCAGGTGTGAGCCCCGGGCGGTGTTCCCAGCTGCAACACCCACCCCTAGACTGGGCCCACGACCCTCAGGAAGCTGCTGCGAGCTGGGGTGTCCCACAGGCTGGCAGTAAGGACAGCTGGCAATGCCCCCAGCCCCAGCCCCCACATTTGTTTCTATGGTAACTTCCCAAGGTCAGCAGAGGCAGCCTCGCTCGCTGGAGACAAAAGGAGCGTCCCAGCCCACAGGCCCTGGGTCGCTCAGGAGCCAGGACGGCCTTGGGCCCAGGACGGCCTTGCTCCCCAGGGGCCCTCAGGCTGGCAATCCTCCAGCAAGCGCGGCCTGGCAGGGCATGACCGCTGCCCCAAAGGCCGGGGCAGAGACCACAGAGACCACCGGGGCTGAGACCCCCAGGTGTCCAGATCAGCCCTCTGTCCCCTCCACGGGGCTCCTGGGCCCACGAGGCAGGCCCTACCCACCCCGCAGCAGAAGGCCCAGCCCGGCGCCTGGTACCCACCTGGGGCTGTGGGCCTGCAAGTATGCCCACCGGCCCAGCGCCCTCACTGCGCCCCCTGCTTCTCAGTCAGCCCCACAGCCCCAGGCCACGCTGATAAGACGCCCGCTCCTATGATACAGGGACGAGCTTATCACACCCGCAGGGGCTGCTGATGGGAGAGTGACCTGCAGGGCCGGCCATCATGACTCACAGCCACCATCGTACCCTGGGACCCCCAACCGCAGGGGCCGCGTGGCACCCAGGGACACCGCCAGTGAGGCGATGTGCTGAGGGCCCCCAGGGACAGGAATCCCCCCAGGACACCTTCTCCAGCTCACCCCAACCTCCCCAGTGGCCCAGGGGTACTCCCTCAGGCCAGTTCCGCCCTGTGCCGCCAGCTGCAGGGCCAGCTGCCCGGAGGCCTGCCTGCCCCTGCCTCCCATCCACGCCACCCGCCCCCTGCCGCCGGCACCGGCCCAGGACCGCCTGGGGACATCCACCGGCCGCAGCTGAGGCCCTCCCGCTGTCAGCTCCCGATGCCCCCAGGAAGCGCCACCTGATAAACGAGGAAACCAAGGCACAGAGCACCAGAGACCAGAGGCGACCTGCCCGAGACCAGCCAGCTGGGAGGGGCGGAGACTGCGTGGAGCCCTGCCCTTGGCTGCACCCCACCCCGGGTGAGACGCCTCCAGACGTGCAGTTGACACGGTGCCCCCAGGAGGACGTACCTGAGGAAGAAGGAGGCTGCAGCTGATGGGCCCGTGGAGCCCCCTGGGGGGGTGCCCGGGGCAGGCGTGACCAGGCCCCACGTCCTCGACGCACCATCAGAGCCCACGGGAGGGGGCCCGTCCCGGACTGTGTCCACCACCGCCACGGCGGCCACCGCTGCTTCAGCCTGGAGGGAAGGAGGAACCGGCGTGAGGCTCGGGCGCCCGCCCCTCGCCAGGGAGCCAGGGGGGCAGACCCCCGGCCCCCGGAGACCAGCATGCTCCCTGGACCCCACGTACACAGGACCGCTCGGGGCCCGGTGGAGGAGAGGTGGGCACAGGTGCCCCCACCCGGCCTGACTCCCCCCCCAACTTCAAGCTCCAGAATCACAGGGACCACGTGGTCAGGTAGATGGACAGGGACCCTCCGTCACCCCTGGGTCGGCCGGCTGGGGCCACCCAGAGGCACGCTTAGAGAAGAAAGCACAGTGAATGTTTGTCAGGGGCGCTAATTGCCCCGTGTATGGTAATGCATGATCTTCCCATCATCTGAAATACTACTCTGGCATTTCCAACTAATTAGCTAAAATAAATTCCAGAAAGGGAGACAGCCTCGTAACACAGCACAAATGTAATTAACCGCTCCCCAGGACGGCGCTGGCCAACTGGAGACCCGGCCACCATATATTACATTTATGCACACGTGTCGGGCGCTGGACCCCCCAGCGGGAACTGGCCTCAGAGGGTGGGTGGACATGGCCCCCTGGCAGGGGCGGGAAGCGGCCTGCCTCAGCCCGGCCACTCCAGCCCCGGCCCCTTCCCAAGGGCCCCAGCCTCTGGGGCTCCCCAGGCACCAAGGCCCGATCCCTGGGGCTCCTGGCTACACTTGGCCTGGAGTGCAATCACAACCATCGTCCGAGGCGTCCTCTCTGCTCGGCCTGGCAGAGGACGGGGTCTATCTGGTGACCCTGCGGGTGAGGTGCCCAGGTAGCAGCCACACTCGAGAGGGCCCAGCGTCCTTGGGGTCTCCCAAGCGACACGGCCACAGGCCAAGGTGACATTTCAGCAGAATAAGCCCCCACAGGCCTCAGGAGGATCGGCCCAGCAGGAAGCCCAGCCGCCTCTCCGCAGGACACCCCTCACCACGGTGGAGGGTCTCACCACCACCCCCAGCCCACGGTCAGCACCAGCTCCCAACACCTCCCCTGGGACACAGCAAAACCACTTCTGCAAAGGAAGTTCCAAGGGAGCTCCAGAGCTTGGGCTGGAAGGAAGCCCAGCACCCGACCCTCACCCCCACAGCACCAGCAGCCTCCCCAGGGCTGCGAGGACAGGTCTCAACCTGAAATGGCCCAGGCCCCGTGCGGGGGCACCGTGCCCTGCCACCTGCCCTGAGTCTGCCTACAGGGCAGGAACTCCTATGCATCCCTCAGAACCCAACACAGCCAGCCCTCTCCTTCTCTAGGACACTCCCTGTGCCTGCCCTGGCCTCCCGCAGCCCTGAGACCTCCCCTGCTTCTCCTGGTCTACCTCGGGCTGCCCACTCACAGAGAAACCGGGCCATGCTCTCCATGCTCAGCTACTCAGCACTGCACTCCCCTAGCACACTCCCAGCTTGCAGAAGCACCTGGTCCACACCAGGAGCCCAGAGGCAGCCTCTGCCTGCCTGGTCCCCTCCATGTCCCCAGTACCCTGCCCGGCACACAGGAGCTGTTCAATACTCCTGCCCTCCAGGATCGCGCAGCCTGGCACGAGGCATGCGGAGCCCACAGCCAGGAGGTGAGCCCTGTGCCCCAGGGGAGGAGGCTGCAGGCACGGAGGGGTACCCGCTCCTAGGGAACATTCCCAAGGAGGGGTCAGCCAGGCCCAAACCTGGGCCACTGGGTACTGTTTCTCCTCCTCCAAGCGGTGCTGGGGCTCAAGGCAAATGAGTGACACGGGGCACCCGAGGCCTGGGCACAGCCTGGTGCCCTGCGGCTCCCCAGGGCTCCATGCAGCACGTACTGGCCTCAAATGCCAGTCCCCTTCTGCCACCTAACAGACGTGCTCCCCTTGACAGCTCTAAACTCTTCTGTCGAGCAGAGTGGTGGAGGACCAGACTAATGTTAAAAGCTGCGGCATCCCCAGGGCCTGGGCCGAGTCTGGCTGGGGGCCCCCTGCGAGCAGCACAGAGCGGGAGCTCCCGAGGCTCAGCCCCCACAGCACCCTGCTACCCGCTCCATCCAGCAGCCCAGGCCCACCCAGCCACGCTGCCCCACACGACCACCTGGACAGCGGCCACGGCCCCCAAAGGCCCTTCCACTCACCCCCGTGGGGCCCGAGCCAGCCCACCTCCCACACCTGCATCTGTGCCTCCAGCCAGAACGTCCGGCCCCACGGGCAATGGTGCAGGCCACGCGGCATGCCTGCGGCCGGCTGGGCCCCACACTGACCTGTCAGGGGTCCCGCACGCGCCGCGGCTCCGCCGGCCGGTGAGCTGCCGACACCCGGCTCCGGCCACCGGGAGGCCGCTGCCAGTTCCTGCCGGAAGCAGAGCCCGGACGCGCCAAAAGAAGCCGGGGGGGCAGGGGAGGGCGGCGGGGAGGGCGGAGGGGAAGACCACGCACGCACACACAGGGACAGGAGACAGGGGGCCGGGCGGGCGGGCGGCCGAACAGAGAGCGTGATGGAGGCGCCAGGGCAGCAACGAAAGAAAAGCGTGAAGAGAGGAGAGCGTGAGGGGGGCCCGCCGTCTGGGGAGGCCCCCACCGGAGGCCCCCCGTCTCTGCGGGGTGCCCGCCACTGGGCACCGGGGTTCCACCAAGCACTGTTTGGGAAACACCAAGTTAACCCACTCCTCAGGAGCCCTCTGGGCCTGAACTCCACATCGGCGAGATCGGGGCCCAGGAAAGACAATGCTCCCCAGCTCCCTCAGGGGCTTTTTCGTGCCGAAAGGTGGGGAGGGCAGAGGAAGGGGCGGCCAAGGGTCACAGAGCTGCACGTGGCCCTGCAGGGTACAGGGGGCCTGCGCTGGGCACCGGGGCCCCCCTCAGAGCCCTGCCTGGTCACCCCGGGGCCCCAGGCTCAGACTGTCCCTCCCCCACGTCAGAGGCAGCCTTACGTGGAAGTGCGGGGGCGCCTAGCCCAAACACTACCCCTTGGGTGGGTAAACTGAGGCTCGGGGGGCACCGGTGACAGTTGGCCAGGTCAAAGCTCCCCCCACCCCACACCGTCCCCACCACATCCCCAAGGAAGGGTGGGTACCCATCAGGGACCCAGCCAGGGCTCACGGGAAGTGGGGGCGCAAAGCCGGCTGGCACAGGGGCAGCAGGAGCCAGGGCCCCAAGACAGGGCCAGCCTACCTCCATGGACAGAAGGACATCCTCGCTCCACCAGAAAAGACCTCACCTCCCACTCAGAGCAGCACCTCCTCCAGGAAGCCCTCCATCCTCCCTGTAGCGCCTGTACTGCTCCAGGCCCCGTGGCTGACTGCGAACCCCCTGCTCCAAGTCCTCTTCCCCGGGGCCTGGGGTGGAGCCTGGCCCCCGTCTACAAGACTACAGAGGGTTCACGAAGACTCCCTGGCAGGGAACGGAGGTGGCAGCACCTTTCACCGTGTTACCCAGCCGCACCCTCAGTGGCCCCAGGCTATGCTACCTCTAGCCGACTTGCGGGGTCAGGAGGCCAAAGCCACAATCTCCAGGCTTCTGGCTGCAAAGGGGCCGCAGGTGTCCTGTGAACACCTGACTGGACCCTGCGCTCCTCGGGGAGAACCCACGGCTCACAGCCGTGTCCCTGTGCGGCCGGCCGGGGCAGAGCACCTGGGGGGGGAGCCCACGGGCACCTCCAACCCCCAGGACGGCAAAGCTGCTGGGAAGCGACGGCCCGACTGTCCCCTTGGCAGCCCCTGCCACCAGGAACCACCATAGGACACTTTCCAGGAGGTGGGTGACCTGGACAGGGCCGAGTTCTGCGCTGCAGATGGGAGTGTGGGCTGCCGTCGCGATCACAGCGTGGCTGGCCGACACCGGGCCCTCTAGACGGCCACATGCACAGAGGAACCCCCAGCAGTCCACAGAGCAGGCACCCAGAACACGCCAGACCCTCACTGCCCACCTGGCCAGCCCAGACCCACATCCTCCTGGAGACAGTCACGCCCAGGGTGGGGGTTGGGGGGTTGCGGCTGATGGGCCGTGGCTGGGATTCACAGCACGTCCCTCCAGAAGTATTTAATTCTACAGCCTAACACACAGTGTTTTAACACTCCAGGGCCACCTCTAATGATCAATGCCCGGGTTCAGGGGAAATTACCTCATCTGAGTCCTAAAGTTCTATTTATGGTTCTAATAATCTTTCTATTGATCGCCAGGACGGTTGTCTAATTATAAATCCATTCCCACCCACCCTGAACGCAATCAATGCACACAGAAAGCCAAGAGCGAGTCTTAAACACTCACATTTTATGACGTGCAGGCCGCCAGGAGGGCTGCCCAGCAAGAGCCCAGTGACCACCCCCCCGCCCCTGGCACCAAGCACAGAGAGGCCAACAGACCACCAACGAGGCTGTGCCAACCCGCCTTCTCCCACCGCCAGCTCACTCCTGCCTCTGCCTCCTAGGGGTCTCTCTCTACCTGCAAGACTGTGCTCAGCTCCCTCCCAAGATAAGGAGCCCCCTGGCTGCTCTCTCACACCTCTGGCGGGGCCCACCATCTCTGACACTTACCCCACGCCCAGCTCAATACCACCTCCTCCAGGAAGCCGCCCAGCTCTCTGGAGCTCTCGCGGCACATTCCTCCCGGGCAGCCCTGCTCTCAGCCGGGAGACACCACAGGGTGCACAGCAGAGGCTGCCTCCCTCTCCCTGGTCTCGCCCCAGGCCTCAGCGAATGGAGGAGTCAGGCACAGCTAGTTCAGAACCAGAAGCTCTTTCTGGAAGGCCCCTGTGCCCCCAGCTACCAAGGGCCAGGGAGGGCGCCAGGACAGGGCAGCCTCAGACAGACTGGCCCCAGCAGCGAGTGCCCAGGGGCCCGCTCCCAGCTCGGGCAGGATCTCGTCAAAGGCCACAGTGAAGGCAGCAACGTCCAGTCAGCACAGCTCAGCGCCTTCAGAGGGGCCAGCCAGCCCAGAGGTGGGGCCGGCCAGGGTCTGCCCTGCAGCAGGGGCTGTATGGGACTTGGTCCCAAGAGCTGGGGGCCTTTTCCAGGGCCTCCACCCCCCACAGCCCCTCAGGGGACACAGGGACCCCAGGAGGTGTCTGCCTGATGCTGTTTCAGAGACACCCACTGGCAAGACGGTGCAGCCCACTCGGGCAACTGGGAGGTTTCCCCGGCCACTTCCGATCTGACCTATCCCCGGGGCTCCACAGGGTGGGACAGAGACACAGCCACAAACACCCGTGTGGGCCTGGCCTGACCACCCTCAGCGCTGTCTCTTGATGAGGCCTCCAGGCCTCCACATGGACCCTGCCCTCCGCTGGGAGGGCTCGTCCTACTTTGTCCACTTTACAAGGGTCTGTTGGGCCCTGGGTCTCAGTCCCCAGCTGAGTAGCTGGTGCAGCTGAGGCACCTCCACCCCATCATGAAGCAGGGAGCCCTCTGGGGAAAGACCCTCCCAGCCCTCAGCCAGCCCCGTGTACCACCAAATCCAAACCAACCCCCCGCATCCCAGGCAACCCCTGTCCTACAACCCATCCTCTCCTGCCCACCCCCCCCATCCTGGTACCCCTCCTCCTAGATGGGAAACTGGGGGTCACGGGGACACTGGGTTGAAAGACTCCCACCAGCACAGCCCTGTGACCCATGGGGGTGAGGAGCCAGCTCCACCCTCCAGAGTTGAGGTCTCCTCAGACCTTGGGGGCCCCCCGAGCACACGCGGTCCCCCTGGTGCCCAGAGCTGGTTCCACGAGGCCATTCCACAGCTGTGGGTGACAATCGGGCGACCCCAGGAGAGGGAGCCCAGGAGAGTGAGGGGCAGGGGAGCATCCCAGAGTCAGAGGACGCCAGGAAGAAAGAGGAGGCCAGGCCCCAGGTCGGCCCCCCTGACACTCCTGGTTCCGGCATCTGTCCATGGCGCAGGCGTGTCCCCAGGGAGGCCTGTGCTCCAAGCAGCAGAGGCCTGGACGGGGCAGGACCAGCGGAGAGGTTGGATGGCAGCCTGACCTCCTCCCAGGAGCCTGCAGGCCCTTCCGCCAAGCCCAGCACCACAGGGGGGTCTCAGAGTGACTGGACCACCTCAGCCGACTGCGCGGGGCAGGAGCGAGGCTCCAGGGGATGGCAGAGGGCCCTGCCCACGTGACCTTGCCTGCACACCTGATGTGCGCCGTGGGAAGGTCTGGGGCCTCCCCCATCACGCACAGCCCCCCTCCCCTTGCAGAAACCACACTGGGGGGCCCCATTCACACCCGGGCACTCAGCCCGGCGGAGTCCAGCCCTGCCCGGTATCCCGGGAGCCCCCAGCCCACCGGACACAGGGTACTCACCAGGCACGTTGGCGGCAGGAAGCTGTTGACCCTGGAGACGCTCCACACGCCCTCCAGGCACTGCTGGGCCTGGATGGTGACCGTGCTCAGGGCCCCGCCCAGGCCGGCGGGGGCCACCGACACCTGGACACTGGGCCCGGACGGCCAGGCCGGCCCTTTCCTCCTGTCGGGCCCCGCCCGGCCCGACTGCCTCCCTGTGGGGCCCGCCGGTCCATCCCTCAGGCTGGGGGTGGTGTTAGGGCCAGGGGGCGCGAGGCTGGGGCCTCCGTGGGGGGCGTCGGGGTCCTCGCGGCTGGCAGGCGCCTGGAGCAGCTGCAGGGCCTCCCGCGTGAGTTGGGTCAGGTGCGTGGCACAGACATCACAGCGGCGCTCAGCCTCTGGGCGACACGCAGGTAGCTTGTCCAGAAGCAGAGCCGAGAGGCAGGGGTCCTGGGGGAACAAGAGACGGAGGAGGTCAGGGTCCGGGCGCCAGGACCCACCGCCCAGTGCTCATGCCCACAGCAGCCACCGCACCGTCTGCAACCGACTGATAAGCCTCGAGCAGTGATGACCCCCAAACCCGCCAGAAAGCAATCATCGGGGCTTGAGACGCCCTCAGTGCCCGTGAGAGCTGCCCATCTCCTCCCCGGTCATGACCGTCCCGCTCTCGGCTAACGAGGCATCCACCGGATCCCAGACGACCCACTTCCAACAGCCAAGGCCGCGTGCCTAAGCAGCAGCCAGGGGGCCGGCAGAAGCGAGGCAGCCACAGCGGGCTAGGGGCAGCCGGTGCCAGGGCCCCAGCTGGAAGCAAATCTATTCCGAAGCCCGTGGGCATGGGACTGTGGGCTGGGCGCCTCTCTCTGCCCTTGCGCCTTCTCTGGCCCTGGTCTGCAGGACCGAGTGGGCAATTCCAGGCCCACAGGAGGACCGAGGCTGGGCATGGCTGGCAGGAGACCGACCACGCTTCACCACAGGTGTGGACTTGGTCCCTGCAGCCCGCCCCCTGCCCTGCGCAGAAGGGGACACCTGGGTCTCCCCGTAACTGCAAGCCTAGGATCAGGAGCCCAAGAACAGGAGCCGAGGAGCCCAGCCTCTGGAGGCCCTCACCTAGCCTGGAGGGTCAGGGAGGGATGCCTGCAGGAGGTGACATCTCTGGAAGAAAAAAGACGAAGAGGAGGGAGCCAGTTCTCAGGAGCCTCACTGGAGGGAAGCTCGTAAGAGTCCCACTCCCGGGGCCAAGGCCCAGCGCCTCAAGAGCCCACCGGGCTCTGCCTCAGCCCCTCCTGGGGGGCAGTCCCATAGGGCTCAGCGTCTGCACCGGGGCCAGCCCCTCAGCATTCGTGCCCTTCCCCAGGGACGAGCCCCAACCACGTGCAGGGTCGGGACAGTCCCTCCGTGACCACCCGGGACGTTCCCACCACCAGCTGACACTGCAAACCCACATGTGGGCCGGGGTCTCCACTCCGGCAGCTGTTGGGCTCAGCTCTCCCTGTCACCTCCAGTCTGCAGAACGGGAGGCCTCCCCTCCCTGATCACAGCTCCCCCCAGAGGTTGTGGCTGCAGTCCAGCTGCCCAGTTGGCCACAAAAGGGACTATGACCTCCTCAAACCCTCAGATGCAAAGGCCGACGGCACCGTGCAAACGGGGGTGCCTCAGTCACCCCAGCCGGGACGCCCCCGAGCCTGACCTGCGGCCAGCCAGATCAGTGTCCACAGAGCCCTGGGAGGGCTTCACAGGGTTGACTGCTGAGGTCGGGTGGCCTCGCCTCGAGGGGACAGCCTCTGGTCCAGCATTAGCTGGCGATCGCCCTCCTCTGTGACCCCAGGACAGGCAGACTCAGAAATAGTTCCGGTTCGGTCCACATCACTGTGACAGAGTGAGGACTGAAATGAATCGAATTGGGTGACGCTTTTAGTTTCCCAATTTCAACAGCTTTATGTTCAACTCGACTGCAGGTTCCTCGGTGTGCAGCAGCACTGGGCCTTAAAAGACAATCCAAGACCGAAAACCCACGTGAATTAGAAACCAACGCTGTCAGGAAAGCTGCGCAGATAGACTTCCTCAACGCAGGGTGGCCACAAGTTTGTACAAAAACGCCATATCCGCAAAGCTCGAGGCAACGAGGTGAGCCTGTGCCAGCCACACTCCCCGAAGGCTAGGCCACAGAGCTGTCGGGACCAGGTCGCAGGAGGGCTGACCTGGCCAGGCCGGCCTCGCCAGCTGCCTGATCCACGGGCCGCTCCGGAAGGCCTGGCTTTGCTCTGGCCGGGGCTGGCGGGCCCCAGAGCCTCTGAAGTGCCTGGCAGGCCTGGTCCCAATTAGCAGACAGCCCCGCCCCCCAGCTCCCCCATGGGGCCCCAGAAACGCTTTGGGGACTTCACTCAGGTTGTCCACGGGCCACAGATGGAAGCCAGACGCCCCATCCCCAAGCCACACGGGCTCAGACAGGCCCCCGGCTGTCACTGTCCCCCCACCGCCCCCCTGCCCGATTTTTCCAGACCCGACTCTGATGACTCTGGTTTTTCCACTCAGCGGGAGGCGGCTAATGGTGGGCTGGTGAGGGGAAGGGAGGGCCGCCTGCTACAGCCATTAACCCGACTTGAAAGGCGCCCCACCCGCCCCAGGCCCACCGCCCATTGTTTAGGGTTTCTGCCTGCGGTGGGGAGCCCGGCCCCCAGGGAGCACACCCCGGTGCCCCCGTCACATTAGGCTGGCTTGGCAAGCCAACTGCAGGGGCTTCCATGCTCATGGAACACCCCCAGACCACAGATGGTCTCCCCGGAGTTCCCAGGAGGGCCAGCCGCAACTTACTCAGGCCCCATCCCGTGGCCGAAGCCCCCGTGAGGGGCCAAGCCCCTCTTCCAGCACCGGCAGCCAAGCCCACTCCCCTAGGGGACCCTCACCACCATCACTGCATAGGGCCCACTGAGCCCCCCAGTCCTTGGGGGGCTCCCAGCGTGGGGCAGGCCCACCGCTCCAAGCCCTGTAACACGCACGACATCAGCAAGGAGGAGAGGCGCGGCTGGGATGACCACACAGAGAGCAGGGAGTCCTGAGCCCTTCACCGAGGCCAGGCAGCGTGGGCTGGGCCAGCACGGGGGCCAGAGGGCAGCTCAGGCGGAAGCTGGGCTGCTGAGCATCCCGGGACAGTCATTGCCCTCTGCTCGCTCAGACCCACAGCCCACCCCTGGAGACCAACCCTGCGAGCCTCAGGCGGGATCGACCCAGAGCAGGCCCCCTGCCCCCAGAACCCTGGCCTGGGGCTCGGGGACTCCTTGAGGGGGCTTCTCCTGGGGGCTGGCACTGGCCACTCCCAAGATGGGCCTCCTGGACACAGGAAGGCAAGGTGCTGACCCTGGGCAGCCCCCAGGGAGATAAAAGCCCTCGTCCTCAGCCACACCCCTGTCCTAGCAGAGCCCAGCACAGTGGGGAGCCGGGGGTGGGAGGGAGGGGTGGCCCACCCTCCCCGGGGCCTGGGGCAGCTCCAGGGAACACCCTGGGCCCAGGCCCCAGAGGAGTCACAGCCTCAAGTTGCAGAATTTTAACCCCCACCCATGAAAGGCCCAGCCAAGGCACCCACCCCTTCCCTCAGGAGCCCCGCACCTTCAGAAAGACAGTAATTACCCCACCACAAAATATTACTGTTAATTTCCTCCTTATGGTCGAATTAAACAGATATTTACTTGCATGTGGAAAATGTTTTTCTTCATTTGATTCAGTTTAGTGTAGTGTAACCCACCCGTGCACACTGCCTGGCTTTCGGGGAGGTCCCCCCACTTAAAAATGATGCCTCTCCATTCTTCATCTTGTTTCCAGGGTCGCCAAGCTGCTTTAAGTAATCCTTCCATTTTCTCCCGGGGGTGGTCATGCTGCCCCACCACAACTGCCAGGATGGGCTGCCCCCACCCAGGCCGGCCAGACCCACCCAGACAATGGATGGGAGTGACCAGCAACTGCCCCCCACCCCCATGAGCGCCCCACGGGAGTGGGGAGGGGGTCAGGTCAGAAAAGCCCCCAGGCTCAGGGCTGTGAGACCACCCTGTTGAGCCCCCATCATGCTGGGTTTTAAAAGGGGGCCTGGTCCCCACTGGCAGGGCAGCCAGGAGGCCCAGGGCCCAGAGGCCAGGTCTGGATGAACGCCTGAAGCCGCCACTCGGTCAGGCTCCTCGAGCGGGCACCAGGCACAGCCCGTCGGCCACAGCCCCCTCCTGCCCACCCCCCTTCCCTCCGCAAACAAAGCAGCTGGGCCGTGACCCTGTGTGGCCCCCGTTTCCCGAGTTGACAACAGGTCCAGGAAGGGATCCCGGGCCTCCGGGTGCTGCTGTCAAGGACGTGCCCAGGTCCCGTGCAGCCGGGCGGGCTGGGGCTGCCGGTCGGGGGCTCAGCTTTCCAGCCACCTGCCTCACCAATCCCGGGTCCTCCCACCACGGGGCGCCTCACCAGGGGCCCACCCTCAGCCCCAGGCCCTGGCGCCTGCTGAGTCCCAGGGGAGACCTGAGCCTCCCTTTGCCTCCCCGACCTGCAAGCCTGCAGTTCTGAGGCCCCGAGTTGGCACTGGAGGGGGGCCGAGGGGGGCACAGCCTGGCCCACCCAGCGCTGCCCGGCACCCATCCCCGAGGCCCTGTGCCAGGCGCCGGCCAGCTGGGCAGCTCGGGGTACACACTAGCTCATTGAGACCTCCTCCCCTCAATGGCCTCCCTGTCCACCACCCAGCGGGTGCCCCGGGGGGCAAGAGGCCAGACGGGCAGGAGGGTCCGGACGGGCAAGGGTGACGGAGAAGCAGCTCTGTCAGGACCCCGGCTGTTGGGGGCGGGGGCGCGGTGGGCAGTGTGCCTGGAGCACAGCTGGACACGGCCTTCAGTCCAACCACCCACCCCAGGCTCGGGCACTGCAGTGGACGTCAGTCTCCTCATCCGGACCACCAGGTGATAGAGCGCCTCCACGGGCTGCCCAGACCTACCCAGGGTGGGGTGTGCTGCCCCCCACAAGCCCAGCACCGCCCGGGCCTCCCAACACCACTCGGGGGGTCTGAGAGCCACAGCTGGGCATCCGACCCTTCCCACCAGCGACCCCACAGGGAGGAGAGGTGCCCGGCAGGACGACTGGCATCACCTCGACGCCCAGCAGCCCACGCCTCCCACAGGCCGCCTGCCCGGGCTGGAGAGTGGCCTCGGGGCTCCAGGATGACTAGCCTCCCAGGCACCACCACCTGGGAAACACCCTACCCGTGGCTGCTTTACAGACGGAGGCTCAGAGACCCTGAGACCCTGAGGCCAGGCCACACGCTTGGGGAGCAGACCTGGGGCCTAGAGGGTGGGCCACAAGGGAAGGGACGGGGCCCAGGACAGGGCCCCCAGGGAGGAGACCGGGGGGTCTGTGTCTGGGTCAAGGGCAGCCACCGAGCAGGTCGAGCTGAGAGGGCTTCCGGATAGTCCCTTGGGTTTCGAAAAGGCTAGGCGTGTGGGGCTGGCGGGAGGGTTCCAGGAGGCCAAATCGGCGGCGGCCTCGCATCAAGGCCTAGGGGGTGAACGGGGCCAGGGCGCCTAGGACGGGACCGTTAGGAAGGAGCAGGCCCGGGGCAGGCCCAGGGCCCAGCAGGCTCCACCCAGAGACAGAGCACCAGCCCGCACCCATCACGTGGGGTCAGAGGGCAGCAGGCACCACGGGGCCGGGACAGCCCCTTCCCAAGGCGGGCGTGGCGGGTGCTGGGCAGTGGGCACTGTGCTGTGGAGGACTCTAAGTCCGCCATCCCTGGGCCAGTCCAGCCCCCATGGCTGAAGCCAGGGAAGTTGCCCGGGACGGGGACCAGACCAGACAAGGCCACGGAGCCACCAGAGGGCCAGGAACCCCGCAGTCCACGCGGGTCCCTCAGCCACAAGACATGGCGCCAGAAGCGAAATCGCCTCCTCACCCAGAGGGGCCAGAGGGCTACTTGGCCAAGGACGCTGTCCCCTGACAGGGAGGGCCTGCCCGGGAGCGGCCACGCCACAGACCAGGAGAGTGTCTCCCCGTGTCCACCCAGCAGGAAGGGGAACCATGGAGGTCAGGGCTCCGGGGTGGAGGCCTGGGGCAGCTCCCGGAGGCCAGGCCTCCCAGCCTGGCTGCTTCCAGAAGCCTGACAGGAGTCCAGCTGGCCCTGAGCACCACCACCCAGGATCCCCGGCCCCAGGGAGCAGAGGCGTGGACGCCTGGTGGGCACCCGCCGGCCCACTCCCGCCTGAGGGACGCCGGGCCCGCTTCCCTCCTGTTTATCTATCACACCCTGCGTCTCCTTCCACACAAACTGCGGTGGCTTCCAGGAACTAGTCGGCATGAATTTTAGGCAAAACCACGTGGCTAACGACCATTCATGTTAGAGCAAGCAGGAGCGACCAGTTCTGACAGACAAGTAAGAAAGGGCCCGCGTGCCGGGCAGGAGCTGAAGAGTACGTTTGCTGTGAGCTTCCTGGCAGGCAAAGGAAAAAGAAAACCAGAATTTGCTCACCATTTAAGACAAGAACCAGCTCTTTTGACTTCCAGATTCAAGATTCCTTCAGGACACCTGATGGGGCCTTGAAGAGGCCCCAGTGACAGCATTAGTCCCCAAGCCGTGCCCCACGCCTTGTGACCCCGTGGACTGTAGCCCGCCTGGGCCCTCTGTCCATGGAATTCTGCGGGCAAGAGTACACTCACCCCCGACCCCCATCTCAGACCAACACAAGCCCCCAGCAAGGCTCTGAGCAGCTGAGAGGCCAGGCTGACGCCCGGCTCCCCAGCTCAGAAGAGGGGCAGTGAGTCACCACCATGCACTCCCCTGCTGGGCCCCACCACTGACCACAGCTGGACTCCCCTCAGGAAGCTCCCTCCTGCAAGATGCAAAGCCCCCTCACCACCCCAGCCCCAAAGCCCCATCCCCGCTTCAGAGGGCAGGCACTCATGACCCAAAGCTCAGTCCCGCCCCCCACAGCCTGACCTCACCCCCAAACCCCAGACCAGCAAGGACACAGGACGGACACACGGAGCCCATCATTCCACCTCGGGGCCCAAGGAAGCCCCCAGAGACAACAGGAGACAGCAGCCAGACCGCCATTCATCCAGGGAGCAGGGGCCGCCCAGGCTCAGGTCCCCACGGCCTGTGCCCTCCCCAGCTGAGTCACCAGGCTCCTGCCAGCTGGGAGGGTGCCCAGCAGCCAGCCCCAGGGAGCACCGCCCCGCTGCTCTGGGGCCTGCCAACACCAGGCTCAGCTGGAGAACGCTGCTGACGCCAGGTGCCCCGCCCCGGGGAACCCCCAGAAGCTGGTAGGGCTCCGGCCAGGCTTCAGACAGTGTGGGGGGCTGGGTCCAGGACCTGGCTGCAGGCAGCAAACACTCAGCATCAGCTCGGCCTAGCCCTGGCCTGCCACAGAGCCCACCACTGCATGCCAGCGTGGTCACAGCTGGGGGCCGTGGGCACAGGGCACACAGAGGCCCGCCACCCCCGAGCCAGCGTGGAACGCTGTCCAGGGTGGACGGGTGTTCCCGGACAGAGATGGAAGGGTCTCCCCGCCTCCAATCTTAGAAACCTGGCCATGTCACCCCGGGCCGTGCACAGGACAAGCCACAGCCTTCTGGGCAGCCTTCGGACTCGACGTCCAGCTCAGGGAAAACCTGAAGCAGGGCTGGGCCCGCAGGGCTGGGCGGTGGTTCTGGAATTTCACACGGCCGGGGAGGACAAGAACCCCCCTGCCCGGGTGAGCGAGAGAGTCACGAGCGTGAAAGGAGGGTTGATCCCTTTCCCCCATCGGGGCGATAATCGATTCAGTGCCAATACTGACACATGGAAGTCACGGTTCCCGAGTCGCCCCCTTGGCGTGGTGCATCTGGGTGGCAGCTGGAGCGGACCCCCAAGAAGGAGCCCTGCCCCCCTGGCAGCCAGGGCCCACTGTCCTCCCTGGGGCGCTTGTCAGGGCCCAAGGTCCAGCTCAGCAGCCCTCCAGACGAACCCAGCTGGCGTGGGAGGGACAGTCGGGGCCCTCCGTCATTCAGCAAACGTCTCTGCAGGGCCCGGCCCCGTGCCTGCCCTGACACAGCGCCCAGCCTGGCAGAGGGACACTGGCCACAGGGACCACACAGCAGCCACGCGGAGGAAAGGGGGGCGGTGGGAAGGAGGAGCGATGAGCGTGGTCTGCGGGAGCCAGGGACCAACTCGCCAGGGAGCACGGGGCCTCGGTTCTGACCCTGGACAGACTGGCCAGAAGCCAGGGACCAACTCGCCAGGGAGCACAGGGCCTCGGTTCTGACCCTGGACAGAGTGGCCAGTGCTAAGCTGGAGGGCACTCGCCTGCGGCTAAGGAGGAAGGCCCAATCTCGGGCCCTGGTTGCAGGGCAGGGGGCGCTGGGAGCCCCCAGCAGGGGCTACTCAGAGGCAGGGGAAGGGGAGGTGGGGGCACTGGGGAGGAGCGGCCCGGGGAGACCACGAGACAGACCAAACCACAGGCTCCGGGCCCTGCAGGGCCCCAGGGATCACTCAGAAACGAGGCCCAGGACCTGTGAGAGGAGAGGCGCCTCCGTAGGGGCCCAGGGGCCCCAGCCTGGCCCCTTCCCGCCAGGCCCGCCTCCTGTCTGGGTTCAGGCGAGACAGCCTCTGGGTGGGCTCCAACCTGGCCGGGCAGAGTGTGTTCCCTCCCCCGTGTCCTCAGGGGCAGTGGGGCTCAGAGAGGGCAGGGGACACGTCCTATCCGCCCTGGGGAGGAGGTCCCTGGACGGGAACCTCAGTTACCCTCACTGGCCAGATGGAGAAACGGAGGCACGCACAGGAGAAGGGGGCACAGGCAGCCAGGGAGACGCGGGCTCTCCACCTAGGTCACCCAACGGCTGGGCAGGCCTCAACCGCCACCCACCTCCAGTGGGCACCAAAGACCCGGACACAGAATGAGCCTGAGCCCACATCCCAGGAAGCACCTAGGGCCCAGGTGTGCAGGCACACGTATGCCAGATGCGGCCCCACACACCCGGGAAAGGGGTGTAAAGTTGGTCCTATCCGACTCTTTGTGACCCCATGGACTGCAGCACGCCAGGCCTCCCTGTCCCTCACCATCTCCAGGAGTTTGCTCAAACTCATGTGCATTGAGTCGGTGATGTCATCCAACCATCTCATCCTCTGCCACCACCTTCTCCTCCCTCCTTCTATCTTTCCCAGCATCAGGGTCTTTCCCAATGAGTCAGGTCTTTGCATCAGGTGGCCTAAGTATTGGTCCCGGTACAGAGAGGGAAATCGAGGCCACAAGCTCCGAGTGAACCTGCCCGAGGTCCCACAGCAGGGAGCCGTCCGTCTGCTGGCAGGAGGGTGTACCAGAAGCCAGCGAGGGGTCAAGCCCTGGCTGGGATTCTGAGGGCAGAGGATGGGATGGCTGTGGGCTGGTGGAAAGATCAGCCTCTGTCCACACCTGAGACCCAGCAGGGACCCCTGAGGAGAGGGCCTCTGGGCCAGGCGGGGGTCCAGGCTGCACCCTCATTCACCCCCTGCCCTGGGAGCCCAGCAAGCCACCTCCTGCCCTGGGCATCCCCAGAGGCCCCTAGTGTGAGACTGGGTGAGAGGGCAGCCAACAAAGCTCTCTGTGACCTGCTGAGCGCCGTCCTCACAAAGCTCACCTGCTCAGGGCCAGAAGCAAGAAGGGCCCCCAGGAAAAGTCTAGGAACCACCTCTGCGTTCCAGCGCCTCAGCTTCTGAGCAGAGCCCAGTGCCCTTGGACCTTGGGGCCAGACTCCTGGGAGGACCCGCAGGTGCTCAGCCAGAGCCGGTCACCCAACCCTCCAGCGGCCCGGCCATTACCCAGGGATGCCCCGCCATCCCTCCCATGCCGAAAGTGGATGCAGCCATCCGGGCAACACCTGCTCCGCTGCCCCAAGGAAAGCTCTGGGGAGGCCAGGAGAGGCCTGCTCTCCGAGGACAAAGACACCCACTGAGACCCAACCACCCGTCCCAGGGCCCGGGAGGCTCCACTGGAGAGCCTGCAGCCCCCTTGGACCCGCCTGCAAACCCTCCAGAGAAACAGAGAACGACAGGGCCTTCCCTCCCTCGGGCACAGCACTGCCAGATTGAACAGCACCCCCAGAAAGGCCGCTGGAGGCTAGCCCCATCTGACAAAGGAGGAAACAGCGGGGGAGGGGGCCATAGAGAGGAACCGCGCTTAGGACCTCGGTCTGCTGGGTGCCAGGGACAGCTGGGGAAGTGGGTGAGCCCTCAGCTGGCACTGAGGGGTACCCGTCGCCAAACTCAAACTTGGAGAGGCCACGGGAGGTGGAAGTAAGCACTCTGGGTGTTCGGGGCCTTTCCTGATGAGCTTGTCTGCAGGAAGAGACCGCCGAGACCTCCCAGGTGAGGGACCCTGAGTCCACCAGCGACTGGTGTGACCTGGAGCTCGAGGATCAGCTGCCCACCTGCGACCCGCCAGCCGCACGTCCAGCACCACCAGGCAAAGCCTGGCTCCGTCAACAGAGCCCCTCCTCTCTATGGCCTCGTCTGCCCCTAATGGGGGAGCAAGATGGCCCTGTGGCTCTGACAGGCCCCCAGCGTATATCCGCAAATATGCTCTCCTGGAGCCTGAAGATGGTGTGTTTTTAAGCAAACTCAGGCCATCCGGGGCACAGAGCTTGGCTAAACTGCACCCCCTGCTCAGAGCAGCAGATGTGGGAGGTTCCAGCCCCAACCCAGGCCAGGCCACAGGCCCCTCCCCTGACTGCCGAGAAAGGGTGCCCCGGGCACACACCAGACTTACGTTCCCCTCCTGCCCCCTGCCCATGCCCACACTACAGGGAACACGGTTGGACTCCAGGAGGCCAGGGTCTTGCCCAAGACCGCGGGCCTCCTTGGAGAACTATATTTAGATTCAATGGGGATTATTCGGTCTTACTTCCCAGGACAGCTTTCAGAAAGGCTGCAGGTCCGGCGGGAAGGGCTTCCTCTGGAGACCCCACCCCCCCACCTTCCCAGGCTGTGCAAACTTCCAGGGTGCATTGTTCCGGGAACAATGGTCTTGCTCCTTCCAAGACCAGGGCGAGCCCATTGGCTGCAGACCTCAGCAGGGCCCAGGCCCCTGGCAAACACCTTGGCAGCTGGACCGGAGCCTGGGGGAGCACACGGTTGACCACGGTCTCCAGTGGCAGCGCCCCAGAGTGTGTCCCTCACACGACTCACCCACAAAGCAGGAAGGGAGCAGCGAGGGCACCCATCACAGCGGGGGGGACCCACCCCTGGCCCTCCAAGCCCTCCTGCCCCAGGTGTGCAGTTTCCAGACACTTGGCTGGGGGCCCAGGTGCCCCAAGGGCAACAGCGCACGGGGTGACCTCTTCTGCAGGCAGGGCAGGCGCTGTCCCGCCCAGGGTGGAGGCCTTGCCGCCTCCCTCTCTCCCCTCCCCCTCCCACACACAGACTGGATTCCAGCTGCCGCCTGTCTGCAGCGGGAACCCGGCCCAAGCCCCCTCCAATCAGACCGTGGGACCCTCTGAGGATGAAGCCCCCCAGGGGTGTTAGACACGGAAACCGAGGAGGCAGGAGATGGGCCAAAAATCCACGGTGGAGCTTTGCGCCTGCCTCCAGCACCCGAGTCTCCCAAGTTCCAGCATGGGCCCTGCCCTGGGGACCGGCCCGACGAAGAGCCACTTACCCGGAGGGGTGTCCCAGGCCCGCTGACCAGCTTCCAGGCCTGTCGCTTGAGTTCGGCGAGCTTCGTGTGGCAGTGACGGCACCATCCGCCTCCACCGGCCGAGGGGCCTTGTTCGGCGCCCGGCCCGGCGCCCTCGGGCGCAGGGCGGCTCCCGCATGGGTCCTGCTCCGGCCCGGCGGTCAGCCTCTTGCGGGGGGACACTTCCAGCAGCTGCAGCGGCTCCCGGGCCGGGCCGCCCTCGGCCACCTGCGGGGGGAAGGGGACAGTGAGCCTGAGCCGCTGGGCGGGGCCACCCCAAGGACCCAGGCCCGGTGACGAGACCTCAGTGCGCCCCAGCCCGAGAGTGACGCGCTCGACAAAAGTTAGGAGCGCTGGGCGCCGACCTGCAGCCCACCGCGTTCTTCCATCCCAGGAGGTCCTGATGGGGCTCCCCCCACCCCAGCAGGAGGCCCGGCGCCACCCGCGCGGTGCTCCAGGCCCCGCCCCCAGGGGACGCCGCGCGCCCCCCGCCCGCCCGCCCGCCAGCATCCTCGGGGTCCCGGGATCGGTCCCGCACCGCCTGGCGGCCCGCAGTCGCCCGCCTTCCTCTCGGGCCCTCAGCGCGTACCGCGGGTTGCGCCGCGCACAAGGGGCCGCCGCGGCTGCCCATGGCCCGGACGCAGGAAGGGCTGGGCGGGCGCTTCGGGGCCACCCGGGCTCTCCAGGGGCGCCGCAGCTACGTGATCCGACCCAGGGACGCCCCCATGGCCCGTCCGGTCGCTCCGAAGTTCGCGGCGCGAGCGAGCGGAGAACAGAGCTCCGCGGCGGCTGCTGCGGCGGGCGCGCACGGAGGCGAGGGCGGGGCCGGGGCGGGGCCGGGTACTCCGGGGCGGGGTGGGGCGGGGCTCCCGGAGCGCGGCCCCCCCCATCCGCCCCCGCCGCCCCAGGCCTTCGCTCCGCAGCGCATGGGGGAAGGGGTCACGCATCACAGCGCGGCCCCACCCGCTCCGAGCCCCCCCAACCTGTTAGGCGAGTCTCAGTCCCAGGGAGGGGCGCTGGGGGCCCGCGGTGAGATACCCCGTACACGCGCGCGCGCGCGCCTGGCCGCTCCGCTCCCAGGACACTGGGGTCTCCCGGGAGGCACCAACCCACTCGTCACTTTACAAGCGGGGAAACTGAGACCGCCGTGGGGAAGGTCTTGCCCAAGGTCACACATCGAAGTGGAAGGGGATGAGCCCCGGCTCCCGGACTCCCGATCGCTTTCCCCCGAAATCCAGGCACTCCGCGTGCCGCTGAGACCACCGTCTGTGTCTGTCGCGCGTGGGTGAGGCTCGCCGCGGTCTGCGCCCCGGAACGTGCGCCGCTCACGCCCGTGCATCTGCTGTGTCTAGGCGTGTCGGCAGACAGCACACGGGGCTTCGCAGCCGCGCGCGTGCAAGAAGGCGAGTGTGCGCGCCGTGCGCCCGGGAAGCGGGAGGAGGTGGCCCCGGGGGTGCGCGCGGGACCTGTTGTCAGCCGGCATGGCAGATGGGAACTTAGCTGCGGAATTAATTGCCTGTTTGTCTCCGGCTGGGAGGTCGCCCCCCCAACCACCGCTCACCCCCCCGTCCCCCACCCCCGCTCCGGAGACCAGTTGCTCCCGCTCCGGCTCGGGCCTCGGGGTCGCCGCTCTCCGAGAAGGCGGGCTGCGCGGCGTCCGGGCTCTGGATCCGCCCGAAGCCCGGGGTCCGGGTCGGCGGGCGCGGCCGCCCGGCTGCTCGTGACGCGGGCGCCCCCTGCTGGTCGCCGCGTCCCCGCCGCCGCCAGGCTCCGGGGAGACCGCGCGCCACGCGTCCCAGGCGGAGAGGCGCGCCTAGGAAAACCGTGGTCCTGGTGGAGACCCCAGCCGCTGCGCGCTCCCCGGCACGCAGATTCCGCCCGCTCCTCGCCTCTCCTGAGCCTCTCAAAGCGACTCCTCCTTTATGTTTTGCCCCCACCCTCCCTGTCTCTTGAACGGGCCTCACTCCCCAAAAATATAGAGGAGCGCGGTGATCATGCCCCTACCGCCTCTCCGAGTCTTTAATGGCCTGCAACGCGGCAGGGGGGGCGCACAAAGTGGACAGAGGCTACCCACTCTCATTCCACGGTCCCACGCCGCCCAGCCCGTTTCCACCCGGCCCGGCGGCCGAAGATCCCCTCTTTCCCAGCTCCTTTAAGCCTCGTAAAGGACAAGGGGCGTCAGCACCTCGTTCGCATCCCCCGCCCCGCAACTGCTCCGGAACAAGGACACACACACACACGCAGGCCCGGGAAGCGCGGCTGTGCGTAGCACACCCACGGCCACATTCCCCACCTGCACCTCCAGAAACACGTTGGCGCAGGAGCCCCGGTCCTGTGTCTGGGACCGGCCACGCCCGCAACTTTGTCCGCACGGTTGCGACGCTTCCAGAAGCACACGCTCGCACCCTGCACGCGGGTTCCCAGGAGTGATCAGACTCAGCCGCGCGGAACCTGGACCACTTCGGGACTCAGGATCAGCCACGAGACCGCCGGCCCTCTGCCTCGCCCTCCCCAGCAAGGCGCGCGGTGGGACGCCGACGGTCCCGCTGAGAGGAGACAGGTCAGCACTAACGCGGGAAAGTGCGGCCCGGCCTGCTGGACGCTGCTCAGGACCTGCCGCCTCTTTCCCTCACCGCGAGCCGCGGGAGCCCCGCCGCAAAGTCGCGGGACGGCGCCGCTGCCGCCAGCGGGGGTCCGCCGCCTGGCCCTCACCTTGGTTCGGCGCCGCAGGAGGTGGCTGGTGAACCCCAGGATAATCTCCGAGTCCAGGCAGAGCGCCCCCACCTCCAGCAGGCTGGGCACCTTGCGGGGCGCGCCACGGGGCGGCTCGGGCGGCCCCGGCAGCGCCATGGAGGAGCCGAGCGCGGGGAGCGCAGCGCGGGGAGCTGGCCCGAGCTCCTCCCGCCGCTGCAGCCGCCGCCTCCTCCCCGCCCGCGCGCTCACTGGCCGCGCTCCCGCCGCCGCCGCGCTCCGCACGGGACCGCCAGCCGGGTCCCCAGTCCTCGGAGGCCCGCGCCCACCGCCCCTGCGCTTGCTCGGTGCCGCGCGCCCCCGCGCTCCGGCCCCTCCCGCCCGCGCAGACAGCGCCCCCTTCGCCCGCGCGGCGAGCTAGACTTCCAGACACGCAGACTCGAGGAGCCGGGCGCGGGGTGAAAACCCTGCAGGCCATGGGGCGGAGGATGGGGGCCAGGACCTGGCCTGGGTCTGCACCCCTCTGCTTCGCGCGCCTCCTACCCGCTGCTCTGACTGCGAAGCACAACGACCCGGAGGCAGCGCCAAGCGAGATTTCGCCAAACCGATCTCCAGTCCGCCCAGGGGACCCCGCACCTTGGGTCCCCAGTCCCTGGCCACATGTAGGGAGCCCAGTGACCTTGCGATCCCCCCCCCCCCCGCTCCACGCAGCTACCCTACCCGGGGTCCCTCCTCGGAAGCCCTCCATCCCACACCGCAGCCTGAGCTACGGACTCCTAAGGCCCGCCCCGCCAGGACCCCAGAGTGCCCCCACTCCAAGGACCCCGATTCCGCACCCATCTGCAGCCTTCTCTGTCCTTGACCTGGGCCCCTCCGGCCGATCCTGGGACTCACCACTGGCTGGAGGATCCCTGCTCTTCGCCGGGTGCGACCAAGGGTCGGAGTCAGTAGCAGGACCCTTGGGGAGCAGGGGGTGGATTCCACCTGAATACAACCCAGGCCGAATCCCGCGCTCCTACTATGCGCAGCCCCCAGCCTCGCAGGCTGGGCGGGGCAGCCCCTAGGGGCGCAGGCGGGGGGGCGGGACGCCTGCCTGGGGAGGATGGAGCCCCAGGACAGGGTAGACTAAGTTAGGCCCTCGGGGAGGTCTTTGGGAGTCAAAGCAGGGGAGGGGGGTATTCGGGACCCCGCCAGGGGGGAGATGAACCTGAACAGGACCTGGAAGGTAAGCAGGCGCAGAGGGACGACCGAAGAGCCGAAGGCCTGGAGGTCTCAGCGCCGGGACGTTCCAGAGGCGCAGGCGCGCTGTCGGCCTGACGGGACGCCGGGCCAGCCTCGCAGCCACCTCTGCGCCCTGGGAAGGACCATGAATCTCTCGCCCCCAACTCTTCATCTGCCGGGAGACCCTCCTGCTTCCCGGAGTTCCACCGCTGACATTCCTAGTGGCAGACGGAAGACTTAGTCTCCACCTGACTACACCGATGGGCTCGCTATAAACGACTCACCTGCCGGGCGCAGGACTGCAGGACCGCTGCTCTGTCCCACCGGGGCCTCGGGTCAGGCGAGACACCGCGGGGGGAGCTGCCCGGCCCCTGTCCTTGAGGCCAGCCCTGGCCTGGGGCAGAGATCAGGACAAGCCGTAAAGGGGGCCAGAGTCCCCCCTCAGCCCCCTCCTCTCTGCTCCAGAAGGCCACTCCAGGGACCTCCCAGCCTCCTCCCTCCCGCTCGGACAGGCTCTGCAGAGGACTGTCCAGCCTCCCCTGTCCTCCAGCACCCTGAGCCTGAGGGGGCTTCCTCCAGTGAGCCCTGCTCTTCTGGGAGGTGGCCACCACTACCTCGGTGGATTGATTAAAGCCATCATGGGGATTTTTTTAACATTTAATTTACCAAGCACACCGCGGCCAGTCAGAGCTGTCCCCAGGGAAATCTAGGCCAAGGGAGCAAAAGAGAAAAACCCCTGCAATTGAGCAGAGCTCTGACAGGATTAATTGCGGGACTCAGCTTCCAATCAGACCCCACGTGGCAATATTTCAGGAAGGCGGGAGGACACCAGGCTGCCGTGGTCAGATTCCTGAAGTGGATATGGGGAACCCAAGCTCACCATACCGCCGCCGCCATGATCTGCTGGGGACACTGGAAACCCCCCACCTACACACACACACACACACACACACACACACACAGCGCCACATGCCACCCCCAGCCCACCCCCAGCCAGCCTTTCAAAGAGGGGCCAAGCCCCTCCAGCCAGCAATCTGAGAGCTCGGCAGGCACCTGCCCAGCATCCACACTGCACTTCAGAAGATGAACACCTGCAGCCGTTTCTCCCTGATGGTGGGGACCTGGACGAGTCAGGGAGTGGGCAACAAACCCTGACAGTTGGTCCTTGGTGAGAGTAGACACAGGTCAAAGGCCGGGGCTCCCGGAAAGATGCCCAGTGTGTGCTGCACGGCCAAGTGCGTGCTTCTGGAGAGCATTTATGCCCATCAAAGCCTGGGCCTTTCCTGGGGGAGATGCTGCAGACAGGCAGGAGTTGCTGCTTCAGTGCACAGGAGAGGGTGGGCCAGGGAGAGGCCGTGTGGTCTTAACTCTCATCCAGTTTATAGCCATGAGTTTCGGTATTTAATCAAGAGGTCAGGAAGGGCTGGAGTGCCTATGCTGCCAGACACAGAATGCTCTGAGGTCTGAGACCTAGAACCACACTCAGCATGGAGCAGCCCCTCCTCCCCCTTCCACGGGCAGCGTTGGGGAGGAAAAGGGGGGTTGCAACCTTCCCAGCCTCCCCACGTCTGGTCAGCTCCCCAGGCTCCCCATCAGCCCCCTTCCAGAAGGCTGGGCTCGTGCCTGGAGCGGGAATTTTGCCTCCGGAGGGCAGCCCATGATGACAGCCCCATTGTGTCCGTGAGAGAAGTCCACCTCAGCTCAGGGCCTGGGCCCCTGGCCAGGCTTTGTCCCTCCTCCTCCTCCTCAGCTCCCAGGCTGGGGTGGGGTAGGCTTCGGGTTGGGAGCAGGTCAGCCTTTTTGCCAGTTCTCCTGGGGTGGCTGAGTGTGTGATGGGGTTCGGGATGGGGGGAGAGGCACTCATCTTATTCTCACAAAAACCCTAGAAGCGGGCGTTGTTTCGATCTCTACCACACAGGAGAGGAAACAGGCACAGCGTGAAGTTGCCAGAATGCATCCCAGTTAGTCTGGATTGAGAATGTGTGCAGGGAACCCCTTCCTCCCGGGGCCTGGCCTCAGTAGTGCCGCTGTGTGGGGCAGGACAGGACCTTGGCCTGGGGGCTCCCCTCCTGTGGTCAGAAGAGGAGGTGAGGATAGTCAGCTCCCCCGCCCCACCCACACCCCACCAGAGTGGATGGCAGGATAAGGTAGTCAAATAGTAGGAGAGTGAGAACAGCAGGGTGGGGCTGGCCGCCTGAAGAACAAGGACCTCACAGGGGCCAGCCCCTGCCCCCTGCCCACCCTCCGCCCTGCACCCCCGCCCAGCACCCCAGGCCAGGAGGAGCCCCGGGCCCAGAGCGAAGGGACCCCTCCGGCACGGTGGATTCAGCACCTTGGCCAGCGCCAGCAGAGCGGCTCCAGCTGGCCCAGAACCGCCTCCACTCTCTCTACAAGTCAGGCGGAGTGGGCTCAAGGCCGGTGGGGGCGGGGCGGCGGGGCGGCGGGTCTTGGGTGTCGGGTTTCCATCACTCATTCACTCAGTTCACTCGCCCTGGAGCCGTTCGTGACTCCTGCTGGCTCTCACCACCCTTGGGTCGTATCCATCAGCATTTCCTCTTCCTGCTCCCCTGACAGAAGGTCCAGAGTCAGACTGCTCTTCCCAGCCTGTGCTGCCCGGGCCCCGTCTCAGCCACTCTCACGCTTACTGCAGAGGCCTCTCTCTGGAGGCTCTGTGACCACTGCCATCCCCTTGGATCCCCCCGCGTCCCACAGACTCCTCGCTGTCACTGGGCACACCCCTTCTGGCGCTCACTCTGCTGTTCCCGCCACAGGGGACGCCGGTCCCCAGACATCCACTCTGCTCTCTCTCTTTTCTGGAAGGTCATCTTCACAGCAAAGCTCTCCTTACCCACCTTACCTAAATCCCCAAACCCTCCCAACTTTCCCCAGCACTCCAACGCTCTAGTTTTCCTCCTCAGCGCCTACCGTGCTTACTGTGAATGTTTCTTATTTGTCTTGTTTATGGTCTATAATCCCCATTAGATTCATTGGAAGGACTGACACTGAAGCTCCAATACTTGGGCCACGTGATGCAAAGAGCCGACTCATTGGAAAAGACCCTGATGCTAGGAAAGAGGAGGACAGGAGGAGAAGGGGATGGCAGAGGATGAGACAGTTGGATGGCATCACCGACTCAGTGGACATGAGTTTGAGCAAGCTCCAGGAGATAGGGAAGGACAGGGAAGCCTGGTGTGCTGCAGTCCATTGGGGTCACAAAGAGTCAGACATGACTGAGCAACTGAACAACAATCGTTATTAGAATATTGGCTGTTCCTCCCACACCTGGCACAGAATGGGTACCCACTGATAGCTGCTGAAGAAACAAAGGCCTGGAAAATTCCCCCACATGCTTTTTGTTGCCATTTCCAGGCGATTTCCTATTGCAGAGGGTCCCTACCCTCCACCCCAACCTAGCTGCAGCCCCTGCCAGCCCCCTGCCTGCATGCCTGCTCTGGCCTCCTCACTGGCCCCTCACTGGCTCCTCCCCACCTCCCACCCCATCCAGAACAAGGCCACAGGGCCAGACACTGACCCTGGGATGATTTGACCAGACCCACCCAGCCCAGCCCTGAGTTGACCAGCCTGAGGACACTTCCTGGCCCAGATGGAAGCTTTTCTGATCTGTCTGCACCTCCCCGGCACTGAGTTGTCCCTAAACCCTGTAACCAGTGGCCTCACTGTGACAGGTACACTCTGGCCCACCATCCCAGCCAGCCAGGGCTCCCAGGCCTGCTAGAAATCCTGAGAACCCTCCCATGGTGCCCCCCTTAAAGTGGCAGCCCCTCAGCCTGGCAGCCTGCAAGGTGCCCAGCCAGGATCGCCTCCTCCTCTTTGGGGCTCAGCTCCTTTGCTTCTTTTGTCCTCTTTGCCTAGATTTCCCCTTCACAGCTGGCCAACTCCAGCTTTGGGTCACAATCAGATGCCACCTCTTCCAGGAAGACTTCCAGCCTAGGCAGAACCAGTCCTGGCACTCCTGCCACATGTGGCACAGATATCACCGACTCCCAGGTATCAGAGAATGTTTAAGGGAGCCGGGAAATCAGCCCGAAAGGTCGCAAGGTAGCAGGAGCAGAGCCCCGCTTCCCGGACTCCCTGGGTTGGTGGGGTCAGACAGGAGAAAGCAGGACTCTGGGAAACCAACCCCCTGCGAACACACAGCCACGGACGCAACAGGGACACTGCCACTCATGGCCAGCAGAGGGCGCCCTTTGGCCACAGTCTCTGATGAAAAAGACGTGTTAAGAAACTTGTTTCCCTCTTACACAGAGGGAAAACTGAGGCCCCACGAGGGGCTGCAGCATCCCAGAGTGAGAGGTGAGAGGTGAGAGGTGCCAGTCCTGAGGCCTCCCCTCCGCGTGCCTTCTGGTGTCCCCTGCCCACTAAGCCCTGCTAATCCCTCGGGCCTCCCCCAACCCCCAGCTCTCTCCTCCCCTCCCCCAGGTCCTGCTCCCTCTCCTGCTCAGAGACCTGGGCTCAGCCTCTAGCTCGAGGACAGGCAGTGACCGAGGCAGAGGGACCCAGGGCTCAGGGGTGAAAGCTGGAAAGCTCTGGGAACCCCCTAGTGCAGGCACATCACCGCGGTGCCAGCGTGCCCGAGAAGGCCTTGCTGCTTCCTGAGGGCCCCGTCTGGGTGCCTGTCCCACACAGAGCCCTGGGACATCGCCGGGCAGAGTCCAGCTCTGCCCTGGACCTGCAGAAACCAGGGCTGGACACACAGGTGGTGGCCTTGTGAGCACAGGCGCTCTGTGTGTGTGTGCGTGTGTGTGTGTGCGTGTGTGTGTGTGCGTGTGTGTGTGAACAGTGTGATGTATCACATACACTGAGAATGAACACAGCACAAGCTGGTTGCTGAATGAATAAAGACAGAGACACTGCAGGGGCCACACCCCCAGACCCTGGGGTCCAGGCAGCACCGCGGACCACGTCAAGTGCCTGCCTCAGGAACCCCATCCCCAGAGCCCACCTGGGTATGGCATGGGGGCTCCTCAAAGAAAGCAGAAAAGACGCTGAGCGCCATGAACTAAAGTCCAGAGGAAATTCAGATAACATAAAATGAAGCACTTGGAAAATAAAGATATGAGACAAATAAAAGTCAAAAGAAAGACTGAAAGATAAAGTCAAGGAAATAGCCCAGAAAGTAGAGGGAAACGAAATAGAAAAATAAGAGTGGGGGAAAAGAAAAGAATTTCAGGGTTGAGGTGAGAAGTTCAATGTCTGAATAATAGCAATTCCCGGGAAAAGTACAGGTAAGGAAATAATGAGAAACGAAAGCAGAACCAAATACTGAGGATTTGATGGCTTCCACGACAGAGAGAAAGAGAGGTCAACATCTTTGTGAAATTTCAAAACACCACCAGGAAAACCCACAAGACACTAAAAGCTTGTGGGAGGGGCCCACACGGCCAACGAGCTGCAGATTGGCCTCCAACTTCTCAGCAGCAGCAGTGGAAATGAAGCGAGGACAGAGCACAGTGTCCAAAACGCTGAGGAAAGAGGACTCCCTACTTGGACTTCTAGACCCAGCCGAACTATCGACTGGCGAAGAAGTAGAATAAAGACCCCCAAAACCATAGAATAAAAACAAAAAAACTTGATTTTCCTCTTTCTCCAAGTTCCCGGCAGATGGACTCCCCCACAAATAAGGAACTAAACTAAGGATAAAAGGAACATGGGATCAGGGAAATGGGACCCCGACCCAGGAAAGAGACAAAAGGCATTTCCAGGATGGTGAATAGAAGTTTACAGCTGTCAGCGGAGTCATGAGGATCCAGATCGACGCAGGCATTCAGAGCAATCTACAACAAGGCCTTCAAGAAAAGGGAGGGAGAGAGGGAAATAAATTATGTAATGTATTTGGACACATTTAAGAAAGATTTAAACTTTCATCACGGAGGATGGAGTTAGTCACTATTGCATAGAAAACTATGCAAATTTTAAAAACGAGGAAATAATAATAATAAAATGAGGCAATTATGTTTTAATTAAAAGCTGTAGCAGAAAGGAATGGTGACACTGCATGCTAGCTTGGGGACTTCCCAGGCGGTTCAGTGGTGAGGAGCCCACCTGCCAAGTAGAAGGCAAGGGTTTGATCCCTGGGTTAGGACGATTCCCTGGAGAAGGAAATGGTAACCCACCCCCATATTCTTGCTGGGAAATCCCACAGGCAGAGGAGCCTGACACGGTACACACCATGGGGTCACAGCGAGTCAGACACGGATAAGTAGGCTAGGCAACAACCTGCTCACTTGGGGAGAGAATACATAGGGCAGGAGGCTCCTGTTTTTTCCTAACAAATTTATATTGATAATTGTTATTTGACTTTTAAAATTATATAAATGCTCAAGGTTCATTTTTAATTTAGAAATGTGAATGAAGGTGAAAACCCACTTCTGAACAACTCTAGAGGAAAATCCCGATGGAAACTACACCAAAAGCAATGGAGGGCTTTCTATCACCACCCGTGGGCTGAGGCCAAAGGGACGTCAAAGAAACTTAAATCCTTATCTGAATGTGTCCAAAACAAGGAAGGTGCCTGCCTGGTGGCCCCACGGTTAGGGCTCCATGTGCTCAATGCAGGCGGCACGGGTTTGGTCCCTGGGCGGGCACCTCAGATTCTGCACGCTGCGCTGCATGGCCAAATAAGCGAAGGAAAGCTTCTGCGAAACGGCCAAGTGTCAGCGTGCCCATGGCGTGCCCATGGCGTGCCCATGGCGTGCCACTTGGGCCTGTATGCTGGGGTGTCCTCCCCAGGCACTCTGCAGGCATTTAGCCCAGAGCTAAAGAAAGGCTGAATCTTGGAGGGAGGAAGACCAAGTGCCTGGAGAGTCCCCTCTCCCAGGACGGAGCTGGCTCTGCCCCTTAGACAACCCCACCCCCAAAGAGCTACTCCTGGGAGCGGCCGTCTCACACGCTTCTGCTGAGGTCAGGCCCTCGGGGAAGCTGTGTGAGTGTGTGATGACCTGCACGCGCATTCAGGTTGTCTGTGATGGAGTCCTCCAGGCTCCAGCCTGAGCCGGCAGAATCCAGCCTCGGGGGTGGCCAGCAGGAGGAGCCCAGAAGAGATGGAGCTCCAGGTGAGGGCAGGCTGGAGACTGCTGGGGTGTGTCTGAAATAACCTGTCATCCCTCAGGGACAGCCAGAAGCATTTCTGGGAAAGGACCGTGGCAGAGTGTCAGCAGTTGCAGGGGGAGATTTGAGCTGGTGTTCTTGGGGTAACCAGAGGAGGGGGTGATTTTGAGTCAAGATAAAGCATCAGGGACCAGATTCACACCTCCACAAAAAACATCCTAAATGGGAGAAAATAAAGAAACAGCAGTTCACGGGACATCTAGTCTCAGGCCCGCCAGGGCACAGATCCCTGGGCCTGCGCTGGCCCCGCCCACTGCCCAGCGAGGGCTGCCTGGCCTTCGCACAGGAAGAAGGCACAGGAGGAGCTCCTGGACATCACTGGAAAGAGGGGTCCTGTTGGAAGCCGGGGGAAGTCAAGGCTACAGGGCAGAGTCTCGGAGAGGAGAGCTGCCGGAACCTCCACGGCCCTGGTGGGCAACGGAGACCCCTGAGCCTCTAGCCAAGAGCCCGTCATTGTGTGCAAGAAAGGACGCCCCAAAGCCTGGGACGCAGCCACCGGAAGGGAGGGGGAGGAAAGGCACCCTCGCTCCTAACCATAGTGGGGGCTGAAACAGATATGTGCGACTCGTGTCCACAGCAGCATCGCTCACAGTGGCCAGGAGGAACGGGTCAGCAGGCTGTGACACAGTGGAACCTTGTGTGTGTGTGTGTGTGTGTGCGCGTGCGTGCGTGTGTGTGTGTGTGTGCGTGCGTGCGTGTGTGTGTGTGTGTGCGTGCGTGCGCACACATGCATGTGTGCCCAGTTGCTCAGTCATGCTGGACTCTTTGCAGCCCTTGGACTGTCACCCGCCAGTCCATGGAATTTTCCAGGCGAGAATATTGGAGTGGGTTGCCACGCCCTCCTCCAGGAGGTCTTCCAGACCCAGGGGTCGAACCCGTGTCTCTTGTGTCTCCTGCATTGGCAGGTGGATTCTTCACCATTTCGCCACATGGGAAGGCCCAGAGGAACACTGTTCTGCCTTAAAACAATGAAGGACATTCTGGCATCTGCTACAATATGGGTGGACCTCAAGGACTTCTGTTCAGTGAAATAAGCCAGTCACAGAAGACGGAAATGCCGCACAGCTCTGCTCGTCTGCGGTCACTGTCTTAGTTCTTACAGACAGAAAGAAGAATGGCGGTGCTGCGGGCTGGGAGGGCGGGAGACAGCACACTGTTGTTTCACGGAGACAGAGGCTCGGCTTTCCAAGATGAAAAGTTCTGGAGAAGGATGACGGTGACAGTTCCACAGTCGCGTGAGGGTACTTAATCCCACAGAACTGCGTGTTTAAAAAATGGTTAAAAGGATAAACTTTACTTATTGTATATTTTCCCATCATTAAAAAAAAAAAGTCTTTTAAATATGCTGGGAATGGTGTGTGTTCCCACCAAGCAGAAGGAACAGCCTCAGTCATTTGCAAGACGTGCAGTAGAGGACTCACAACGGGGCTGCTTCACTGCTGGGGAGACAGAGTAAACGTTTAACGGATCCTACCTACAAAACTAAAAGCAACACTTGGTAGAATCAAAACTCTCTGCTAGTAGCTCAACTGCATCCCCAAACAAGGCTCGCAATGTTTGTAAGTTACAAATCTATCCAGCACCCAACCGTGAAAGCCACAATGTTTGGCAGCCGATCAAAAATGGCCAGGCATGAAAAGAAATAGAAAACTGTAAAATGAGGAAAAAAATCAGTCCGTAGGAACAGGCCCAGAGAACCCTCCTGCACTGTCCATGGAATGTAAACGGATGCAGCCTCTGTGGAGTTTCTTTAAAAAGCTAAAACTAAAGCTATTGGGTTGGCCAAAAAGCTCGTTTGGGTTTTTCTGTAACATCTTACAAACGAACTTTTGGCCAACCCAATATCATATGATCCTGCAATCCCACGCCTGGGCATATATCCAGAAAAGGTGAGAACTCTAATTTGAAAAGATACATCCACCCCAATGTTCACAGAAGCCTATTCACAGTAGCCAAGACATGGAGGCAATATGCCTATCAACAAATGACTGGATTAAGAAAGTGTGTGTGTGTATTATACATAATATATATAAAGGGATACTGCGGGCAGGAATCCCTCAGAAGAAATGGAGTAGCTATCACAGTCAACAAAAGAGTCTGAAATGCAGTACTTAGATGCAATCTCAAAAATGACAGAATGATCTCTATTCGTCTCCAAGGCAAGCCATTCAATATCACAGTTATCCAAGTCTATGCCCCAACCAGTAACGCTGAAGACACTGAAGTTGAATGGTTTTATGAAAACCTACAAGATCTTTTAGAACTAACACTCAAAAAAGGTGTCCTTTTCATTATAGGGGACTGGAATGCGAAAGTACGAAGTCAAGAAACACCTGGAGTAACAGGCAAATTTGGCCTTGGAATACAGAATGAAGCAGGGCAAAGACTAATAGAGTTTTGTCAAGAAAATGCACTGGTCATAGCAAACACCCTCTTCCAACAACACAAGAGAAGACTCTACACATGGACATCACCAGATGGTCAACACCGAAATCAGATTGATTATATTCTCTGCAGCCAAAGATGGAGAAGCTCTATACAGTCAACAAAAACAAGGCTGGGAGCTGACCGTGGCTCAGATCATGAAATACTTATTGCCAAATTCAGACTTAAATTGAAGAAAGTAGGGAAAACCGCTAGACCATTCAGGTATGACCTAAATCAAATCCCTTATGATTATACAGTGGAAGTGAAAAATAGATTTAAGGGTCTAGATCTGATAGATAGAGTGCCTGATGAACTATGGAATGAGGTTCGTGACATTGTACAGGAGACAGGGATAAAGACCATCCCCATGGAAAAGAAATGCAAAAAAGCAAAATGGCTGTTTGGGGAGGCCTTACAAATAGCTGTGAAAAGAAGAGAGGCGAAAAGCAAAGGAAAAAAGCAAAGATATAAGCATCTGAATGCAGAGTTCCAAAGAATAGCAAGAAGAGATAAGAAAGCCTTCTTCAGTGATCAATGCAAAGAAATAGAGGAAAACAACAGAATGGGAAAGACTAGAGATCTTTTCAAGAAAATTAGAGATACCAAGGGAACATTTCATGCAAAGGTGGGCTCGATCAAGGACAGAAATGGTCTGGACCTAACAGAACCAGAAGATATTAAGAAGAGGTGGCAAGAATACACGGAAGAACTGTACAAAAAAGATCTTCACGACCCAGATAATCATGATGATATGATCACTAATCTAGAGCCAGACATCTTGGAATGTGAAGTCAAGTGGGCCTTAGAAAGCATCACTACGAACAAAGCTGGTGGAGGTGACAGAATTCCAGTTGAGCTGTTTCAAATCCTGAAAGATGATGCTGTGAAAGTGCTGCACTCAATATGCCAGCAAATTTGGAAAACTCAGCAGTGGCCACAGGACTGGAAAAGGTCAGTTTTCATTCCAATCCCAAAGAAAGGCAATGCCAAAGAATGCTCAAACTACCGCACAATTGCACTCATCTCACATGCTAGTAAAGTAATGCTCAAAATTCTCCAAGCCAGACTTCAGCAATACGTGACATGTGAACTCCCTGATGTTCAAGCGGGTTTTAGAAAAGGCAGAGGATCCAGAGATCAAATTGCCAACATCTGCTGGATCATGGAAAAAGCAAGAGAGTTCCAGAGAAACATCTATTTCTGCTTTATTGACTATGCCAAAGCCTTTGACTGTGTGAATCACAATAAACTGTGGAAAATTCTGAAAGAGATGGGAATACCAGAGCACCTAACCTGCCTCCTGAGAAATCTGTATGCAGGTCAGGAAGCAACAGTTAGAACTGGACATGGAACAGACTGGTTCCAAATAGGAAAAGGAGTACGTCAAGGCTGTATATTGTCACCCTGCTTATTTAACTTATATGCAGAGTACATCATGAGAAACGCTGGACTGGAAGAAATACAAGCTGGAATCAAGATTGCCGGGAGAAATATCAATAACCTCAGATATGCAGATGACACCACCCTTATGGAAGAAAGTGAAGAGGAGCTAAAAAGCCTCTTGATGAAAGTGAAAGAGGAGAGTGAAAAAGTTGGCTTAAAGCTCAACATTCAGAAAACGAAGATCATGGCATCAGGTCCCATCACTCCATGGGAAATAGATGGGGAAACAGAGGAAACAGTGTCAGACTTTACTTTTTTGGGCTCCAAAATCACTGCAGATGGTGACTGCAGCCATGAAATTAAAAGACGCTTACTCCTTGGAAGAAAAGTTATGACCAACCTAGATAGCATATTCAAAAGCAGAGACATTACTTTGCCGACTAAGGTCAATCTAGTCAAGGCTATGGTTTTTCCAGTGGTCACGCATGGATGTGAGAGTTGGACTGTGAAGAAGGCTGAGTGCCGAAGAATTGATGCTTTTGAACTGTGGTGTTGGAGAAGACTCTTGAGGGTCCCTTGGACTGCAAGGAGATCCAACCAGTCCATTCTGAAGGAGATCAGCCCTGGGATTTCTTTGGAAGGAATGATGCTGAAGCTGAAGCTCCAGTACTTTGGCCACCTCATGCGAAGAGTTGACTCATTGGAAAAGACTCTGATGCTGGGAGAGATTGGGGTCAGGAGGAGAAGGGGACGACCCAGGATGAGATGGCTGGATGGCATCACAGAATCAATGCACGTGAGTCTGAGTGAACTCCGGGAGATGGTGATGGACAGGGAGGCCTGGCGTGCTGTGATTCATGGGGTTGCAAAGAGTTGGACACGACTGAGTGACTGAACTGAACTGATAAAGGGGTATATAAAGGGGTATATAAAGGGGTATATAAAGAGTGGCATTTGCAGCAACATAGCTGGGCCTAGAGATTATCACACTAAGTGAAGTAAGTCAGACAAAGATAAATATTACATATCACGTAAATGTGGTATCCAAAATCTTAAATCTGAAAAAACATAATACAAATTAACTTATTTAGAAAGCAGAAACAGACTCAGAGACATAGAAAACAAACTCATGGTCATCAAAGGAGAAAGTGGGGATAAACTAGAAGTGTGGGATTAACAGATACATTCTGTATAGAACAGATAAACAACAAGGATTTACTGTATGGTACAGGGTACTATATTTAATATCTCTTGTAATGACCTATGTATAGTGCAAAAGAATCTGGAGAAGAATATATACATATATATAAACTGAATCACTTTACTGTACACGTGAAACTAACACAGTACTGCAAGCCAACCACACTCCAATAAGTAAACCTCCAGCACTGCAGGCAGATTCTTTACCATCTGAGCCACGAGGGAAGCCCAATAAAGGCCACACAAACACAAAAAGACACAGACTCAGAAATGATGCAGACGATAGAATCAGTTGACCCGAACTTCAAAACTATTTCTGTAACTTTATTTAATGTGTTCAAGAAGATCTAGGGATGCTTGAATGCATTAAGCAGCAATATGGACACTACGAAACAGACCCTATCAAACTTCACAGATGGAAGATCTAACGTCCAGGGTGACAAACATTAAAAAGCAGAGACATTACTTTGCCGACAAAGGTCTGTCTTATCAAAGCTATGACTTTTCCAGTGGTCAGGTACGGATGTGAGGTTGGACTATAAAGAAAGCTGAGTACTGAAGAATTGATGCTTTTGAACTGTGGTGTTGGAGAAGACTCTTGAGAGTCTCTTGGACTGCAAGGATATCAAACCAATCCATCCTAAAGGAAATCAGTCCTGAATATTCATTGGAAGGACTGATGCTGAAGCTGAAACTCTAATACTTTGGCCACCTGATGCCAAGAACTGGCTCATTGGAAAAGACCCTGATGTTGGGAAAGATTGAAGGCAGGAGGAGAAGGGGATGACAGAGGATGAGATGGCTGGATGGCATCACCGACTCAATGGACATGAGTCTGAGCAAGCTCTGGGAGATGGTGATGGACAGGGAGGCCTGGCGTGCTGCAGTTGATCAGGTCGCAGAGTCAGGCACAATTGAACGAATGAACTAACTAACTGACTAAGATGACAATTACACTGATGGAATTAATAGCTAATTGGACGCTGCAGAAGAAACAGTTATTTAGCTAGAAATAGAAACTATCCAAAATGAACCAGAGAAAATAAGTCTGAACAATGAACAGAGCTTCAGGTGGCTTTGGATCATCCTAAACGTGGCCTAATAGATGCCACCTTAAGAAGCTAGGAAAGCAGAACAAACAAAGCCTAAAGCAAATAGAAGATGGGACAAAACGGCTTCTTTGATTTGATCAGTAAAAACAGCAAACCTCTAGCAGACTGAGAGGACACAAACCTTCAATATTAAGCAGTGAGGGGGGCGCCTCCCTGGTGTTCCAGTGGTTAAGACTCTGAACTTCCCCTGCAGAGGGCTGGGGTTCCATCCCTGGTCAGAGAACTAAGATCTCACAGGCCACGAGGCATGGCCCCAAAATAAATTTTTTAAAAAAATTGAAAAGAAGGGAAGATGGAACTTTGCTACAGATTCTACAGGTGCCAAAAGAATGATAATGGAGCGTCACACCAAAAAATCTGACGACTTAAGCAGATTTCTTGAAAGATACAAACTGATAAAACTCACTCCAGAAGAAAAGATACTGCATTTGCATTTGAAAACCTTCCAAGAAAGAGCAGGGCAGGGGTGAGGGAGGGGGCTTAGGGCTGTTGGGGAAGGGAGGAAGGAATTGCCAGGGGCCAGGCTAACCCCGTCGGTGGTGGGTCTGCCCCTTATCTTGATGAGGGTGAGGGTTTCACAGATGTAGGCACACAGCAGAAGTCATCAGAGCTTGCACTTTAAACACCTGTTGCACTGTTTACTATACCTTAAGTATGCCTATAAGAACTGGAAAAGTGAAGGAGAGGGTGATCCCCAACTGGAGGGCTCGAAGACAGCTCACTTGGAATGTGCCCCATCCGTGCCCCCTGCAGCCTCTACGGACCCAAGCAGGCGCTCTGACAGCCTGTCACAGCGGCCCCCGAGCCCTCCCAGAGGGGTCATTCACCAAGTCACCGAGCGTGTGACGAGTGTCCCTCCCCCTCTGTGAAGGTTCTCAACCTCAGAGGCACTTGGAGTTAGACTCTGGCAGTCTGGTGGGGGCCCCCCAGGAGGTTGCCAGGGCAGTAGGGATGCTGGGGACAGAGGGGCTGACAGGCTGTGCCTGTTCTGGGCTCTTGCTGCCCTGGGGATTAGAGGCTCCGGACATCACCGAAAGCCACAGGTTACGGGGTCGGTCTCCGCTCACTTCTTTTCTCTTGCTGAGATCTACCACTTAAGCCGGTGATCCTCAGCCTTGGGCCGGGATCAGGATCGGCTGGGGACTTGGCCAGGGTGACGTGAGGTGCCCACCCCGCCCCTCTGAGCCTGGTTTGGGGGTCTTCGCCAGCCCTCCTGGCGACAGCCACACGGCAACCTGGAGAACCACTCACTCAGAAGACCGGTTTAGCTACTTTAATAGAGACCAAAAGAACTGCAGCTTTAAAAAGACAAAAGGTTAATTTTTTTCTGTGGGAAAGAAAAGTTGATACATGGTCCAAGGACCCAGGGTGGCGAGTCCCCCGAGCCGGTCCAGGGTAGGGTGATCAGGTCCCAGGTTGCCCAGGACAAATAGGGTTCCCAGAACATGAGATTTCTAGTGTTAAAACTGGACAGTCCCAGGCAAACCTTGACAGGTTGGCCAGCCTCGTCCAGAATGCTCTGCTCTGGCCCAGGGTGGTCCTGCCTGCAAAGCCAGGTTGGGCTCAGCACCACGGAGGGCTGGTTCCACTGGAAGTAGGAAAAAGTAGGGGCAGGCCAGAGCGCCCCACTAGCAGCTCAGGGGGCCATGTGTGCAGCCAGGGGTTTCCACTGCTAAAAAGAATGGGTCCTGGGGACCCTGAGCACCGCCCGCCAGAGACAGCAGCCAGAGAGGAGAGGCCTGACCCAGGAGTCGGGTGGGGGAACTGTCTGTCAGCAAGGACAGGCTTGTCATGGAGGAGGAGCTGCCTGTCCTCAGGAAGCCCAGGGGCTGAGGGGGCCTGTGATGAGACCCACCGCACTGCCACCTGCATCCTCCCCCAGCGCCACCCCCCCCACACACACACACCAGGTATTACTGGTCCTGGGATGAGGTCTAACTGGCCGGCGTCAGCACTTGGGGCACGGCCCCTCCAGCGAGCCCCTGTGAGATGGGCACCAGCACCCCCTCAGCAAGAGGAAGGAATGGGCTCCCTGACGAGGGCGTGCCAGGGCCCTTGCTCACGGGCAGCAGGGCTGAGACTTGCTGTACAGCTACAGGCTGCACATGGCCGACTCTCAGTCTGGGCTGGGATGCAGGGGACAGCAGAGGCGGGGCCTCCATCACTTTAGCCCCTAAGCCCCCCGAGCTTGCCCCTCCCCGGAACAGGAGCCCGGGCAGGCTGGGCATGGCAGCCTCTGGCCAGGGGGCCAGGATGGGGTGAGCTGGAAGCACCCGAAATTGGGGCCCCAAGACCAAGTCCTCTCCCCAGCCTGCTCCCTGAGGCGGCAGAAGGTGGGGCAGGGGGGCAGGGGAAGGTTTCAGGAGGTGGCCCTTCTCCCCGCCCCCGCAAGAGAGGGGCTGGATGAGAGACCACAGTCTCTGAGGCAAGGGGAGGCTGGCAGCCAGGCCCAGGGGGACTGTCCCCCTTCCTCCTCCTCGGGTTGGAAGGAAGACGGGGAGGCTGAGATGAGTGAGCAGCGGGGGAGAGAGGACGGCCGGACAAGGGGACGCTTTAGGACAAAAGTTTATTGTCATCAATCTGCGATGCACACATGTTCACACTGTACAAAATGATGCCAAGCCACAGACTGGGGAAGCCCGGGGACCCCTCACCTGAGCCCCACGGCGGGGGCCTGTCCCTGGGCTGCTGGGGGGCGGCGTGGACCGCCCGGGGGCATGGTGGAAGGAAACTGCCGCAGAGCAGCGCTGGCGGCCCAAACCCTCCAGGCCCCTCGGAGCCAGGGGCGCCCAGCCCGGCCCTGCGCCGGCTGCAACGGGGGTCTGCTGGGCAGAAGGGGGTGCCCTCTGGCAGGTGGACACGCCTCCAGGGAACACGGCCCCCTCCCCCAGGCCGCCGAGGGGTCCACCGCCGGGGATGGGGCCGCAGCCCACTCTCTCAGCACCGCCTCTCCGGTCGACCGCCCCCCAGCCACCACCAGACTCATGAGCCGTGACTGGCCCTCAAGCTACCTGGCAGCTCCGTGCGCCGCTGGCCTCAAACCCAGGCCTGTGGGACCCAGCAGCCAGGCCTCCCTGCGGCGTTTCCCCTCCAAGGGGGCCGGGCGGCAAGAACCTTTCCTCCCCAGAAGGTGTGGCCAGACCCGAGCCAGGCAGGCTCTGGAGCAGGTCAGTCATCCTGGGGAGGAGCAGCGTCGCCCTTGGTGCGAGGTGGGAATGGACGGCAATTCCCTGAGCCCCTCCCAGCGCCCCCGCCCCCGGGGATCACGGGCGGCGCTCCCGGGCCCCACTGCAGAGCGGAGCCTGAGGCCTGGGGTGGGGGTGGGGGTGGGTGGTGACGCTCTTGCCCGGGCGGGCCGGCCCACCGAGTCCGCGGGCCTGATCCCTACCTGGAGCGCGGGCTCCCAGCTTCCCCCCCAACCCCAGCGCGTCCGAGTTCTTCAGCGGGGTCCTTCCTTCATTCCCCACGCTCTCATCGGCCCCTGCGCTCGCCCCCCACGGTCCCCCGCGAAGCGAAGTCTCCAGCTCTCCCCTTGCGAGCCCACGACCCTCTGTCCCCAACCCGAGGGCGCGGCCGCCGCATCACCAACTCCCGGGAGGCCCGAGGCGAGGAGCGCGCCTCCATCCCGCAGGGCCACCGCCAGGGCCGCGCTGGGAAGCCGGCGGAGTCTGGAGAGGGTGGGAGCCCCCGGGGCACTGGCGGGCGGTGGTGGCGTCTCTGCGCCGGCAACGCGCCAGGAGCGTGGGCCTGGCGCCCCGCACCCGAGCCCATCCCGGCTGTCCCCTGCGCTCGGCGCCGCCGCGCCCGGCCGCCTCCTGGGGCCGTCTGCCCGGGGCCCGGCCTCGGGGTCTGCGGGGCGCGGCGCGCAGGGAACGGCCGGCCCGAGGTGCGCGGCGCCGGGTCCGCGGGCTCCTCCTCGGCGGTCCCGGCGCGGCCCTGCCCAAGCCGGCGCTCCCGGGCCGCGCGTGGGGCGCCCCATCGTTGTCGCCGGCGCCAGGCCCGCCGGGTCTAGTGGTCCTAAACATTTCACAATTGCGCTACAGAACTGTTGAACTGTTAAGAACCACTCGACCCAGCGCGCGATCCTCGTCCGCCGCGCTCTGTGGAGAGGAGCCCCGCCGCCCCGGAGCTCGGTCGCGAGCCACGACCTGCCGGGCGAGCGCGGCCGCCGGACGCAGCCCCCCGCCCGCCCGCGGCCGCCGAGCCCCGCGAGCCCAGCCGTCCCGGCGGCGCGCCCCCTCCACGAAGCCCGGCGGTGCGTCCGTGTGGCGGCGGCCAGCGCCGCGGCGCCTTTTAAGCGGGGCAGCCGCCCTCCCCCGCCGCCGGAATGCGTTCGCGCCGCGCCGGCCCGACCGGTTTTTCCGGGCGGGGCGGCTCCTGGGCCCGCAGGTCGCGCTGCTGGTCGTCTGCGGCGCGGGTACCTGCTCGGCGCGCCCACGCGGGGGTGGCCCTGACTCACCGGCCTCCCGGCCCCGCCCGGCGCCCCCGCCTCCAGCGCCCGGCCCGGCGCCCCCGGCGCTCCTGGGGTCCGCTCTCCGCCCGGGCCGGTGCGGGGCGGGGGTGGACCGCAGCGGCACCGTCCTGCCAGGGACCCGGGGCGCCCGGCTCACGGCGGGGAGGGTGGAGAGACCCTGGCCCGAGTTGGCCCCCAGGTGAGGACCGGAGCCGCCAGAAGTCCGGCCGGTTCGGCTCATGGGTGGCGGGAGGGCCGGGCTGGACACGCCCATCAGTGTCCCTCTCACTTCAAAGGGAGCGTCGTGGGAGGGGGAGGAGGGGAACAAAAGGAAAGTGAAACTAGAGGGCGGCGAGGACGCGCAGGCAGGTTTCTGGTTCTCAGACCCCGTGGGTCTCCTCCCCGAGGGTAGGGAGGGCAGCCTGGAGCCCCGCCCTCCTCCGCGCTCACGTCGGGGGGCCTCATCCTGACGCCACACACCCCACCCCCTGCGCACAAGAGCCTGGGCCCCTCCCGGCACACCGCCCCCTGCCCCCGTCGCCCCCCTCCCCGCTCCGCCCCGGCCTGGCCACTTGAGTCAGCTGGGGAGGTTGGGGGGCCCACCGGCCGGCCTCCAGAGACTTCCTTCCAGCAGAGCTGTCTAACCCTAACCCTAATTGGGGTTAGTGGGGGAGCTCAAGCTGTAGGAAAGAGAAGATCGGGAGGTGACCCCTGAAGTCCTCAGGGTGGGTGGGAGGCAGGCGGCGGTCATCCTCTTTGGGCTGAGTCCAGGGCAGCCCCCACGACCACCCTACCAGCTGGACACTGTTCTCTGGGCTCGGGAGCCCAGGCTGGTCCCAGGCCAGGACACAGACACCAGGCTGGGCTGGGCCCTCTAGGCGTTCTCACAGGCTGTGTGTGTGTCTTCCTGCCCCACTGCCGTGAAGGGAGCAGAGGTTTCACTGTTCCCATTTGCAGCTGGGGAAACTGAGGCTCAGAGAGAAACCGTGACTTCTCGGAGGTCAAACAGCAGAGCTGGAACTCCACATCTGGCGTCTCTGCTGAGTCCACAGGCCTGAGTGTCATTACCCGGGTGGGGTGTGCGGAACCTGGGGGCAGGGGGGTACAGACGTGCGTGTGACTAGGAGCTTGGGACCAGCTCGGTCCAGGGCAGACCCCTCTGTCCAGTCCACCTGCCTCAGCGCCAGGGGGGGCCGGTACGAGTGTGGAGGAAGCGGCGACAAGCGGCAGCCTGAGGCCCCCATCTGCGGCAGGAGGTGTTGAGGTGTGAGCCGCAAAGGGGAGGGGGTACTTCCCTGCCTGCTGAGCCTGATTTTAGGATGGCAGACGCTGGGTAAATGTGGATAATGGCCTAAATGAGAGCGAGATGTTGGCCAGCGATAACACTGAGATCGCGGTGACTGGGGAAGCCCTGTCAGGAGCTGGAGCCCCACCCGGTGAAATCACCAACGTGAGCCATGCAGCTCTGAGCCCGAGGGGCTCCGGGCGCCTCCCACGGGTACCCCGCCCTCCCGCACCTCCCACCACCCACAAGAGGTGCCAGGCAAGCTCATAGCCCAGCTCTGCCACGTGCCAGCCTGGGATCCTGAGCACAGGCCTGGGCCTTGCTTTCTTGCTGTAAATCGGGAAGGTAGGCCGGTGCCCCCAGGCAGGTGACCCTCAGGGCAACCCCCTCGTCCCACAGGACTGGGAGTGCAGACGGCGGCGGGCAGCTTCCAGCAGGCAGAAGCCTCTCCCCGGCCCTCAGTGACCCACCTGGTGAGAGGCCCACACAGCGGCTCCCCCTGGGACCCCAGGCTCCAGGGGCAGTTCTAGGGGGCAGGGCAGCTCCTGCTCGGGGATGGAGGCACCATGCGGGTCCAACCACAGCTCTCACAGCCCAGCTCTGCGGGGCCTGGGAGAAGCAAAGGCTCTGAGCTGTCCCCGTCCCCTCGGAAGCAGTCAAAGCGGCGGCTGCTTCAAACAAGCGGCTGAGTGCCGAGCGCCACCAGCCCTGGGACGTGGAAGGGGTCCTCCAGCAGTCCAAGCTTTTGTGCAGTGGTCCTGCCGCCCACTCCCCAGCCTTCTGAGGGGCCCAGCCCACGGGCCACTGCAGGGCCCCCCAAGCCCTCCAAAGCCCCGCCCTGGCCTTCGTCAGGGTGTGGGGCAGAGGCACACTCCTCGTGTGGTGTCACCTGGTTGTGCAAGGCTCAGGCACACCCGTGTCTGGGCGAGATCTGGAATGGTGCCAGCCGCGGTGCCAGCCTGGGCCTGGGAACCAGGCTGAGAAGCCTGGGGGTGCGGGTGGAGCCGCCCCCGGCCCAGCCCCGCTGGGAGAAGGCTGTGTGGTGGGTGCCAAGGGAGAGCCCTTTGGGGTCACACTTTTACCCCAGATCTACAGAGCATGTGCCCACGGGCTGGGCCCACAGCAGCTTCCTGAGCCCCTAGCCCAGGGCCCACACAGACCATGTGGGTGCTTAGAGCGGGCCAGGGAGGCCTCCACGGTTCCTCAGGCTCAGCAGGAGGGGCTTGGGGGCTAGAGTGGGGAAGTGAGGCCTCAGGCCAGCCCAGGATCGAGGGTGCATCCTTGTCCCACCAGACAGAGGGCCAGAGGAGGCCTGAGGTCCAGACGCCTGACTTCGGTCCTGGCCGGGCCTCAGAGAGCCACATCCCACCCAGGCTGTCATGGCGAGGACCAGCCCAGGCTGCCCTCTCTGCCTCCCTGGGGTGGGCCTGGAGTGAGCGCGGCCAAGGGGTGCACGGGCGGCAGAAGCCCCCGTGAGAGGCAGACGGGAGGGCCCGGGAGGACCAGAGAGAGAGTCTCTGCATGGAACGCTTGGCGGAGCGATGTGGGTGGGGTGTGCCTGCAGGGGTGACCCCACGCTTCCAGACGAGGACTGGGAGGGGAGGGCCTGGGCCAGAGGCTGTGTGGGGCAGAGGGCCCGGCCTGCCCACCCCCAGCGGGACGCATACTCGCTCACCCTGCCACCTCCTCAGGCAGGATTGGCAGTGCCTCCCTCGCCCCCAGGGTGCCGAAAACACTGCCCTTTGATGCAGAGCCTAAGGCCTGACACCCCACACGCCTCCCTTCGGTCTCGGGACCAGACAGACCCACTAGAGCCAGGCTGGGGGTGGAGAACGGTCCTCAGAGGGACTTTATGGCCACTCTCCCCAACGACATCCTTCAGGCTGCATCCTGGACACAGAATGGGAAGCGGCTTCCGCAGCAGGGTCGGGGGCGGGGGGCAGCGGCCGGCCGCCCCCCCCCCCGCCCGGGGGCGGGCCCGCCGCCCCGGGCAGCGCTGTCCCTCCAGCAGGTCTCAACAGGAAGGAACAGCTCACGCCGCAGCAGGAGAGCTTCAGGTTAGACAGCAGGCAGCACTTCCTGGAAAAGGGAGGTCTCTGGAGAAGGAGTGGAGGCCCAGGTACTGCACGAGGGCAGGGCAGACGGACAAGCCCAGGCACCTGTCAGTGGGGCCCAGCCTTTCATGAGGGAGGGACCCAAGGACCTGAGCAAAGCCAACCAGAGGGAGAGACTTCCAGAAGGCCAGCTGACGGGGTGGGGGTGGGGAGCCAGCTGGGAGCCCAGTCCACCTGGCCCAGTGGGTGCTGGGGTCCGAGCAGGTACAGGTTGACCGGGGCGGGCCCAGCAGGGCCCCTCCAGGCTCGGGAGCTTCCTGGTCATGGCCAGGCCGGCCGGCTGCCCTGTGGGGTGGCCTGGCCGGACGGAGTGTGGGTCTGAGCTCGGCCATCCTTCTGGGAAGCCCTCCGTCCAGAAACTGCAGCTCTCCTCACAGGGTGAGCCCCGCCCACAGGAGGGGCTTTGACCTGCCCTGCCCCCAGGACACTGTCCCCACCAGTGCCTGAGCACAGTGGGTAGGGGACTTACTGGGCCCAGGGCCTGGTCACCAGCCCCACTCCAAAGGTTCTGCAGGAGGGCCACCGCTTCCAGGCTCCCAGCTGCCTCTGCCTGTGGGGGGTGTTGGGGGCGCTGCCTTGGGGCGCTGCCTCAGGCCGTCGGACCAGCAGGCTGGCCCGGAACCCCACCCCCCAACCAGGGTGCGCTCCCACCCATGCATCGAGGACCCCGTGTCTCCTCCATGCCCGCCTTGTTCCCACAGCTCTGGACCGTGGTGCCGGGGGCGGGGACCTGGGACAGGAGGAGGGATAGCCCTCCCCAACCCACGGTCCCCGCACCTGGAGTGCCGCCACAAGGAGGGCAGGGATTGGGCATTTGGGAAGGGGGGAGCCAGTGGCACAGTCAGGGAGGGTTTCCTGGAGGAGGTGGTCCCAGAGAGGGCACCAGGGGCACTCACGACGTGCAGCGCGCTGCGCCCATCATACCCGGGCTGCCTCAGGTCGGCCCCCGCCTGCCCCCATGCCCGCAGGCCCTCGCAGTCCGCCCTGGATGCCAGCCTGGGAGGGGGAGGGGAAGAGGGGGAGCTGTCGGGGACTCCTGGGTGCCCGGCCAACTGCCCGTGGGCTCCCTTGCAAAGCCAGCCCCGAACAGCTGACCCAGCAGGGACCAGGGTCCCTGGGTCCGGCCAGCAGCCTGGCCTCTGGTGTCTGTCACCCGTGAGGGTGGTTGTGACTCAGGTAAAGGGCACACACACACACACAAACGAGTGCTCATACACGCGTGCACGTGCACACACACCCCACTGGCTGAGCACCGCCTGCCAGTTTCATCTTTCACAAGATAGCTCTCCCTGGGCAGGGCCCACGGGGGCGGGAGGAAAGTCAGAGGCAGCCCAGTAGTGGAAAGAGGGACACACAGGGGCCCGGGGTCGGGGGCTCTGGACCAGCAGGCTGGCCAGGAACGGGTCTGGGCCTGCCCACTCTGGAGAGGTGGGGGCACCGAGGGGCGGCCCTCTCTCTTCCCCCTGCTCTCAGAGGTGCCCCCCGAGCCTGGGACCAGGAGCCACGGGCGGGGTCCACACCAGGGGTGCCAGCTGGCTGCGGGGAGGGCAGGGCCGACCCTGGGACTTCCTCTGAGTCAGGAGCCCACAGCAGCAGCCCCCACAGGGCACGGGGTCGTCTCTAAGGTGAATCATGCTGACGCACCGCCAGCAGCCCTCGGACCTGGCCCCAGGCCTCTCACGCTGGTTCCCACACACTCACTTCTCGGGGAGCTTGTCAAGGGCCCCCTCAGGCCAACCAAGCAGCTCAGGTTGGATGACCTGCTCCCGTGGGACCTGTCACTGCCCCTCCACCTGCCTCCCCGGCTGTCAATCGAGGAGCCGTCGAGGCCCACCCGGGGTGCAGCCCTGAGCCGGGTCACCCCAGGAGTCTCTCTGGAGCCAAGCCCTTCCTGCCTGGGTCCCGTCACCGTGGGTCACACCCCCACCCCCCAGCCCTGTCACCGCTGAAAAGTCAGCAGGATACGTCTGCTCGGGGACACTGAACTCCAGGGGGAAGGGGCTGAGACTGGGGACCTGGTGGGGTCTGTGCACCCCACTCTGTACAGGATGGGGATCCCCGGGCGGGGTGAGACCTCGCTGGAGCCAAGGCAGGGGGCCGGGGAGAGGCTGGCCGGCGGGGACCCGGGGGGTTGGAGCTTCAGGTCCTCATCCTGGTGAGCAGGCAGCCACCCCCCGCCACCACCTACTCAGCCTGAGATGCAGCCCCAGCCACCAACCCTGGGGGCTCTGACTTCAGCGCCGCTCCCAGCCCCCCAGCCTGGCTTCTGCAGGTGCCCCGGCCTCTGCTGCCTTCACCTCCCCTTCCCGACGACCCTCCTCGCTTCCAACCTAGAGGCCTCGGGCCTGGCCTGCCGCGCCCCAGGCTGGACATGAGAGAAGCTGGGGGGCACCGGGGAGGCCACCCCACAGGGAGGGCCCGGGGGTCAGAGGACCCTGGGCTGCCACCTGCCCACCCCCCACCTCCAAGGGCCCAGCTGGTGCAGACGGAGGGCAGGGCGGGCTCTCCCCGTGTGAAGCTCCGCCCACAGCCCACCATCCCTCCTTAGTGCTTGGTTTCCCCCTCGGAGCCCCAGGCACCCCCATGTCTCAGGAAGCACAGGTGCGCCTGCGAGCCTCACCGGCACAGCTCCGTCCCCGAGTCCTCCAGCTCCTGGGGGGACAGGCAGGCCCCAGCTGCCCGCAGCAGCCCAATGACACCCCGATGCCTGCCGTGAGAAACAGCAGGGTGACCTCCTGCCCGAGGTAGCATCTGCCAGACGCCAGCAGGCCAGGACCAGGAGCCCACACCCGCCAGATGCACCCAGACCCACGCTGGGGCTCAGCCCAGGCCAAACAGCTCAAGGCCCAGGCCCACCCGAGGGCACAGCTGTGGGCACCGGGAAGGCCCAGCCTGGGGGACCGCCCTTGTGGAGCTCGCACACACTCAGGTCGAGTCTGAAAAGACTGAGTCCATTGGGCCCACGCTCTGCCCTTGAGGGTGGGGTGGCGAGGAGATACCAACAGAGAACGCGGGGACAGGCTGGCCCGCAGCAGGGCCCAGATGACCGCAGGTGTCCAGGGGCACCTGGCCTGAGCCCCGCGTGTGGAGTAAGCCTCCATGGGCTCACGGGGTGGGGGTGAGGCTCGGTGAGGCGGGGGAACAGAGAGCCGGGCCAGGGGGAGGACCATCAACTGCACAGTCACCCCACTCCACAGGCTTGGCCCCCACCGCCAGCCCAGAGCCTTCCAGGGTGGGGCCACCCCCTGCTCAGGGCACAGCAGGGCCCTCTGGGGGGTGAGACCGGTTTGGGAGGAGGGGGAGGTGTTGTGACAGCGGCCCGGACGAGGGGGTGGGGCCAGGATGGGGTGAGCTCACCGCGCTACCCACCCACGCCCCAGGACGAGCAGCCTGGAGTCTGCAGCCAAATCAGCCTGGCCTGGGTGCCGCGGGCACACCCAACAGGCACCCCACCCCTCTGTCCACTGCCAGGCCTGTTCTGAAAACCTTTGATGCCCCCGGGAAGGGGGGGGTGCTACGAGGCACCCCAGCCCAGGGCCAACCTGAAGAGGTTGGTGGCTTGGACTCTCCGTGAGACTCAGAAAATCCCCAGCAACAAACCAGGTTCCCACAGGCTGAGAGCCCCTGGGGAGGGGTGCGGGGCCTGCTGCAGACGCCACACAGAGCTCAGCTCTCAGAAGGAGGAGACTAAGCAGGATGGGCGTGAAGGACAGGGAAGGCGGGCGTGCAGTCCCCAGGGTCGCCACGAGTTGGACACAACTGGGCGACTCACCAACAGCAAAAACACTGGGAAGGAAAGTTTCCAGACACACACGCACACAGGCGTCTAACAGCATGTGCGTGCGCACACAGGCGTGCGTGACGTGGCTCTGGGCGGCTGGACAGGGGGAGGGGAGGGCATGGCAGCGCCACCAGGCTCGCCGGTCTTCCCAGAAAGTCCCCGGCCTCCGAGGGACCTACACCCCTAGAGGGAGGGGCCAGGCGCCCTCCAGGCCCCCCACGTGCCGGCCACTGCGAGTCCCCAAGGACCAGCAGAGCAGGCGAGGCTGACCCTCAGAGAGAGGCCAGGTGGGCCTGGGTGGAGGCAAGGGGACCCCCACCCAGCAGAGGACACGGGGTGCGTGTTCACCCGCCAGATGCCCACACCTCTGCCCTCATGCTGGCCCGCTGCCTGCCCAGGGGCTGGGCTCAGCGCCTGAGGCCCTGGCTCCTGGGGGTGACCCCCAGCTCGTGTTGATCCCTACACAGCCAGCCCTGCCGGGGGCCACCCCGCAACACAGGTGACCTCTCCAGGTGGCCCCAGCCTCTGGCCTTGGCTGCAGAGGGGCCCGTGCCCTCCAACCCTCAGAAGGAACTGGGCATCAGGTGCCCAAACGCACTGCCCAGGGCACCAGGTCCTCAGTAAGGACTCGGCTGGGCAAGTCTCTACCTGTGGAGGGGAGGTGGGAAACCTCCCCGGAAATACTCAGGTTGGGGACCTGCCTTAAAAAGCCAGGGTTTGTCAGACAGGGCCAGCTTGGGGACCACCCCCAAATATCAGGCAGGCTGCCTCCACTCCCTAGGGCACCTGCGCCCACCCTGCCCACTAGCACTACGCAAGCTGCTCTGTAACCTGCTTCGCCCCAGTGCTGGGTGGGGGGCTCCCCCTTCCCCCTCACCCCAGCCCCTCAGGCAGAGGGTGCGGGGACACACAAGGCCTCTTATGCTTTTCTGGTCAGGGTCTTGCTGGACCTGGTGTGCTCAGCTCGGCAGTCACCTCCAGGAAGCCCTCCCTAACCACCCTGCCCCGAGCAGTCCTCCCAGTCTGGGCCCTGCCCACGACCGGCAGGGTCACTGCTGGTACCAAGGGCCCAGGCCGGAGGGGGCAAGGCTCCAGGAAGCAGGTGTCTTCGGTGCCCCCTGGCTCTGCCCGGGGAAGCCATGTGACCACAGGCACACCCAAGGCCCCCGGGAGGCAGCTCCGTCCAGGCCTGGCCCCGGGCAGTGCCCGTGCCTGCACCCCCACCACGGTGCCCGCTGCCGAATACCTGCCCCTCACAGCCAGCAGCAGGGGGCTGAGGCCGCCCTTGTCCTGGGCGTTCACGTCCAGCCCTCTCTGCAGCAGCATGGTGACGGCCCCAGCCTGGCCAGCCCGGGCAGCCGCGTGCAGTGGGGTTTGGCCACTGAAGTCCTCCAGGCTCTGGTCACTGCCCTGGGGGGACATAGGGGTCCATCACCCACCGAGGGAAGGCCACGGGGAAGGGACACCCCAGCAGAGTCACGAGGCCCCGTCGACTGCAGTAAGGGGAGCAGTCCCCGGGAAAGGAGATCCAGCCCACCCCTGGGCCCTGTGTGGCCGGGCCGGTCCCCAAGGGCGGATGAGAGACTCACCAGCTCTACCAGCACCTGCAGGGCCTCCAGGTCGCCCGCATAGGCCGCGGCACAGGCCAGGCTGGGCACCAGGGCGCCCCACACCTCATCGGCCTCCTGCAGAGGTGGCAGCAACACCTCGGACCCCTGCCCCTCCCCGAGGCCTCTGCCGTATGGCTGCTGCCCATTCCCCCACCGCCCTCTGGGACAGGCCTGTCCCCACGCTCACTCCACAGGGCGGACACTGAGGCACACGGTGGGCCCCAGGGGCAGCAACCAGACGGGGTGCCCCCGTACTGGGTCTGGACACTGCTCAGAAGCAGGGCGGTGAGGGGGGTCACGAAGAGGTCCCAGTCACTGCCGGGAGCCTGGTTCAGCTTGAATCCCACAACCCAGGCCCAAAGGCCAGCCCTCAGCCCCTTCTCGGGCCCAGGCACCCTGGCCGAGAAGGGAAGGGGCCCCAGTCTGGCCCCTCCTCCAGGGAGTATTCAGAGCAGACCTCCCTCTCGCCCCAGCTGACCCTGCCGGCCCTGGGCTGCCCCACCAGGCGAGAGCCACGGTCTGCACACTGCAAGAACCCCTCTGGACCGCCCAGCCCCTTCCAGCTCCCTCTGGATGTCTGCCCGCGAGTCCCTGCCAGCCCTCTCGGCTGCCGCCGAGCCCTGCCTGCACCCGCCCCCCCGCCGGCCCAGAAGCAGGCTATGCCTGGGGGTGTTCCGCTCCCGTCCCCCCGGGCCCCTACCCACACTGCACCTGTCTCAGGCTGAGGAGCTGGGCGACCCCGCGCCCCAGCACACTGCCCTTCAGAGAGGGCCGGGGCTCATCCGCAGCAGGCGGCGTCATCTCCCCACGCAGGTTCCTGGCCAGCAGCTGGGGTGCACGGGCCAGGGGAGAGGGGGTACACACAGAGAGAGCCGGGCAGCTCACCAGGGCCTGGACCCAGCAGTCCAGGCCCACCAGGCGGGCCAGGCACCCCCAGCCCCCAGGAGAGGGGGCCCCCAGACCTGAAATGCCTCCATCAGGCTCCATCCTGGGGCCCAGAGCTGAGCCAAGCCAGGTCCCCACAGCAGCTCAGCCCACCCTCCAGCCTCCAGCTCAGGGTCTCCCTGGGCCCTGGTGGCCTCTGCCCAGAGCAAGCGGCCAGCCGGGGAAGCACTGGGGTGGGGATACCCTGAGAGCAGGGCGGACCTGGGGCTCCCTGAGAAAGTGTGGGGCGTGGGGCTCCCCAACAGAGTGTGGGGTTGTGGGGCGGTATGGGGCTTGGGGGAGGTGACAGGTCATGGGGGCCGCTTCTAGCCTCCCCGCAAAGCCCAGGCACACCCCCCCGGCTAGGCACACGCACCTCCTTCCTGCCGTCCAGGCTCAGCCCCGGCAGGCCCAGCACGTAGGACAGCTTGGCCAGTGCCGCCTCGGACGTCATGTCGAAGCCCGGCACGGTCCCGGCACCACTCAAGGCCTGGGGGCGTGGGGGCGCGGGGGGACCGTGAAGGAGGCTGGCGACCAGGGCTCGCCCCTGCCCCCGCCCCAGGCGCCAGCAACGGCCCCCCACCCACGCCCACCACGCCGGCTCCGTAATCGGAGGTGACGGCACCCTGGAGGCAGTGGGTGCAGTTGACGATGACCAGGCCACGCTCGGCCGCCGCCCGCAGCTCCTGAAGCAGGTCGGGCTTGGTGGGCCCGTTCCCGGAGCCGAAGGTCTCCATGACCACACCCTTCATGGGGGGCTGCAGGAAGGCCCGGACCTGTGGGGGTGGGAGGAAGGGACTCGCTTCCACCAAACACGGGGACCAACAGGCTGGCCCCCGGGCAGCGGGGACTGTCCACCTTGCTCCCCTCCACATCCTCGCTGAGTGACCCCCGTCCCCTTCTGAACATTAGGGCCATGAACACTGTGGATACAGGTCAGAGGTCACAGGGAGCCAGCCTGACATGAGAAGGGGCTGTCAGGGGCCTCACTGAGGGCAGGGCCCCCAGCCCAGCTGGGCTGCCCACCACCCTCCCGGCCCCTCTGTCCAGCCCGAAGCTCTGACACATGGCAGGCGGTGCTCCCAGCACGCCAGCGGGAGGAGACGGGCCCTGCAGCTGGACACACTGAGCTCAGGGCACCGCTGAGGCTGAGCTGTTAGCCTGTGCTAAGGGTCCACCCCCCTGGCTATGTCCCCATCAGAACCTTCAGTTCAGCCCAGTGGCTCAACTGTGTCCAATTCTTTGCGACCTCATGGACTGCAGCACGCCAGGCCTCCCTATCCTTCACCAACTCCCGGAGCTTGTTCAAACTCATGTCCATTGAGTCAGTGATGCCATTCAGCTATCTCATCCTCTATCATCCCCTTCTCCTCCCGCCTTCGATCTTTCCCAGCATCAGGGCCTTTTCCAAGGAGTCAGTTCTTCGCATCAGGTGGCCAAGATGTTGGAGTTTCAGCTTCAGCATCAGTACTTCAGGACTGATTTCCTTGAGGATGTACTGGTTGGATCTCCTTGCTGTCCAAGACTTCCAAGAACCTTCAGCCCTTATCAGAACCGCCATCAGCTCTCTCCCAGGTAGAAGCCAAAGGTGAAAGCTCACCTATTCCTGGCAGCTACCCAGGAACCAGCAGACTGGAGTCTGGGACCCATTGCTGGATGACGCCAGACGATGCAGGTCCTGCCCTGACGGCCCAATAGCCCCCATGGAGTGAAGCCCTGGGGTGCCACCAGGGAGGCGGGGGTCCTACCAGGGAGGCGGGGGTCCCTACCAGGGAGGCGGGGATCCCAGGGTAGAGGCGCAACAGGCCCACGTTCCGCTCCATGCTGCTGTGCACCACCAGCCGGCCCTGCCCGCGGACTCTGCACAGCAGTTCCCGGTTGACTGCGGGGACAGACGGACCAAGAGCAGACTTTAGGCCGTCTGGGGCCACGGCCGGGCCCCGCCTCCCCCTGGCACCTCTGAAGCCTCCTGCCCTGCCCCGCCTCAGCCCGCTCAGGCAATCGGTGCAACCCAGCCCCAGCCAACCAAGTGGTGGGATGGGGCCCAGGGGCAGGAGGGCCCTGCACGGGAGGCGGGGGTGGCTCGGAGGTAGGGCCTCCCCGGCGAGGGCACGACTGCTGCAGCGCTGAGCGGGCAGGGCGCGGGGCCCCAGGAGCAGGCTGGGCGGCAGCCTCTGAGCAGCCAAACTCACAGGCCCCTGGCGGGGCGCCCACCAGGCCCCAAGCCCAGCAGGTCCATGAATGAACGAGTGAATGAGTCCTCAGGATCCCGCACCTCTGGGAAAACCTCCATCTCATGCACCCCAGAGTCTTAGGGGTAACGTGAGCCCAGCCCACTCCCCACACCCAGGGCAGGTTTCTGGCTCCTGAGCCCCGAGGAGAGTGGAGCGGCAGTGCCTGCGGGCTCAGTGCCCGCACCCCAGAGAACCCGCAGGCCTTCAGGCTCTCCGTGGGCCTAGAGGCCACAACTCTGTAGGGACCCCATCGCCACAGCCTCCCAGCCCTCCTGCTGCACCCACAGGCGGGTGGCAGGGGCAGGGGTCTGGGCAGCAGGCCTGGCCTTTGACCCTCAGGAGCATGGCATGGAGCCTGAGTCCCATCCTCTTGGCCCCTCAAGCGGGCAGAGGGTGGGTGCCAAGACCCCTCGAGAGGTTGTTGAGGAAGCAGGTGCCAAGGAGACCCCTTCATCCAGCCCAGGTAAACCAGGCCCAGAGCGGGGAAGGGGCTTGAGAGGCCGCCCAGAGTCAGGTGCAGAACTCAGAGGGGAATGGGGGCTCCAGGACCCCCGCCCAGGGCTCCTCCAACAGCCCGTCCTGTGGCGGGTGTAAGCCTGCCTGCCTCCTGCTCGTTTCCACCAGAGGAATGCTCAGTCAGTTCAGTTGCTCAGTCGTGTCTGACTCTTTGCGACCCCAGAGACTGCAGCACTCCAGGCCTCCCTGTCCATCACCAACTACTCCCGGAGCTTGCTCAAACTCACGTCCATTGAGTCAGTGATGCCAACCAAACATCTCATCCTCTGTCGTCCCCTTCTCCTCCCGCCTTCAGTCTTTCCTAGCGTCAGTGGCCAAAGTTGGAGTTTCAGCTTCAGTATCAGTGCTTCCAATGAATATTCAGGACTGATCTCCTTTAGGACTAACTGGTTGGATCTCCTTGCAGTCCAAGGGACCCTCAAGAGTCTTCTCCAACACCACAGCTCGAAACCATCAATTCTTCAGTGCTCAGCTTTCTTTATAGTCCAACTCTCCAATCCATAGATGACTACTGGAAAAACCACAGCTTTGACTAGATGGACTTTTGTTGGCAAAGTAATATCTCTGCCTTTTAATATGCTGTCTAGGTTGGTCATAACTTTTCTTCCAAGGAGCAAGTGTCTTTTAATTTCATGGCTGCAGTCACCATCTGCAGTGATTTTGGAGCCCCCCAAAATAAAGTCTGTCACTGTTTCCATTGTTTCTCCATCTATTTGCCATGCAGGGATGGGACTGGATGCCATGATCCTTGTTTTTTGAATGTTGAGTTTTAAGCCAGCTTTTTCACTCTCCTCTTTTACTTTCTTCAAGAGGCTCTTTAGTCCCTCTTCAATCTCTGCCATAAGGGTGGAGTCATCTGCATATTTGGGGTTATTGATATTTCTCCCGGCAATCTTGATTTCAGCTTATGCTTCAATCAGCCTGGCATTTCGCATGATGTACTCTGCATAGAAGTTAAATAAGCAGGGTGACAATATATAGCCTTGACGTATTCCTTTCCCAATTTGGAACCAATCCGTTGTTCCATGTCCGGTTCTGTTGCTTCTTGACCTGCATACAGATTTCTCAAGAGGCAGGTCAGGTGGTCTGGTAATACTATCTCTTTCAGAATTTTCCAGTTTCTTGTAGTCTACACAGTCAAAGGCTTTGGCATAGTCAATAAAGCAGAAATAGGTGTTTTTCTGGAATTCTCTTGCTTTTTCGATGATCCAGTGGATATTGGCAATTTGATCTCCGGTTCCTCTGCCTTTTCTAAAACCAGCTTGAACATCTGGAAGTTCATGGTTCACGTATTGCTGAAGCCTGGCTTGGAGAATTTTGAGCATCACTTTACTAGCATGTGAGATGAGTGCAATTGTGCGGTAGTTTGAACATTCTTTGACATTGTCTTTCTTTGGGATTGGAAGGAAAACTGACCTTTTCCAGTCCTGTGGCCATTGCTGAATTTTCCAAAGTTGCTGGCATATTGAGTGCAGCACTTTCACAGCATCATCTTTCAGGATTTGAAATAATTCAACTGGAATTCCATCACCTCCACTAGCTTTGTTGATAGTGATGCTACCTAAGGCCCACTTGACTTCACATTCCAGGATGTCTGGCTCTAGTGATTATCTGAGTCATGAGGTCTTTTTGTAGAGTTCTTCTGTGTATTCTTGCCATCTCTTAATATCTTCTGCTTCTGTTAGGTCCATACCATTTCTGTCCTTTATTGTACCCATTTTTGCAAATGAAAAGTAACTGTCATGTAATAATGAACCAAGGAACATTCCAGAGACACGCTGCCCTTTCACAGAGAGCTGGGAGGAGGGGGCAGCTGGGGGTGGGAGAGGAGGGAGCTGAGTGTTGGGGGAAGCTGGGGGTGGGCTCAGAAGGAGCGTGGCTGCAGCAGCAGCAAGGAGTGGTGTCCTTTATTTTAGGGCCAGGCAGCCAGGAGTTCTGGCTGCAGAGGAGGGTTTGTGGAGACAAAGAGGGCCCACACCCACCACACGACTAGCCCATCCCCTGAGAGCCCACGGGACCCCGAGTCCGTCCACTTGGGCCTGCCGGCCACCGAGGGACACTGCCCTCACGTTCAGAGGGGCCGAGGGGGAGGGAGGCTGTGTGAGGCCCCCTGCGACCAGGCGGGCTCCCGCTCAGTCCTGACCGTGGCCTCAGGCTGACGCGGCCGAGCCCGGTGCGCTGGGGGATGGTGGGTCCCAGTCCCCTGCAGCCACTGGGGCCCCACTGGCCAGAGCCTGGAGGCCTGACTCCCCCTCCCCAGGGCCCGGGTTTCTTCCCAGGGAGGACCCGGGGCTCCTGGAGACCCAGGTGACCACATGTGCCGTGGCCACTTGGCAGGCGTGTCGGGACCAGCGTCGGGGGCAGCACCCTGTGTTCCCCTCCTGGCACAGCTCAGCCCCTCCCGAGCCCCGGACTCACAGAGGGCCGGGAAATGCAGCAGGAAGCAGTGAGGGGCTCCGCCGGGCATGCCCCGGGCAAAGCCCGGCGTTTCTCAGCACCTGTGCCAGGACTTGCCTGGGGCCCTTGACACCACATGGGCACCCTTGCCCCGGGCTGGAGGACACGCTCCTCCCGGGTTCATAGGCATGGGGGGTCCACGTCTCGCCCCTCAGGGCCACTGTCAGCCACTCACCCGCCCAGCCACTTGCACCAGCATGCCCCATGCTTCGAGGCCAGCGTGGGCTTGGTGTGGCCCCAGCCGGGGCCTGGGATCCAGGGTGGACTCCTCTGCACCCTTCAGCGGGCTGTGTCCTGGAAGCTCCCCTCTGAGCCTCAGACCAGGAGTGAGGGGCCAGCCCCAGCCTCAGCCCCACGGGGCAGGCAGGCCTGCACAGAGGCCGCCCCACCTTCGTGCCCATTCTTCCTTCCTCAGCTGGTTGGCACCGAGGCAGGAGGGTCTGAGCGCCACCACTCAGCACAGCCCGGAGGCAGATCCATCCACCAGCACCAGCCCATGCGCCCCCTCCTCCAGGAAGCCTTCCTGACTCTCACCCTCAGCAAGCACGTGCCCTCTGCCTGACCCCCAGACCCCGGCCATGCTACACACACCTTAGACACAGACACACACAGATGTGTTCTGGGCCTCCCCAACCTCCAGGGCATGTGGACAAGCAGGGAGGGTGGGTGGGCAGGGGGAGGGAAGTGCAGGCTGAGGCACCGGAACGGACTCAGGACTCGGGCCGTGACACCACCCTGCACGTCCCTTCCCTCTCGGTGTGCAGTTCTGACACACAGTGTCAAGGGTCTCCCCGCTCCTGCCCGCTGCAGTGTCAAGGGTCTCCCCGCCCCTGCCCGCTGTGGCCCACAGCCACCTGGCAGAGATCCTCTCCTCCCCAGGGCAAGCGTGGGGGCCTCAGGGGGAGATATCAGGACCCACCCGCAGCTGGAGGCATCAGACAGCTCCAGGAGGGGGGCTGGGGCAAAGGGTCCCCTGAAAGTCCCCAGGCTGCGGTCACCGCACTGGAGCCATGTCCCCGCGAGGCCACTGAGGAGCTCCTGGGCCTGGGGCCCCGTGGCTGGGGCGGGGCACCCGCGAGGCTGGCCCCCACATGGCCTGGCTCTGAGCCGGGGTGACCTGGGGGCGTCCGCACTCTGAGCGGCCTTCTGCTCCCCCACCCGCCCCCTCGGGTTCTCCGCAGAGCTGAGGGCCGCCCACGGGCCCCGCAGCAGCTGCGGCGGGACGCGCCCCCACCGCAGGCCCTGCGCGCTTACTCCTGACGTCAGCGCCCACGGCGGCCAGAGGCGGCAGGTTGGGGGAGCAGAAGGCCGCGAACCTGCGCGCGTCCACCTTGGTCACCCGGTTGCCCCGAAACAGCTGATTCTGGAAGAACAGGCAGACCTGCGGGGCGGGAGGGGGCCGCGGCTCAGAGCCGGGGAGCCCGGGCCGCCCCCCAGCTTCCCCTCACCCACCAGGCACCCCCACCCCACTCCGGAGCCGTTCCTGGGGCGGGGGCTCCGAATGGCGCTCGTGAAGCTCCTCTCCACGGCGGGCCCGCCTCCCAGGGCTCCTCCCCTCCCCTGAGATGTGCCAACACGCGGCAGGGCAAGGTGCAGAGGGACCAGAGGAGGTCCCAAAACCACGCCCCGAAGGGCCTGCTTCTATGGGGACAGGCACGTTCACGTGTGTGTGATGGAGATGGACATACGCACCACGTCCTCGGCTGGGACAAGTTAGATATGTGTACGTTACACACGCAGAGCCCGGGAAAGCCCCCCGCGCCGCCAGCCGCAGGTGTCTGGGGTGGGACGCGGGCACGGGCTCCCGCTGCCTGCTGCTTTCCCGTTTTCTCACGTTCAAGGTGAAAGACGGAGCTTTAGCCCTGCCGGCCCCCTCAGCTGCGTCCCCCAAGGCAGGCGCCAGCCCCCACCCCGTGCTGCACCCCAGACCCCGCCCCGCCCGCAGGAGGAGGCGGTACCTCGGGGATCACGTACTGGCCGGCCAGCAGCAGGGCGCCCAGCAGGTTCTCCCGGCCGTCATTCCACAGGGCGTGGATGGGCACCTGGGGAGAAGCCGGGGCGGGCTCGGGCCGGTGGGCGCTGCCGCTAGGGGGTAGCACCTGCTGACCGCGCTCCTCCCGCACTGGCCTGGCCCCCTCTGCTCCCCCCAGACCCCACTGCCCCCTGCCGGGTGCTAGCCAGTCCTCACGCTTCAGGGAGCACACAATGCCCTGGGACCCGTCGCTGCCCAGCCCAGCTCCCTGGCCCCCAGGGCACCAAGGCCCGGCTCTCACGCTGCCCAAGCCAGTGCCTGGGCCGGGCAGGCAGAGGGGAGCCAGGGGCCGACCGCAGGTGCAGGCGAGGGCAAGCAGCTTCAGGTGGGGCCTCCGAGCACCAGGTCACAGACCTGCCCCGTATCTGCTGTGGGGCCGATGCCCCAGGGGTGACTGATGCGTACCCAGCTCCCCACCCCTACACTGGAAGGCGGAAAAGGGCTGGACTGCCATGGCATGGGCAGAGGGGTCGGCTGAGGAGGGGTCCCCCTGGACCTCCAATGGAACCGCCCTGGGCTGAGCCACTATCCTGGGTGCTCATAAGGCTGGTGGACGTGGGCCAGCTGCCCGGCCTCTGCGCCTCATCTGCCCTGGTTATAGCAGGAGCGTCCCATCGGGGCCAGCGCGGGGGGAGGAGGGGACAAAGCAGGGCCGCAGTCTGGCAGTGGGCAGGATCCGGGCGCTGATCGGGCACTGGCCAAGCAGAACCACCAGGACCCACAGGACCGGGCACGGAGCCGGAGACCTGCCTGCCCTCGCAGTGGCTTTGTGGCCTGGGAAAGGCCCCGATCCATGTGGCCTCTGCCCAGCGGGCACCCGGAGAGGTACCTGGGCCCCGGTGAGGATGACAGTTTTCTGCAGGTTCTCCAGCACGAAGGAGAGCACGGAGGCGGCGAAGGCCATGGTGTCGGTACCGTGGATGACCACAAAGCCGTCGTACCGCGCGTAGTGGCTCTGCAGGGGCGGCGGCCAGCTCAGGCGGCCCAGCTCCTGGGAGCAGGGGCTGGTGCCCCCACACGTGGCTGGCGGAACTCAGGGACGCACGGGCCGGGCCCTGGTCACTGCCAGCCGGGGAGGCCCGCAGGGAACGGAGCCCCTGCCCCTGTGCTCTGCTCTCTTCCAGGACAGCCTCCTCCCCTGAACCCCCAGGGGTCTCCCAGTGACACCCCTTGGCCCCGAGAGATCTTGGCGGGGGTCTCCAGGCACTTTGATCCCGAGGTGGGAAGGTTCCTCCCACAATGCCCGACCTGGGCTCCTGAGCACACTGCCAGTTGGACGAGAGCACCGGGCCCAGCTCAGTGCTCTGGAGGGCCCCTTACTGAATGACCACTGCCCCCGAGGGCAGCAGGGGCTGCAAGGCAAGGAAGCCTACCAGCCTCTTGGTCCAGTGGGAAGGCCAGGCATGCACACAAGCAACAGGCACGAGGCATAGCCCGCGCTGGAAGATGAGATGTTGGAGGTGGGCAGGGTGCGGACAGCAGGCATGGGGACGGCCCCTCCGGGGAGTCAGAAGGCCCCCCTGGCATGCAGGCCAGCTCTGCAGGGACACCCCCCAGCCACCGCCTCCGTGGGAGCAGCCAAGGTCTCAGGGGGCAGTTGGCCTGGGCTGTGGTTGTGGGGAACAATGGGGCCCAGGACCTCTCTTGAAGCCCAAGGAGAGACCAAGCCAGGCACGGCTCAGAGCTGCATGGGAGCAGAGACCCATGGTGGACTGGGCCGCCCTCTGCCGGCCACACCAGGAAATTGCGCATGGCTGGACAGCAGAACGAAGAATTGATGTTTTTGAACTGTGGTTGGAGAAGACTCTTGAGAGTCCCTTGGATTGCAAGGAGATCCAACCAGTCCGTCCTAAAGGAAATCAGTCCTGAACATTCACTGGAGGGACTGATGCTGAAGCTGAAACTCCAACACTGTGCCCACCTGATGTGAAGAACTGACTCATTGGAAAGGACCCTGATGCTGGGCAAGATTGAAGGCGGGAGAAGGGGACGACAGAGGATGAGATTGGCTGGATGGCATCACCGACTCAATGGACATGGGTCTGAGTGAACTCCAGGAGTTGGTGAAGGACAGGGAGGCCTGGCGTGCTGCGGTTCATGGGGTCGCAGAGTCGGACACGACTGAGCGCCTGAACTGAACTGGGCTGAACGGCAGTCCTAGATGCCCGGAAAAGCCGTCAGGCCACAGCTGTGGGCGCTGCTGCCCGGAGACCAGGGAGACTGCCCTGGCCACAGCCCAGCCCGCCAGAGGCAGCGCCAGGCCGGGGGCACTGGGGCCAGCCCCCGGCTGCCAGGAAGGGTGCCTCAGGGACAAGCCTCTCTCTGGGGAGCGGGGTTTCTTAAGGGGGGGAGGTGAGAAACAGGCCGGGAGGGCCCCCACCCTGGGAGGCAGTAGCTGGGGCCGGTGCTGGTGGGGTGGGGGGGATGGAGAGGAGAGCTGATGGGGATGGGGGGCTCTGGCTGCAGGTAAGGCGTCCGCTCGGTGCTCTAAACCACGAGCCCTAAACCCACTAAGACTGCACTCCAGGGTGGGCTTGGGGCAGACAGAGCGGGGTGGGCCAGGCGTGGAGCTGTCAGTCTGCAGAGGTGTCTCGCGTCTCCACCCAGGACACGGACTGGGACAAGCTAAGTTTTCAAAGCGAGACGGCCACCTGTGCCATCTCCTCACTGGACAGCTGGGCGTGGGCCTCGATGCGCCCCTCCAGGGTGCAGGAGAGAGGCTCGTGGGAGCCCCCCACACCCCTCCCCCAGCCCTCCCCGCACTCCCTGGTCACCTCGATGATTTGGGCGATCTGCACCCACTCAGTGATGGTCATGTCACTGGAGTCGAAGAGGGGCTGGCACTCCAGCACCGTGTAGAAGACCCTCTGGGCGGGGCTGGCCGGCCTGCGGGAGGGCGGACGGCAGGCTCGCACTCAGCACCCCCTCCGTCAGCGGCTCCGTCCCCTCCGCCCAGTCGGGCACCCAGGGCCGTGGCCTCAGGCCCTGAACCTCCACAGCACCCCCTTCCGCCTGAGGCTGCTGGAACAGGGACCATGGTCCCCAGGAGGGGCTGCTCCATGGCAGGAGGACACCCCCGGGAGCAGGGCCACTGGCAGGAGGGGCTGGCGGCCAGCAGGGATGAGCACCGGGCAGCCTGGGCCCCGACCTGGGAAGCAGGACCTTTCTGGGGGCAGGGGGGGACCCCGGGGCCAGCCCCCGCCTCCCCTGAGGGACTTTAAAGGGGACTGTGGTCAGTTCTAAAGCCACCAAAGTGGGGCTGGCACCCTCCAGCAGCTCACTGCAGACACCCTGAGAAGCTACAGCCCGCTAACTCGGCCTAACAGGTGCCAGGCTCAGGGTGCCCCCCACCCCATGAGAGCTGGCGGTCATCCGTGCCCAGGACCCAGGGGAGCGCCCACTCACGGCAGCACCAGGGTGTCCTCGGGGAGGCCACAGGCCCGGGCGTGCTCCTCGTCGTGAAACATGGGCAGCGTCCTCAGAACTGTGGCCAGGCCCCTCCCGGGGACGAGCACTGTGGGTGGGGCGGGCGGGGGGTCAGGGGCTGGCAGCCAACACCAGGGCCCCCCACCCCTGCTCCTTGCTGGGGGCTGGGCCCCGAGCTGGACAGGGGCTGGGCGCTGCGGATGAGCTCTGGCCCTTGAGGGAGTCGGACTGGGTGCTCAGGCCTGCAGCCATCCCAGGGCCCTGGCAAGTGTGGACCACTGCCTAGAGCCTGGGCCACCGCTCCCCCCCAGACAGCCCAGGGGTCTACCAGGGGCTCCGGCCACATCCGGGCTAACACCTCCACCTCCAGACGAGCCCACGGCCCCAGCGAGGCTCACAACACACACACACACAGCACCACTCTCCAGCTTCCCAGAACATCCGCACCATTCTGCCCAGGACACACTGTTGCCTCTGCCTGACGCCCTCCGCTCCGTACCCCTTCTCACCCGGCAGATGCTGCCCCTCCAGGCACAGGGCACCACCTCCAGGAAGCCCTCCTTGATGTCCAGGTCCTGGTACCCTTGCACACACACCCAGGTTATCCCTTCTCCTTCCCTGGCCAGAAGCACGCATCTAAGGAGGCACTAGGCAGAAACAGCACATGCCCTAAGAAGCCCCAAGTGTCTCCTGGAAACAAACAACTTCCTCAGCGGAGGCTCCCAGAAGAATCTTTGCATCCAGGCCCTGGCCTCTTGTCCCATCCTGCTCCCTGCGACCTCCGTGACCTGGGGCAGGTGGGCTGACTCCTCCTCACTGAGGTTTTGCTGGGCATCGCCCACGTGCCTGGCCATGCTAGACACCCGGACGCAGCAGCAAGGACAACACGCACCCCACCTCCCCCCGATTCCAGAAAAGCCTCTTTGCTGAAACACAGAAGACCTCCAGGACCAGGAGCAACAGGCCCCTGGGCGGAGAGCTTGCTCCCAGTCTCCGCCCCCTGCCAGGTGTATCAGCCTCCTGCTGCTGTGTAACAAGCTGCCCCAAGTTTAGCAGCTTAGACAGCAGCCTTCATTATCTCAGCCTGGAGGTGGGGCGTGGGGTGAGTTCGGGGGTCGCGGGTCGTTCCTGGAGGTGCTGGAGCAGGTCTGGTCCAGGCTCACCCAGCGGCTGGCAGAACTCAGGTTCATGCCAATAACAACCAGGAGTCTTCCCAGCCCACACCCCCGGCTGGGGGACCCCGCAACGGCCGGTGGGGCCTGACACTGAATCTCTCTGACCTCGCCTGTGCCTCTTCCCCTCTGTGGAGCCAGACAGCTGCCCCACCCGCCGCCCCCACCCTCACCCCACCCGCCCACCCCAGCCCCTTCTTGGGCATGTGTCTCGTCCTCAGGCTGGCAGCCAGGATCTCTCCCCAGACGTGAATCCAGCCACGCACTCCTTTCCTTGGGGTCGTGGGCCCAGCATCAGACCCTCCTCCCCACCCCCACCCCCAGCTCACTGATGCCCCTGTCCCCACCCTGCAGCTCGGAGCAGGGCTCAGCTTCCCTGTGCCTCCCCCTCCGAGGAACAAATCATCACAAACCCAGGGAACCAAAGCAGCAATGTTTGCGGGCCAGAAGCCGCAGACTCTGGGTGGCAGGCTGGGCTTCCTGCCCTAGCACCCCCTCCACACGTCTACCTGTTAAACCCCAGGCCCAGCTCCCACTAGCCCCGCAGGAAGCACAGCCTCAGAGTTCAGGGTGCCGTCTCCCCAGCCAGAGAAGGATACCTCGGGGAAGGGGCACCTTGAATAGCCACCCCTTCTTCCACCCAGGAAGCTCCCGTGGGGGCTCCATACGCTTTGTTGCAGAAGCAACATGGTTCAGGGAACATCAGTGCGAGACCGCCGGCCGGCCACCTTCCCAAGATGCTGGAGGATGGTCGGGACACGTGGCTGCTGCACAAAGCTCTGGACTCTAGCCCTGCTGCCGGGGGGAGGCCCCGACTTCAGACCTGGGCGTTGAGGGAGGCCCAGGGCCACCCACCCACCTGCAGCAGGGGAGCAGACAGCCCGCGGAGGTGCCCCCCGAGCCCCAGGACCGAGAGGCAACGTCTCTATGGGCGTGCATTCAGGAGATGGCGCTGGCTCCTGGCCTCCACCGGTGTCCTTGTGAGGGGGCTCAGCGCCCACAGGGGAGGGTGGAGGAAGGACAGAGCAGAGCCGGCGGGGTGGGGGAGGTCTCCAGAGGGCCCTCCTGCTGCCCAAGGCCCTGGTTTGGGGTCCCAGGTCAGGGCAGGCCCAGGAGGCTCCCCCACCACTGTCTGCACCAGCTCCCCTGCAGTGGGTGGCCTTGGGGGAGGGCCGTGGAAATCAGGATCCACAGACAGGGCGGGTGGTGCACACGGTCACTGCCCCAGAGCCAGGCCACTGCTGGTGGACTCAGGGGTGTGGGCGTGGGGGGCCCTGATTTCCAGGAACATCCCGCCCCAGGGCCAGGCCACTGCTGGTGGACTCAGGGGTGGGGCACGAGGGGGCCCTGACTTCCGGGAACATCCCGCCCCAGGGCCAGGCCACTGCTGGTTGCCTCGGGGCAGGGGGGTGGGCACGGGGGTGGGGGGGCCCTGACTTCCGGGAACATCCCGCCCCATGGCCAGCGGGGCGGCTCAAGAGGAGGCCACACTGCTTCCATTCTATTCTCCTGGGGCAAAACTCTGCCGACGCATCATACAAAGCAGCCAAAAATGTGGGGAAAACGGTGGTGAGAGTGTCAGGAAATCAACAAATAAAAAATATTTTTGTGGATTTTGTAATATTATTAGCTTTTAAGAATGGGAAGTTTGTTATTTCCTTCATCAATCTAAGTAAACACTTGTTACCAAAAAAAAAAAAAAGCGGGGAGGGGTTTGGGAAACTTCCCTGGCTGTCCAAAGGTTAAGACTTCCCCTGCAGGGGGCGCAGGTTCGATTCCTGGTCAGGGGACTAAGATACCACCTGCCATGCAGTGCAGCAAAAACAAAACTACTAATAAACAAACACCTGTTTTCACATCTAATTCTGATTTTGTAAATCAGATTCTTTTTCTTAACGAGGCCTCCAAGCTTCAGGCCCTCCGCAAGCAGAAGCGGCCCCACAGGGCCCTGTCTCCCTGCTGTGCAAGCGGGGAACTGGTCACGGGCAGCGGCCCCACAGACACGTTCTCCGGTAAGGGCCAGTCTGCCCCCAGGACAGGGAGTGCGCGGCAGCCTGTTCAGTGAAGGGCGTCCAGGCCAAGGGCAGGAGAAGCCGTGGGCATCGCCTCTCAGGACAAGGCTGGGCTGCCGGGCCCTCCTGTGGCCTCCTGGGAGGTCCTGGCCCCTGGGGACCCCGAGGCTCCGCCCGCCGGGAGCCGGGCCCACAGGGGGCACACGGGGCATCAGGGTCTCCGGCCGGGGTGCTGCTGACCCTGGGCTTGCTGTCATCGACTGATTTCATGTTCACGATGTCCCTTGACCAGTGACATCATCTCTGACCTCAGAGAGGGGACAGGCAAGGGCTGTCCCCAGCCGCTGCGGCCTTGCCCTCCCCTCAGCATCCTGACCTTTGGCAGGGCTTGCGTGCCTGACAGGCCACTGTTGACCAGCAGGCGCAGAAATGCTCCCAACAGTGAGAATCCAAACAGCCACGGGAGCTGGCGGCCCCTCACCGCCCATACCCGCAGAGCCAGGCCGGTTAATTATTGACCCCACGACCGGAATCCCCAGACAGACAGGGCCTGAAGCGGCTGGGCGGCCTGGCCTCCATCGGGGCTTGGAGTGGGGTCCCCACGCCCCAGGCCTGCGTCCTCCACGCGCCCCCTTTGCCCTTCTTCCCCTGCCCGCTCCTTCCCGGCCCGGGGCCGCTGCCCTGAGGGATCTTGGGAGACTGGCCTGCCTGGAGGTCACTGCCCACCACACTCCATCTTTCTATAGCCCCTTCCAGACAAGGGGATTTGCAAGCTCTTTGGCAAATGCAGGGCCTGTGGGAGTGAGCCGGGGGCATCCGGGTGGCGGGGGCAGTGATGGGGGGCACACAGTGCAGTACAGATGGGGTCACCGTCAGAGTCCCCCTAGTCCCTTCAGCCCGGACCCTCGACACCCATGAGCTGAGTTCAATGGGATGACAGGCATCACAGCTGGCCAAGTGCCAAGCCTGGGGGGCTGGGCAGCGACCGGGGTGGGTCAGGGCCATCTGAGGACACTGGCAGAGCCTGCCTGCTCCCCTCTCTCTGCCCCAGTCCTGCAGCCCAGGAGGAGTGACCCCCCCAGGGTACGGAAGGATGTGGAAAACCCCCCTGGACAGGGCTGTTTGGGGGTCTGAGCCCCGGGGCCCAGCATAGACGGTGCCTGGAACCATCTGTGAACTGGCGGGGCCGGGGGAGGGGGCCATTAACAAGGACAGAGGACGGGAGGCAGTCGCTGGCAAGAAAGGGCTCGTGGCATCTGAGGAGCTGCTTCAGGGGAACTTCGTGGTGGGGGGTGGGCGTGGAGGATGCTCTGTGGCCCTGGGGGTTGTTGAGGGGCACAGCTGGTTCTGAGGGAGGTGGAGGGCCCTGGGGAGCTGGGAGAGCTCCCAGTAGGAGGACACCCCAGGGCAGGGTGGGGCGGCCCCAGGAGTGAGGCCAGCGGGGGGCCTGGGGGCACAGGGAGCAGCCGAGGGCGGGGGACACAGGCGGGGGAGGGCCAGCGCCCCCGCTCCAGAGTGCAGGGCAAGGCTCCAGACAGGCTGAGGGGCTGTCTGGGCCCCTCCTGGAGGGCGAGCACCCCCACACCCAGGACCCAGGGCCCACGTGGAGGCCACGCTGCAACACCCTGGGGGTGCGTGCGGGGCCCTGCCCACCCCTGCAGGCTCCCCGGACCAGGTTCCTGCTCGAGGCACTCTGCCCGGCCTCAGGACACCCCTGCCCCGGGGCCCTGCGGCCCAGCGCCCCCCCAACACCAGGCCCTCCCCCGCCCAGCAGTCACCCCTCCCTGACCCAAATCCCGTCAGAGCCCCAGGGCAGAGGAGAGCGAACGCTACCGCCCGGTCTCCTGGTGCCAGTGAGCACTGCCCAGAGCCGGCGGGCCGGCCAGGGACAGTGGGGAGTGGCCGGGTCGCCCCGCAGCCCCTGGTGTCCAGAGTGAGAGGCCCGGACAGCCCTTGAGCACCTGCCCACCAGCCCGTCTGTGCAGGGACGGGGGTCCGACGGGAGCCATGCCCCCGGGCTCAGGCAGAGGGGAACCGGCGGCAGCACCGGGGGAGCCAGGGGGGCCCTGGGCGCCCACCGGAGCGGGGGTCAGGACGGGTCAAAGGCCGGCCGGCGGGAGCACGACCCCCACTCCGCCCCCCACCCCGAGCCGGGCGCCCGCCCCACTCACCGCCGCGCTCGCTCCGCATGCCGATGGTGCCGCCGGTGTAGACGGCCAGGAGCCGCCGCTCCGGCCCGGCCGCGCGCGCCATGCCCGCCACCCAGGGCTCCGAGGGGACGGGCGGGCCGGCGGGGCGGGGCCTGGGGGGCGGGCCCTCGCCGCAGGGTCGGGCCTGTCCCTGTCCCCGCCGCCGGGGAGTGTCGGAGCAAGGGGGAGGTACTAGGGACAGGTCCCAGCGGCCCCAGTGGCCCGGGGCTTTTTGAGTCGCTGTGACTTGTGGCACAAAGGCCTTGGGCCTCACCGACGGAGAGCAGGTGGCCCTCCCCCACAGGCCCTGGCGCTCCCCCTGACCCAGCACTGTAGACCATGTGCCCTGGAAGGCGGGGCAGGCAGAGACCCCAGCCGGTCCACTCACACTGTCCAGAAGCCCGAGGGGACCCCTTCCAGGGCCACATAGAGCCCACCCGTCGCAGTCCCGGCTTCCCAGGGTCGCTAGTGGTAAAGAACCTGCCTGCCAAGGCTGGAATCTCCAGAGACACGGGTTTCATCCCTGGGTTGGGAAGATCCCCTGGAGAAGGAATTGGCAACCTGCTCCAGTACTCTTGCCTAGGAAATCCCTCGGAGAGAGGAACACCACAGAGTCGGACACAACAGAGCGTGAACACACACACACACACACACAGACACACACAGACACACAGACACACAGACACACACACACACACGCCTTTCACTCCAGGAGATGGAGGAGGAGGATGGAGAGTACCAGGAAGAACCAAGTGAAGCCAGTCTGTGTAGCCCTCCCGGGGGGCAGCACACCAAGGCCCGGTAGGGGAACCACACAGGGGCAGGGAACCACATGTTTTGGTGGAAAACTGATTCCTCTCCAGAGAGAGCCCTCTGGACTTGATTCTGATTCCTGGAAGTGATGAAATAAAATTTCTATTTTATGGCCAGACAGAGTGAGAAAAAAAAAGGGGGGGGCCTTAAGGGATCAAAGTCTTCTTGGGAGAGACTTGCTTTTCTCCTCCTCTGTCTTTCAGATGTAAATGTTCTACTTGGTCCTTTCTAGGAACTCTTATCTAGTCCCTCTTTTAAAAATGCAAATTCCACCCTTCCCTTCTCCAGGGGATCTTCTCGATCCAGGGATTGAACTCTGGTCTCCTGGATTGCAGGCAGATTCTGAGTCACCAGGGAAGCCCAACTCCTATCCTAAGACAAAACAAAAGGTTGGGTAATTTAGAACTTGACTTGTCAGCATTAGTTGCTCAGGCCTGATTCTTTGCAACCCGTAGGACTATAGACCTCCAGGCTCCTCTGTCCGTGGAATTCTCCAGGCAAGAACCCACTGGAGTGGGTTGCCATTCCCTTCTCCAGGGGATCTTCCCAACCCAGAGACTGAGCCCCGTCTCCTGCATTAGAGGCAGATTCTTTACCGTCTGAACCACTGGTACTGCTGCTACTGCTAAGTCGCTTCAGTTGTGTCCGACTCTGTGCGGCCCCATAGACGGCAGCCCACCAGGCTCCACCATCCCTGGGATTCTCCAGGCAAGAACACTGGAGTGGGTTCCCATTTCCTTCTCCAAAGCATGAAAGTGAAAGTGAAGTTGCTCAGTCATGTCCAACTCCTAACGACCCCGTGGACTGCAGCCCACCAGGCTCCTCCGTCCCTGGGATTTTCCAGGCAAGAGTACTGGAGTGGGTGCCATCGCCTTCTCCATCTTATGCATATACCACCCTTATGGCAAAAATTGAAGGACAAAAGAGCCTCTTGATGAGAGGAGAGTGAAAAAGCCGTCTTAAAACTCAACATTAAGAAAACATGGCATCCTATCCTAGGACATCACTTCATGGCAAATAGAAGGGGAAAAAGTGGAAGCAGTGACAGACTTTATTTTCTTGAACTCCAAAATGAACCTCCAATACGTTGGCCATCAGAGATGGCCAATGAGTTTGTGAACAGCAAACTCATTGGAAAAGACCCTGATGCTGAGAAAGATTGAGGGCAAGAGGAGAAGGGGGCAACAGAGGATGAGATGGTTGGATGGCATCACTGATGCAACGGACACGAGTTTGAACAAACTCCGGGAGACGGTGAAGGACAGGGAATCCTAGAATGCTGCAGTCCATGAGATCGCAGACAGTCGGACACGATTGACCAACTGAACAAAAACAACAAAATCTCTGCATACAGTGACTGTAGCCAGGAAATTAAAAGATGCCTGCCCCTTGGAAGAAAAGCTATGACAAACCTAGACAGCATATTAAAAAGCAGAGCCATCACTTTGCTGACAAAGGTCCCTATAGTCAGTCAAAACTATGGTTTTTCTGGTAGTCATGTATGGATGTGAGTTGGACCATAAAGAAGGCCAATGCTGAAGAATTGATGTTTTCAAATTGTGGTGCTGGAGAAGACTCCAGAGTCCCTTGGACAGCAAGGAGATCAAACCAGTCTATCCTAAAGGCAATCAACTCTGAATATTCATTGGAAGGACTGATGCTGAAGCTGAAACTCCAATACTTTGGCCACCTGATGCAAAGAACGACTCATTGGAAAAGACCCTGATGCTGGGAGGGATTGAGGGCGGGAGGAGAAGGGGAAGACACGGGATGAGATGGCTGGATGGCATCACCGACTCTATGAACATGAGTGTGAGCAAACCCATGGAGACAGTGAAGGCCAGGGGAGCCTGGAAGGGGGCAGTCCAAAGGGTTGCGAAGAGTCTAACAGGATGTAGCATTTAACAGGAACAACAAAGGGGTATGCGATAAGGATCAAGGCAGTAACAGTCCTGCATTCTTCCTTCGGCCAAGTTTCAGAAGGGTGGGGTTGCTGACAAGGTGTGCGCAGGGTCTCAGCTGGTGAGTTTCTATATCTGAATGAGCCTCTCTGGCCCTTTAATCTTGCCTCAGGTGGTTTCATAGCTGCTCCTTCCCGATTAGCAACCGTTAGAACCTGCTGTTTGGAACAAAGGGAAGGTCAGGGAGGCTGGAGTCTTGCCTATAAGAAATGGGGGACAAAAAGGCCTCTGTGCCTGGGAGCCCCACAGGGCCCTGCTGGGCATCAAGACTTCTGCCATAGCAGGAATACCTACTCAACCATAAAGACCAATGTCCTCCCAGCATCAAGATCAGTTCAATCGCTCAGTCGCGTCCGACTCTTTGCGACCCCATGGACTGCAGCATGCCAGGCCTTCCTGTCCATCACTAACTCCCAGAGTCCACCCAAACTCTTGTCCATTGAGTCGGTGATGCTATCCAACCATCTCATCCTGTGTTGTCCCCTTCTCCTCCTGCCCTCAACCTTTCCCAGCATCAGGGTCTTTTCAAATGAGTCAGCTCTTCGCATCAGGTGGCCAGAGTATTGGAGTTTCAGCTTTAGCATCAGTCCTTCCAATGAACACCCAGGACTGATCTCCTTTAGGATGGACTGGTTGGATCTCCTTGCAGTCCAAGCGACTCTCAAGAGTCTTCTCCAACACCACAGTTCAAAAGCATCAATTCTTCGGTGCTCAGCTTTCTTTATAGTCCAACTCTCACATCCATACATGACTACTGGAAAAACCATAGCCTTGACTAGATGGACCTTTGTTAGTGAACAGCCTAAGCTACTCCATCTTGTAAAAGAACTCCATTTTGTAAAGGTTCCCGGCAAACAGACTTAGACTTTGGATATTACCTAACCTTGCCCCACTGTTCACGAGCCAATCGGCCCTTAGGTTAAACCTCCTGACTTTACGTTCAGGAACTTGTGATTTACCTTGAAAGTAAAAACCAATCAAGAATTCACATACAAACCCTATAGAAGAAAGTAAACAATCAGTTACCCTTCAGCCTGAACCCCCCCCAAAGTAACCAATCAGTTGTCCTTAAGCCTGAACACTCCCTTTTTATCCTTTTACCTGAATATTCCCTATAAAAGCAGTGTAACCCAAAACTCGGGGCTCCCTCCCTATAGCTGCTGCGTCGGTGTTGGTGGGAGCCCCAGCTCGAGCTTGGTAATAAAAACTCTCTTGCTTTTGCATCAGATATTGGCTCCCTGGTGGTCATTGGGAGATTTCGCGACTTGGGCATAACAATTGCAAAGTAATATCTCTGCTTTTTCATATGCTGTCTAGGTTGGTCATAACTTTCCTTCCAAGGAGTTAGCGTCTTTTAATTTCATGGCTGCAATCACCATCTGCAGTGATTTTGGAGTCCCCCCCCAAGAAAAGTCAGCCACTGTTTCCACTGTTTCCCCACCTATTTGCCATGAAGTGATGGGACCAGATGCCATGATCTTAGTTTTATGAATGTTGAGCTTTAAGCCAACTTTTCCACTCTCCTCTTTCACTTTCATCAAAAGGCTCTTAGTTCTTCTTCACCTTCTGCCATAAGGGTGGTGTTATCTGCATATCTGAGGTTATTGATATTTCTCCCGGCAATCTTCATTCCAGCTTGTGCTTCATCCAGCCTGGCGTTTCTCATGATGTACTCTGCATATAAGTTAAATAAGCAGGGTGACAATATGCAGCCTTGACGTACTCCTTTTCCTATTTGGAACCAGGCTGTTGTTCCACGTCCAGTTCTAACTGTTGCTTCCTGACCTGCATATAAGTTTCTCAAGAGGCAGGTCAGGTGGTCTGGTATTCCCATCTCTTTCAGAATTTTCCACAGTTTTTTGTGATCCACACAGTCAAAGGCTTTGGCATAGTCAATAAAGCAGAAATAGACGTTTTTCTGGAACTCTCTTGCTTTTTGGACGATCCAGCAGATGTTGGCAATTTGATCTCTGGTTCCCCTGCCTTTTCTAAAGCCAGCTTGAACATCTGGAAGTTCACGGTTCACGTATTGCTGAAGCCTGGCTTGGAGAATTTTGAGTATTACTTTACTAGCATGTGAGATGAGTGCAATTGTGCGGTAGTTTGAGCATTTTTTGGCATTGCCTTTCTTTGGGATTGGAATGAAAACTGACCTTTTCCAGTCCTGTGGCCACTGCTGAGTTTTCCAAATTTGCTGACATATTGAGTGCAGCACTTTCACAGCATCATCTTTTAGGACTTGAAATAGCTCAACTGGAATTCCATCACCTCCACTAGCTTTGTTCGTAGTGATGCTTTCTAAGGCCCACTTGACTCATATTCCAGGATGTCTGGCTCTAGGTGAGTGATCACACCATCGTGATTATCTGGGTCATGAAGATCTTTTTTGTACAGTTCTTCTATGTATTCTTGCCACCTCTTCTTAATATCTTCTGCTTCTGTTAGGTCCATACCATTTCTGTCCTTTATCGAGCCCATCTTTGCATGAAATGTTCCCTTGATATCTCTAATTTTCTTGAAGAGATCTCTAGTCTTTCCCATTCTGTTGTTTTCCTCTATTTCTTTACATTGATCACTGAGGAAGCCCTTCTTACTTCTCCTTGCTATTCTTTGGAACTCTGTATTCAAATGGGTATATCTTTCCTTATCTCCTTTGCTTTTCACTTCTCTTCTTTTCACAGCTATTTGTAAGGCCTCCTCAGACAGCCATTTTGCCTTTGTGCATTTCTTTTCCATGGGGATGGTCTTGATCCCTGTCTCCTGTACAATGTCACGAACCTCCATCCATAGTTCATCAGGCACTCTATCAGATCTAGTCCCTTAAATGGATTTCTCACTTCCACTGTATAATCGTAAAGGATTTGATTTAGGTCATACCTGAATGGTCTAGTGGTTTTCCCTACTTTCTTCAATTTAAGTCTGAATTTTGCAACAAGGAGTTCATGATCTGAGCCACAGTCAGCTCCCAGTGTTGTTTTTGTTGACTGTATACAGCTTCTCCATCTTCAGCTGTAAAGAATATAATCAGTCTGGTTTCTGTATTGACCTTCTGGTGATGTCCATGTGTAGAGTCTCTCTTGTGTTGTTGGAAGAGAATATTTGCTATGACCAGAGGGTTCTCTTGGCAAAATTCTATTAGCCCTTGCCCTGCTTCATTCTGTACTCCAAGGCCAAATTTGCCTGTTACCCCAGGGGTTTCTTGACTTCCTACTTTTGCATTCCAGTCCCCTATAATGAAAAGGACATCTTCTTGGGGTGTTAGTTCTAAAAGGTCTTGTAGATCTTCATAGAGCTGTTCAAATTCAGCTTCTTCAGCATTACTGGCCGGTGCATAGACTTGGATTACCATGATATTGCATCAACAAGACAACTCCTTAAACGACAACATTCCTTCTTGATCTTGTAAGGGGGAAGTGCTCACACCACCCATCAGGATGATGCCTAGACTGGATAATGTAAAGTGTTTCAAAAATACGTCATTTGATGTACAGCCTTCTGGTGAAGGACCGGGAAGCCTGGAGCGTTGCAGTCTGTGAAGGACAGGGAAGCCTGGCGTCCCTGGTGTCCATGGGATCGCAAAGACTCAGACAACAACGACTGAGCGACTGAACAACTTCTGTCCCAAACAGTTTCTGTAACTGTGCCTTGGCTTCTAACCGGGAGGAACAGTTCTCAGAGCTGTCTGAAATGCTCTTCCTGAGTTAAAATCCTTAAATTTGGTTTGAAGAAAAGTTTCCATTTCTTTCTTAGATCAACTGATTATTTTTTACCTGACAGTCATTATAAAATATCGGCTGTATCCCCCGTTCTGTTGTGCTGGCTGGGTCTTGTACTGTTGCGCATGCTCGTGGCTGCCGCTGGAACCGGGACTGTGGGGTCTGAGTCTGCGTGCTGTCTGTGCGCGTGCGTGCTGTCGGTGGGCGGTACTGCCGGACCCAACCTGGAAGAGCGCTGTATTTAAGTGCCTTCCGGGGAATCGAGCCGCTCTGTAAATGCTCAGAAATATAAAACAAGCTCAAATGAACTTCAGGATCACAGGTGCTGTTGTTCGGCCACTGAGCTGTGTCCGACTCTCTGCGACCTCATGGACTGCAGCACACCAGGCTTCCCTGTCCCTCACCATCTCCGGAGTTTGCTCAACTCATGTGCACTGAGCCAGCGATGCCATCCAACCGTCGCAATTATCCAGGATTAATTTTTAATGAATGAAACCAAGTTTAAGCTTGTTGGTATAATTAATATAGGCATATCTTTAGGGTCATCAACACTGAGTATAACACTTTTATTATACCTAAAAATCAATTAAGATTTTATTCCTGTTGCAAAATTTGACAGCAAGAAAAATAACATAATAGGGACCATCAAAAATAGTTCCTCCAGATTGCTGGTAACTGGAAACTGCTAAATTAAGATAAATGGTGGGAATTCGTTAAATATAATTTCTAAACAAGATACTGGAACATTCATTGCTAAGTAAGTCTAAGTTTACCTACTCTTATTTTCTTACTACAGAAAAGCTGAAGGTATTTTTGTTCATTGGACTGGTCACGTGTCCTATTGAGGAAAGAAATTAGGTTCTAGATGATGTTCTTAAATTTGCCAATCAGGGGACTTTCCTGGTGGTCCAGTGGCTAAGACTCCACACTCCCAATGCACGGGGCCCAGGTTTGATCCCTGATCAAGGAATTAGATCCTTCATGCCACAGCCAAGAGTCCCTGTGCTGCAAGGAAAGATCCCACGTGGGGCAACTGAGGTCCAATGCAGCCAAGCAAATAAATAAAAATACGTGAAGCATACCACAGTAATCTATCTTTGGATGAAGACTAGAAGCCCTGTGACCTGCAATCAGGAGGTGATGCTTACTGGAAAAGGCATCAGATAAAGGCACCAGGCTGGAAGGGATCTCTCAGTCTTCTTCTCTTGAATGAACTGCAACTCCTGTTTCTGACACCCCACTTCAACTAACGAGGACCAGCGCCACCAGCCCAGGACGAGACAGCCACATCTGAAGTAGAGAGCTGACCCAAGACGCTCAACCAGGCTCGTGTGCCGGTTATTTTGATTATTGTTCACGCTTTTGCTTAGGAACCAAATGTATTTCTCCCTCGGGTTCCAGGTCACCTATGGGTAGTTTTGGAATCAGTCCCTGCCCGTCTGTCTTTAATGTGAGCACACTGGGCTTCATCAGTTTCCCATGGGATGACCATTTGGTGGCAGGTTTTGTTCCTTCACATGGAATTTTGCTCAGTCGTGTCTGACTCTTTGCGACCCCATGAACTGCAGCACGCCAGGCTTCCTTGTCCTTCACCATCTCCCGGAGCTTGCTCAGACTCATGTCCATTGAGTCGGTGATGCCATCCAACCATCTCATCCTCTGTCTTCCCCTTCTCCTCCCACCTTCAATCTTTCCCAGCATCACGGTCTTTTCCAATGAGTCAGCTTTTCACATCAGGTGGCCAAAGTACTGGAGCTTCAGATTCAACATCAGTCCTTCCACTGAATATTCAAGGTCGATTAACCATGGGGGCTTTAACAAAATTTACTCAGCAAGCTTTGAATGACAGTAATCACACCATTAGCTTGTCGGGTTCAGAAGTCTTCAAGATGAGAAAATCCACTGTATAGAAGCAAGTGGCCCTGGCACGGGTATTATGATACTGCTGTCATGATACCGAATGTTGGGTTTTTATACCTGATTCCTCTTTAACATAATTCATCTTATGATACATGTAAGAATCAAATCTCGGCTCTGAATGACCCTCTCCCTGGTTTAGGGGAAATGTGAGGGACGGTGGTGCACTTCAGGAGGGTGTCTGTGCACATGTATCTCTTTTTTCCTTCTGTGTGAATATATTTTCTCTTCTTAAAGAAACGCCAGTCAGGGGTTTCCCTGGCGGCTCGCTGATCAAGAATCCACCAGTCGAGGCAGGAAACCTGGGTTTGATCCTGATCTGAGAGGATCCTACCTGCTACAGAGCAACTAGGTGTAAGCACTGCGACCTACTGGGCCTGTGCTCTGGAGACCGGGAGCCCCAGCTGCCAAAGCGCACGTGCCTAGACCAGAGCTCTGCGAGAAGAGCCGCCACCGCGATGAGACCCCTGTGCTCCGAAGCCAGCCCGAGCAGCAGTGAGGACCATGCACAGCCCCAGATAAACAAATAACATTAAAAACACAGACTGCATTAGGACCCATCCTCAGTTCAGTTCAGTCGCTCCGCCGTGTCCGACTCTTTGCGACCCCAGGGACTGCAGCACACTAGGCCTCCCTGTCCGTCACCAACTCCGGAGCTTGCTCAAACCCATGTCCACCGAGTCGGTGATGCTATCCAGCCATCTCATCCTCTGTTGTCCCCTTCTCCTCCCACCTTCAGTCTTTCCCAGCATCAGGGTCTTTTCCAGTGAGTCAGTTCTTCACATCAGGTGGCCAAAGTGTTGGAGTTTCAGCTTCAGCCTCAGTCCTTCCGGTGAATATTCAGGACTGGTTTCCTTTAGGGTCTTTTCTTTTTTTCTGGCTGCATGGCCTGTCCATCCCACCAGACACCTTCACCCTACCCAGCCTCGCCACCCGCCTGTCTGTCTTTCCCCACGGTGACTCATCAGATGCCCACATGGCTCCCCCCAGACACACCCCACAACACAAGCACCCCGCTCACCCTTCACTCACAGGAGCTCACCCCTTACATGCCCCCCACTCGCCCAGCATGCCAGCTGGGGGAGGGTGCGGTGGGACCTGAAAGCCCTGCGTGCCCCCCCAGGGCCCCCACCACCCGGTTGGCCTGCTCCCGCCCCCTCCGCGCTCGCGGGCATCTCCCGGAGCATTCTCCCAGCGCAGTCCAGCCCTAGGGCCTCTCCTGGACCCCGGGAATGCCAGCTTCCCAGACGCCTGGCTCAGAAATCCCGGGAAGGGGCCCTGACAGTCCACGCACCGATGGTAGGGGCGGTCGGGAATGCGGGCACAAGTCTGCGGGCCACGGGCCCGAAGAAGGGGTCAGCAAACCAGGACTCAGCTGTTCCCCTAAATGAACGTGACCGGCCACCTCACCTGCACACTGATGTCCGCTGAGGGGTGGGGAGAGGCTGGGAGAGAGCCTCTCCTGGGCAGCTGGTCTTCCGGGGGCAGATGGCACCCACCCCCGGTCCACCCCGGGGCAGGCGTCTGGTCCCGGCTCAGCCTCGCCTCTCTGAATGCCGGCTCTGCACCCCAGCAGGCCCCTGCTCCCTGCTGAGCCCAGTGGCCGGGGGAGCAGCTGCTGGCCACCAGGGACTCGCCCAGCAGGGAGGCTGCAGGCTCCAGGGCAGGGCCGGCGAGGCAAACTGGGTACCAGATGCTGGCTTTGCCTCGCCAGGGCGCTCTGAGCTGTGGCCGGCCAGGCCCCTGTCCATGGACAAAGGGCAGCCTAGAGGGCTCAGGACTGCACAGAAAGGACCCAGGGCCCGGGCATGAGGCCAGCCTCTCTGAGTCCTGAGGGGGGGGCGTGTCCACCCTCAGGGCAGGCCTCAGGAGGATGTGGGGTGCGGGGCGCTCTATCAGCCTTGCAGGGACAGGGGACTCCTCCCCTCGCGTGAGCACTCAGAGGCCCGAGTTGGACCGGTTTCCTGCTGCGGCATCTCAGGGGACGGGGGGGCCTGTGGCGTGGGGGTGGGGGCCAGCCGGCCAAGGGGCCAGTCAGAACACACGCTTGTGTGCCCATCAAGGTGCTGGCTTTGTTCGGGCAGCTCGAGGTGCCCCCAGTCAATGAGAGTGTAACTTCCGAGATGGCGGGGCGCCGTGAGTATCACCGTGAGGACAGTGATACAGCTTGAAGTCGAGAGAAGGTCCCCAGGATGTGACACAGAGTGCTCACGCTGTTGGAACCTCGGTTCAGACTGACGTCAACGCTGGGGCTCGCGGGCCTTCCATTTGTGAAAAACGCGGGCCTGCAAAGGGCAGCGAGGCAGGGTCCCCCTCCGGCCCCGCATGGGGCGGCCGTGAGCCGAGCGGCCGAGACAAGGACTCCCCCGGCCCCTTGGCTCCAGGTCAGTGAGGTTCCCCCGTTGTTTCTTCACCCCATCTGTACTGACCTGCACATCCCAGAAGTACAGAGTTTCCCAGAGTTCTGTGGGCCACATCAGCAAATTCAGTGACCCCGAGGAGGGGGCCGTGGACCCTCTGACCTACAGATGATCAGAGGCCCAGTTGACAACCTGGCCTTGCAACTGGGGTTTGAGGTGCAGGTGGCTGGAAGGATCACCCCAGGTTCCTGCTGGGGCTGGGGCCTGGGATCGCTTTTGGAGGAGAGGGGGAGCTTGAACTGGGTCAGGGACCCAAGAGAGGGCAGAGAAAGAGCAGATGGCTCTCACACACGACTACGCCACCTGTGTGACCGGGGGCTCCGGACAGAGCAAGACGCCATCCCTCCCGCCCCGGGGGTCAGGCCCCTGCAGGTGCGTCCACACGTGGAAGAGGCGTGGGGTGGAGCCTGGCCCTCAGAGGCCACCAGGCAGCTGGCTGGGGGCTGGGAGGCAGCG
>NW_024070200.1:1415092-1509709 GCF_014754425.2 Oryx dammah
GCCACCAGGCAGCTGGCTGGGGGCTGGGAGGCAGCGGTGGGGGGGGGCGGCCCTCAGAGGCCACCAGGCAGCGGGCTGGGGGCTGGGAGGCAGCGGGGGGGGGGGGCGGCCCTCTGGGGACACCACCCTGCAGGGAGGTGGCCTAACCCCGTGAGACTGCGGCCCCCAGGACTCCAGGGCCTCGGGGCAGCGGGCACCGCTGTCCGGAGTCAGAGGGAGGTGCCCTCAAGCCTGCGTGGTCTGGTCAACTGCACGCACTCTGCCTCTGGAGGGAAGCCCGATCTTGGCGGGGTTGGGGGGGGAGGGCAGTGCTTTTTCAGCAAAAGAAAACAATACCCAAAGAGGACTGAGGGCCGAGGCCCTGCCAGTTGGAGGGGACGAGTGTCCTCTGGAGAGGAAGCCAGGGCAGCCTCACGGCATCCTCAGCACTGCCCAGCAGGACAGTGGACCCTGTGGCTTGCTGTACCGGACGGTCACCAGGGAAAACATCCCCCGCCCCGGAAGACATCCCCCGCCCCGATCTCACCACGCTCGGAAGTCACCCTTATGTAGGTCATTCGAACACTCCACCTATAACCTTTCCAGAAGGAAACACAGACGGGGTTTCTTTGTGACTTGGGGTTAGACAAAGGTTTCTTAGGAAACTCAAAGGAACTAACCATAACATAAAAATCTTAAATTATAAAATAAACATCAAAATCCCAAACTGCTGTTCATCTCAAGACACTGTTAAAAAAAAAAATGAATTAGACCACATACAAAGAATAACTTAAAATGGGTTCATAAGACCTAAAATTACAAAATTCCTAGAAGAATATCCCTGGTGGTTCAGTGGCTAAAACTCCTGTGTTCCCAGTTCAGGGGGCTCGGGTCTGACCCTTGGTCAGAGAACTAGACCCCACTTGCAGCACCTAAGAGTTCAGGGGCCACAACGAGGACGAGCCCGCCTGGAGCAAGGAAGGCCGACGACCGCGGGGGCTGCAGCTGAGACCTGGCACAGCCGAGTGAACAAATACACATACTTTTAAAAAATCTCCTAGAAGAGACCATGAGGGGAAGCTTTATGACGCTGGACTTGCCAATGGTTTCTTGGATATAACACCAAAGTACAGGCGACAAAAGGAAAGACAGACAAACAGGATAACATTAAAGTTAACTTCTGCGCATCACAGGACGCTGTCGACAGTGGAAAAGCACGCTACGAAAACAAAGAGGACACTTGCAAATTGTGTATCTGATAAGGGGTTAATAGTCACACTATGTAGAAGACTCCTACAACGCAACAAAAATCAAGCAACTCGATTACAAAACACGCAAAGGACTTGGATAGACATTTTTCCAGATTATACACAAGTGACCTGAGACGATGCTCAGCCTCACTAACCATCAGAGAAATGTAAATAAAACCACAATGAAATATCCCCCACAGCCCTAGTGGTCCAGCGATTAAGAATCTGTCTTCCAGCCCAGGGGACCCAGGTTCGATCCCTGATCGGGGAACTAAGATCCCACATGCTGTAGGGCAGCTCACCCCACAGGCTGCAACAACCTAGCCCACGCTTGCTCTGGAGCCCACGGGCCACAACCAGAGAGAAACCCACACCCCACAGCAAAAGGCTGGACACAGCCAAATTAAAAATAAAAACAGAAAACAACAAACACTGGTGAGACAGTAAAGAAGCTGGATGCTTTGTGCGCGGCTGGTAGGATTTTAAGATGGGGCAGCCGCTACAGAAACCAGTGGGGGTGGGGCTCAAAAATTAAAACTTGAGCTGAAGCCATTTGGTGGGGTTTTGTGGGGCCCCTGGGTCAGGAAGATCCTCTGGAGGAGGGCACAGCCGCCCACTCCAGCCTTCTTGCCTGGATAGAGGAGCCTGGAGGGCTGCAGTCCACAGGGTCGAGAAGAGTCGGACACGACTGAGTGACTGAGCGCGCGCGTGAGGAAGGCTCCAATCCTCTATGTCTCAGCGTATAAAAAATTCATCAAGAGGCAAAGCGGTAGACAAGAAGTGATTTGTCAGAACAGGATGCTTGTGAGGCTGACAAGCAGGCGGGCAAGAGGATGCTGTGCTCGGAGAACCTAGCAGGTACAGGTTTATAATCAGAGGAAATGTGGGGAGGGAGAAAAGACTGCTTTCTTCCTCATTATCGAGGAGACGTCACACTTCCATCATCAGCTCCTCCTCCAGCTGGGCAGAGGAGCTTTCTTGTCCCTACATGGTCAAGTTAAGGCGACAAAGTCTTGTTTTCATATATGCAGAGAGTGTGTCCTACCTCACTCAACTCACGGGCAGGATGTGCGTCTCAAGCCACCATTGTTTTATTGTCTGGGGGCACGTCCCGTGCTTCTGGGGAATGGTTTTGTTGCTAAGCCAGCCTGCTGGTTTTGCGGCTAAGCACACCTGCCTTCTTGAGTAATCATTGACTCACAGGGTCCCCCGTAGTTTTCCTGGTTTCAGTCTCCTACTGGGATTAACCATTTAATCACCTACATCGTCCCTTTACTCTGTCCGTATCAGAACTGCCATACGATCCATCAATCCCACTTCTGGGCATTCGTCCAGAATTTAAAGCAGTGTATTAAGGGCGTCCTCGCACACCCACGCCCCGAGCAGCACCAGTCACAACAGCCGAGAGGTGGCAGGTGAGTGGATGCGCGTAACGACCGTCCACACAATGGGCTATTATCCAGCCTTAAGAAAGTAGGTTCTGACACAGGCTGCCACACAGATAAACCTTCAGAAGGCTATGCCTAATGGAACAGGCCAGGCGCAAAAAGACAGACCCTGCATAGCCTACTCATGCAGATGTTTAAAGAGGCCAAGCTTAGGGACAGAAGGCAGCGTGGCAGGTGGCAGGGGCTGGGGGCAGGAGGAAGGCGGAGGGGCTGTTGCCTCAGATTTGCAAGATGAAAAAATTGTAAAGATCTGCTTCACAACCAGGTCAGTAAAATTCACATTTTTCAATGGTTAAGATGGCGATGTGTTTGTGTTTTTACCACAATCCAATGACTAGGCAAGGTTACACTAGCTGGCAAAGCACTTATGCCCTGAACAAAGAACTGCTACGGCTCAGTGAGAGGAATACAGACAGCCCCCGAGACGGGGCCTAAGACTTCAGCAAACACTTCACAAAAGAAGGTACGGTAAAGTGCAATACAAAGAATGATTAATAGAAGCAGGTTAACTACTGAGTGGGGGTAAACAGAATCCTAAAGCTACAGGAAATGGACCTCACCAGGAGTCCAGTGGCTAAGACTCAGCGCTCCCAGTGCAGGGCCCCGGGCTTGATCCCTGCTCAGGGAGCTAGATCCCACACGCCGCAACTGAGTCTGCGTGCCACGACCATGCCTTGCTCCCTGCAAATAAGGCCCCTCGTTTAGTAAGCCAAATAAATGAGCAAATTTCTTTTAAAGACTATAGGAAGAGGAAGTAGCCAGCACTCTGAAAAATTCGGCCGTTCCTTATAAGGTTTAAGCACTATCTGCTCAGTAATCCTACCACTTCATTTCAGTTCAGTTCAGTCACTCAGTCGTGTCCGACTCTTTGCAACCCCATGGACTGCAGCACACCAGGACTCCCTGTCCATCACCAAGTCCCCGAGTTTACCCAACCTCATGTCCATGGAGTTGGTGATGCCATCCAACCATCTCATCCTCTGTCGTCCCCTTCTCTTCCTGCCTTCAATCAAAGAATGCTCAAACCCCACCTCTGCTAGGTGTTTATCCTGTTTATCTAAGGGACAAACAATCATGTATCTGTAAAGCCTTGTTCACAGCAGCTTTCTTCAGCCCAAAGTGAAAGCAATCCACATCAGTAGGAAAACGGATAAATAAACTGGTCGTTTTTATACAATGGGTAATAAGAGAACAAATCATTCATTTATACAACATGAATGAACCTCAAAAAATGTTATGCAAAAAGTAGCCTGACCAGAGGAGTACATGCTGTAGGATTCCACTTATATGACCTTCTACAACAGTCAGAACTAACCTACAGTGCAAAAAAACTAACATACAGCGGAAGAGATGGGAAGGGTGCTTGCTCTGTGGGGAACCTCTGGTGCTGAGGGAACAGCCCGCTCTCTCGGGCAGGGCGTGGCTGCGTGTGTCCATCAGCTCCGTCAGGACTGTAATTCACACCCATGTCCTCACTGTGTGCTAGTGTGAGTGCTAGAGTTATCCCTTAGTCGTGTCTGACTCTCTGCGACCCCATGGACTGTGGCCCTCCAGGCTCCTCTGTCCATGGGAGTCTCCAGGCAAGAATACTGGCGTGGGCAGCCATCCCCTCCTCCAGGGGGTCTCCCCGATCCGGGAATGAAACCCAGGTCTCCTGCATGGCAGGCAGATTCTTTACCATCTGAGCCTCCAGGGAAGCCCATGTGTAAACTAACCCCAAATATTTTTTTAAAAAAGAAAAAAACAATAACCTCTGATTTAGAGCTCTATATGAAAAAAGGAGGGGACATTTTATCTTTTTAAGTGTTTTATTAGATGTGCTGGGCCTCAGTCGAGTAGCATATGGCATCTAGTTCCCTGACCAGGGATTGAACCCAGGTCACCTGTGTTGGGCGCTCAGTCTTAGCCCCTGGACCACCAGGGAAGTTCTCGAGGAAACCTTTTTAAAAGACCTGGTAACATCTTTTCAAAAGACCTGGTAACATCTTTTCACTTTATCCTCTTCCCAAATGAGGTTATTTTGTAATAACTCTAAACAACCAATAATATACAAACTTATATAACTCTCCAAATTGTTTATAAAAGTGCTTCCACAAACTTGGAAGAACTTCTGCTTCCTTGTCATAATTGCTCATCAATATTTCCAATTTTTCTTTTCATTTATGAGGTGTTCCCTCCCATTACCAGGTTGCAAGCCAAAATTTAGAAGAGCCTTGTCTACAGACCATGAAATTAAAAGACGCTTTCCTTTTCATGGCCTTCCCATGAAAAGGAAAGTCATGACCAACCTGGACAGCTATGGAAAAGCAGAGATGTTACTTTGCCGACTAAGGTCTGTCTGGTCAAGGCTCTGGTTTTTCCAGGGGTCATGTATGGATGTGAGAGTTGGACCATAAAGAAGGCTGAGCGTCAAAGAATTGATGCTTTTGAACTGTGGTGTTGAAGAAGACTCTTGAGAGTCCCTTGGACTGCAAGGAGATCCAACCAGTCCATTCTGAAGGAGATCAGTCCTGGGTGTTCATTGGAAGGACTGATGCTGAAGCTGAAACTCCAATACTTTGGCCACCTCATGCGAAGAGTTGCCTCATTGGAAAAGACCCTGATGCTGGGAGGGATTGGGGGCAGGAGGAGAAGGGGACGACAGAGGATGGGATGCCTGGATGGCATCACCTACTCAATGGACATGAGTTTGAGTGAACTCTGGGAGTTGGTGATGGACAGGGAAGCCTGGCGTGCTGTGATTCATGGGGTCGCAAAGAGTCAGACACATCTGAGCGACTGAACTGAACTGAACTGCCTACAGACCGACAGCCGCTGAAACAAAACCTGTAGTTCTGAGAGAGTCGCTAGGTGGCAGTGCTGCTGTTCTGACGGCTCTCAATATAGGAGGAAAAAAACACGTCCCCCTCCCTTGAATAGGTTTGTTGAAACCCAAGTAGCGCACTATGAAATGCAATTTAAGCAAGAAAATATTATGTAAGAGATAATGCGCCTCTCTCTAATTACAGGTCTTCAAAAGCGCAGCCTAATTTAACATTCCTCTAAAATCTTTGCCTGTCATCTTTCAACTTTATACTACTTCTCTGAGGTTATAATGGCACATTTTTCTCTCTTGCTTAAAAAAAAAAAAAAAATCTGTTCAAGTTAATGTTCTAAGGCCATTGTTCCAATTCAAAAGCAAATCCAGGGATTAATCCAGAACATGCCAGAAAACAGAGCAGTATTTTCTGCAGCACTTCCTCACGTGGTGTTTAATCCCTCACAGCCGCTCTGCTCTGGTTTCCAGGGAGTCCCAACTTGCGGGCGGGGACCGAGTCAGATACCCGCTTGTGTTCCTTAACATTTGAGAAACCTCATGGTGCAGAGAGAAGATGCTCAGGAGACGTTCAGTCACTTGAATTTTGTGATTTGGATACTGTCTATGCTTCTAAAAGGAAGCCTGGGCTTTTCAGAGTGGGAAGCAGTGGTCAACAGTTACTTTAAATTCAGACAAGTTAAAATGTATAGCCTGGAAGCAAATCTCCATGGCCGCACTGAATCTAGACCATATCAATTTGCCTTGGTCTCTTCTTGTGATTTTTAATACTTCGCCTACCAGATCAGTTCAGTCACTCAGTCGTGTCTGACTCTGCGACCTCATGGACTGCAGCACGCCAGGCTTCCTGGTCCATCACCAACTCCCGGAGTTTGCTCAAACTCATGTCCATCAAGTCAGTGATGCCATCCAACCATCTCATCCTCTGTCGTCCCCTCCTCCTCCCACCTTCAATCTTTCCCAGCATCAGGGTCTTCTCCAATGAGTCAGCTCTTCGTATCAGGTGGCCAAAGTATTGGAGTTTCAGCTTCAGCATCAGTCCTTCCAGTGAATATCCAGGACTGTTTTTCCTTTAGGATGGACTGGTTAGATCTCCTTGCAGTCCAAGGGACTCTCAAGAGTCTTCTCCAACACCATAGTTCAAAAGCATCAATTCTTCAGTGCTCAGCTTTCTTTATAGTCCAACTCTCACATCCATACATGACCACTGGAAAAACCATGGCTTTGACTAGATGGACCTTTGTTGGCAAAGTAATGTCTCTGTTTTTTAAAATGCTGTCTAGGTTGGTCATAGCTTTCCTTTCAAGGAGCAGGCATCTTTTAATTTCATGGCTGCAGCCACCATCTGCAGGGATTTTAGAGCCAAACAAATACAGTCTCTGTTTCCATTGTTCCCCATCTATTTGCCGTGAAGTGTTGGGACTGGATGCCATGATCTTCGTTTTCTGAATGACAAGACCCATTCTCCCCCTCAGTCAGTCTCTCCCATCAGGAAGCTCCCATAAGCCTCTTATCCTTCTCTGTCAGAAGGCAGACAGACCGAAAACCACAGTCACAGAAAACCAACCAATCTGATCACATGGACCACAGCTTTGTCTAACTAAACGAAACTATAAGCCATGCCACGTGGGGTCATCCAAGACAGACGGGTCATGGTGGAGAGGTCTGACAGAATGTGGTCCACCGGAGAAGGGAATGGCAAACCACTTCAGTATTCTTGCCTTGAGAACCCCATGAACAGTGTGAAAAGGCAAAAAGATAGGACACTGCAAGATGAACTCCCCAGGTCAGTAGGTGCCCGAAATGCTACAGGGGAAGAATGGAGAAATAACTCCAGAAAGAATGAAGGGACGGAGCCAAAGCAAAAACACCACCCAGTTGTGGATGTGACTGGTGATAGAAGCAAGGTCTAATAATGCTGTAAAGAGCAATATCGCATAGGAACCTGGAATGTCAGGTCCATGAATCAAGGCAAGTTGGAAGTGGTCAAACAGGAGATGGCAAGAGTGAATGTTGACATTTTAGGAATCAGCGAACTAAAATGGACTGGAATGGGTGAATTTAACTCAGATGACCATTATATCTACTACTGTGGGCAGGAATCCCTCAGAAGAAATGGAGCAGCCGTCACAGTCAACAAGAGTCCAAAATTCACTACTTGGATGCAATCTCAAAAATGGAATGATCTCTGTTCATTTCCAAGGCAAACCATTCAATATCAGGGTAATTACTGCCCCAACCAGTAATGCTAAAGAATGAACAGTTCTATGAAGACCTACAAGACCTTCTAGAACTAGACCCAAAAAAGATGTCCTTTTCATCATAGGGGACTGGAATGCAAAAGTAGGAAAACAAGAGATACCTGGAGTAACAGGCAAATTTGGCCTTGGAATACAGAATGAAGCAGGGCAAAGGCTAACAGAGATTTGCCAAGAGAACGCACGGGTCATAGCAAACACCCTCTTCCAACAACACAAGAGAAGACTCTACACATGGACATCACCAGAAGGTCAATACTGAAATCAGACTGATTATATTCTTTGCAGCTGAGGATGGAGAAGCTCTATACAGTTGGCAAAAACAAGACTGGGAGCTGACTGTGGCTCAGATCATGAACTCCTTATTGCCAAATTCAGACTTAAATTGAAGAAAGTAGGGAAAACCACTAGACCATTCAGGTATGACCTAAATCAAATCCCTTATGATTATACAGTGGAAGTGAGAAATAGATTTAAGGGACTAGATCTGATAGAGTGCCTGATGAACTATGGACAGAGGTTCGTGACATTGTACAGGAGACAGGGATCAAGACCATCCCCATGGAAAAGAAATGCACAAAGGCAAAACGGCTGTCTGGGGAGGCCTTACAAATAGCTGTGAAAAGAAGAGAGGCAAAAAGCAAAGGAGAAAAGGAAAGATATAAGCATCTGAATGCAGAGTTCCAAAGAATAGCAAGAAGAGATAAGAAAGCCTTCTTCAGCGATCAGTGCAAAGAAATAGAGGAAAGGAACAGAATGGGAAAGACTAGAGATCTCTTCAAGAAAATTAGAGATACCAAGGGAACATTTCATGCAAAGATGGGCTCGATAAAGGACAGAAATGGTCTGGACCTAACAGAAGCAGAAGATATTAAGAAGAGGTGGCAAGAATACACAGAACTGTACAAAAAAGATCTTCATGACCCAGATAATCACGATGGTATGATCACTCACCTAGAGCCAGACATCCTGGAGTGTGAAGTCAAGTGGGCCTTAGAAAGCATCACTACGAACAAAGCTAGTGGAGGTGATGGAATTCCAGTTGAGCTATTTCAAGTCCTAAAAGATGATGCTGTGAAAGTGCTGCACTCAATATGTCAGCAAATTTGGAAAACTCAGCAGTGCCCACAGGACTGGAAAAGGTCAGTTTTCATTCCAATTCCAAAGAAAGGCAATGCCAAAGAATGCTCAAACTACCGCACAATTGCACTCATCTCACACGCTAGTAAAGTAATGCTCAAAATTCTCCAAGCCAGGCTTCAGCAATACGTGAACTGTGAACTTCCAGATGTTCAAGTTGGTTTTAGAAAAGGCAGAGGAACCAGAGATCAAATTGCCAACATCTGCTGGATCATGGAAAAAGCAAGAGAGTTCCAGAAAAATATCGATTTCTGCTTAAGCCTGTGACTATGTGAATCACAATAAACTATGGATAATTCTGAAAGAGGTGGGAATACCAGATCACCTGACCTGCCTCTTGAGAAACCTATATGCAGGTCAGGAAGCAACAGTTAGAACTGGACATGGAATAGCCTGGTTCCAATAGGAAAATGAGTACGTCAAGGCTGTATATTGTCACCCTGCTTATTTAACTTATATGCAGAGTACATCATGAGAAATGCTGGGCTGGAAGAAACAGAAGCTGGAATCAAGATTGCCGGGAGAAATATCAATAACCTCAGATATGCAGATAACACCACCCTTATGGCAGAAAGTGAAGAGGAGCTAAAAAGCCTCTTGATGAAAGTGAAAGAGGAGAGTGAAAAAGTTGGCTTAAAGCTCAACATTCATAAAACTAAGATCATGGAATCCAGTCCCATCACTTCGTGGCAAACAGATGGGGTAACAGTGGAAACAGTGGCTGACTTTATTTTGGGGGGCTCCAAAATCACTGCAGATGGTGACTGCAGCCATGAAATTAAAAGACACTTACTGCTTGGAAGGAAAGTTATGACCAACCTAGACAGTATATGAAAAAGCAGAGACATTACTTTGCTAACAAAGGTCCATCTAGTCAAGGTTGTGGTTTTTCCTGTGGTCATGTATGGATGTGAGAGCTGGACTATAAAGCAAGTTGAGGACTGAAGAATTGATGCTTTTGAACTGTGGTGTTGGAGAAGACTCATGAGAGTCCCTTAGACTGCAAGGAAATCCAACCAGTCCATCCTGAAGGAGATCGGTCCTGGGTGTTCGTTGGAAGGAATGATGCTGAAGCTGAAGCTCCAGTACTCTGGCCACCTCATGCGAAGAGCCAACTCATGGAAAGGACCTTGATGCTGGGAAAGATGGAAGGCAAAAGAAGAAGGTGGCAGAGGATGAGATGGTTGGATGGCATCCCTGACTCAATGGACGTGAGTTTGATGAAACCCCAGAGAGAGTGGAGGACGGAGGAGCTTGGTGCGCTGCAGTCTGTGGGGTCACAGACAGTTAGACGTGATGTAGCCACCGGACAACAGCAACAAACCCCAAAATGCAACTCTCAAAATTCTTGCATTGGAAAAAAGAATTCCTTTGTGCTCACAGAGAGGATCTGTTTTTATAAACGTTTCACAAACCTAAAAGAATTCCTTTGTGCTCACAGACAGGATCTGTTTTTGTAAACGTTTCACAAACCTAAGGGAAAGGATACTTTAAGTGTGAGGGATCCTAGATTCTACATAGATATTGTATCAGCTTTACTGACTATTATTTCATTCCTGTATCCTATCTGGTGAATTAGAACGCTGAAGAGTGAACACAGGAGTGCCAAGATCACCCCTTACTGTTGTATTTGCATGAAATTCTCCCAGGATTTATTATTTCTCCAGTATGTTGCTTGGTGCCCACATAGTCCTAACACACCGTTAATTTTGCCTTTTACATCACATTACATTACACCTGACCTTAAACATCGCCTTGTCTGATGTCATCTGCAGACTCCGCTCTTTGTTCTCCTTTCTCTGCTACCCGGGCCCTCAGCTTTATGTCCACCTTTCATCACTCCGTGTTCTCGTAGACAGCATGGAGCTGGGTCTAGTGTATTCCTCAGCCCTACTTAGCGGCCTGTCCTTCGGTGGGAAAGCTCAGTTCGCATGTGACATACTCGGTTCTGCTCCCTTCAGCTTCCCATTCGTCCCTCATCACATACGGACCACTTCTGCCCACCCGATCCCCGTGTCCTGGTCTGCTCAGGGTGTAGCACCTGCACCCACCCCCTCCAAGCTTGTCTGAAGTCCTCACTCAGGGATCCCTCCCTCCCACGGTCCCTGCGGCCATGGGCATCCCTTGAAGACTCGTGTCCGAGTACTTCCCACACTGAGAGGTTTCCTCCCCTGGGTCCCTGACACAGCAACCATGCCCCAGGAGACGGGAGGAACGCTGGCTCTGATGGTCGGATCCCTACTTCTAAACGGAATAACGCTGTACACAGAGTGGGCCGAAGGAGAGCACAGAAGCCACAGAGAGACGGGGCCAGGAAGTCACTGGGCCAGAGATGCTGGCGGCCACTGAGATGGTGACACACGACAGAATTGGAGATGTGTTTTGGAAATCAAATTCTAACTGAAAAAAATAAAATAGTTCAGCCACCACTTGTAAACTGCTCCATCCCAGGCTCTTCCCTCCACCCGAAACCTCTCCTGACGTCCAGACACCTCATGGCTTTTTTCTTTTTACAGTTTTCATTTCCTTATTTTGGGCTGTGCTGGGTCTTCATGACTGTGCGTGTGCTCTCTCTGGTTGTGGCGAGCAGGTCTCCTCTCTATTGCGGAGCACGGGCTCGAGCGTGTGTGGGCTTCAAGAGCTGTGGCGTGAAGGCTTGGTTGCCTCACGGCATGTGGGATCTTCCCAGCCCAGGCATCCAACCTGTGTCCCTTTCATTAGCAGGCAGACTCTTAGCCAATGGGCTACCAGGGGAGCCCCTCACAGCTTCTTACACATCTTTGTTCAACGACCCATGGATGCTTTCAGTGCAAGTCCAGATTCTCCCCCACCGCACCAAATCTGTTATTTTCCTGGCAAAGGACGTCACCATGGACCCAAATCTCTAACCTGAACCCTAACGGTCACTGCAGGACACTCCTCATCACTCACACATCAAGCCTACCTCCTCCAGGTTTGGAAAATCCATTCTGTCTCCCCAGCTCCACTGTCGGCCTCCCACCTGGACGGCCTCCTCCGGGGGCCCAAGCAGCTGTTCTCCTCGTCCTCAGCCACTTCATCTCCTGCTCCTACCCACCCCCATCTACTCATCACCCTGCAGCCGGGAGAGGCTGGAGAGTTCAGAGGGCTTACCAGCCCTCGGCGGCAAGCACCGTCTTCAGTATAACACCCCACGCTCCACCGTCTGCCAGCATTATCTCAGACAAACCCCGACCGAAACCAGCCTACCTAGCAAGCAGAGCCCGTGAGACTCCTGGACGGTGTCACAGAGCCCAGAGGCAGGACCAAGGCCAGAACCAAGCACTCAGATGTCCGCCAAGCCTCCGGCCCCTCCCAGCCCTGCTTCTCTGGACACGGCGACTTCAGCCACCACTCCAGCCTCCTGGTTTCTGTGTGGCCTGACGCCGCGATCTCCAGTGTAAAACCCCGAAGGACCCCAGAGTCCGGTGACAGCAGGGGCCCACCTCTGGACCACAGGGGCCGCCCTCACAGCTGGCCCGGGAGGAGCAGCGATGCTCGGAAGCGGGTGTTTTGGTGTCAAAAGCTCTCAGAACGGGGTCGGTCGGGGCGGGGGAGGCGGAGCGGCAGGGCAGACGGGCTGTGAACCGCTCTCTGCCCGTCAGAGCCCCCCGAGCGTCCTCTGTCTGCTCTCCCCCGCCCGAGCGCTCCTGAGTCGTCCGCCTCCCGCCGTGCAGGCATCGTGACCGTCTTCACGCAGGGCCTCAAAACGGCTGCCGCTGCCCCCCGAGTCCAGTGCCCTCAGCGGCCCCTTCCCCTGCCCTCCAGCTCCGCTGCCCACGCCCCCTGCACCAGGGGCCCGGCGGCCCCATGAGAGGGCGGAACGTGCTCCTTCTGAGCTGGGTTTCCGCGCTGTCACAGGAGATCCGGGCAGAAAGCCCCCTGACCGCACCCCCAGCGCCTGGGCCTGCCACCAGGAGGCCGTCAATGGTTTAGAAGGTTGCCGTTTTCTGAGGTGGTTTCCCTTCACAGCAATTTCTTCCTGTGCTTCTAAGAGCTGCAGCGGTTCACTGCTCCGTTTTACATTTAACTAATCGCTCTTACATCTGAGCACAGCACTTGGACATCTCCATGGCAACACATCCTAGGACAGAGGTGGCCTTATGGCAGCCTCAAGACCCCTCAGGGGTCCAGCCAGTGGGTCTCCCTGCCGCGGAGCCTGGACGGGGAAGCAGGCCGGCCGGTGTGCACCCGTGGCTTCCACCTCCCCCACCTCAACGGGCCTCCTGGTCCCCTAAACCCGAGAGCCGCCCCTCAGCCTCCAGCCTCCTGACGGCCCTCCCCTACTGTGATGCTGCTGCTGCTGCTGAGTCGCTTCAGTCGTGTCCAACTCTGTGCGACCCCATAGACGGCAGCCCCCCAGGCTCCCCCATCCCCGGGATTCTCCAGGCAATAACACTGGAGCAGGTTGCCATTTCCTTCTCCAATGCACGAAAGTGAAAAGTGAAAGTGAAGTCACTCAGTCGTGTCTGACTCTTCGTGACCCCATGGACTGCAGCCCACCAGCCTCCTCCGTCCATGGGACTTTCCAGGCAAGAGTACTGGAGTGGGGTGCCATCGCCTTCTCCACCTACTGTGATGGGTTCTATTCAAATCGCATTTGAATATCAAGTAGGTGCCAGGTCTTTAGAAATAAAATACAGATTCTACTCTTAAGAGACCTGTAATACCGTGTGAAAAGCCCTCTCTTAGCATTCACTACAGGGCTAGGTCATTCGACCCTAAACCTCCAAAAGGCAATCCAAAAATGCTTGTGGAGCAAGTGAACTATTTAATTCTGGGAGCAAAACCAGATGCCCGGAGGGACAGGGCAACGGGGCACTTCCTTCTGTCCAGAGACCGTGGACGGCATCGCAGCACAAGGGGTGCCTGGGGGGCGAAGCGGAGGGAACGGCGTGTGCGGAGAATGTCCAGGGAGATGAAACGTCCAGGACACGATGAGCAACAGCCCCACAGGACGGGGACCCAGGCCACAAGGCTGCATGGTGACATCACCGCCAAAGGTGTGTCCAGGCTGGACCAGAAGCGGCGGAGGGGCCGTGACGCGGCCACAGGGTGGAAATGTCCCCACAACGCCCCCCGCCACCATCCTGACAGCATGTGAATCTAAATACATTTGCATTATGTCAACAGTGGAATTTTTCACTGAAAAAGCATTTTCGGGAATGGATTTCACTAAATTTATGTAACTCCGTGCTGAGTTTTCTAAACAAAGTTTTGTTTTCATTTCTGCTTTTCCCCCTCTTCCAAAAGATTCTCACTAGGGTTAATTCTCTTGCAGAGAGTGTTTGGGGAGGTGTGTCTGTCCAGTTTTATCAGAGCTTCCGTCACCAGAGGGTTTCCTCTGGAGCCATTTTTCCCACATTAAATTTTGGGCTAGTTGCTCAGTCATGCCTGACTCTTTGGGACCCTATAGACAGTAGCCCGCCAGGCTCCTCAGTCCATGGGATTTCCCAGACAAGAAGCCTAGAGCAGGTTGCCATTCCTCCTCCAGGGGATCTTCCCAACCCAGGGACCGATCCCGGGTCTGCCACACTGCAGGCAGATTCTTTACCGTCTGAGCCACCAGGGAAGTCCAAAACTGTATAAAGATGACTCCGTTCTCATCCCCTTTAATATTTCATTATTACGATCATTACTACTACTGGGCTGCTCTGGGTCTTCGCCGAGGTGCGTGGGCTCCTTGCTGGAGCACAGTCTCTCATTGCCCCGCTCAGACTTGGCTGTCACCCTGTGGCCTGTGGGACCTGAGTTCCCTGACCAGGGATCGAACCCATAACCTCTGCACTGGAAGACAGATTCTTAAGCACTGGACCACCAGGGAGGTCCCTATCCACTTTTAGATAGTAATAACTGCCATTCTTGAGAGTTTTTCTTTGACTAATAATGCTATTTAGAAATGTGTTGTTTAATCTCCAAATATTGTGGGATTTTCTAAGCTATCTTTCTGTTAGTGACTTCTAATTTATGGTTCTGACAGCATACGTATATGAGTTCTATTAAATGGATTAAGGGGTGTTTTATGTCTCATAGTCTGCATAGCTATTGCAGTAAGACAAGAGTAAAGCTTGCTGTTGCTGCTGCTGCTGCTGCTGCTAAGTCACTTCAGTTGTGACCAACTCTGTGCAACCCCAGAGACGGCAGCCCACCAGGCTGCCCCGTTCCTGGGATTCTCCAGGCAAGAACACTGGAGAGGGTTGCCATTTCCTTCTCCAGAGTAAAGCTTGGGAAGGAACAAATAAAACTCCATTTGTTCACAGATGACATGATTATCAATGAAGAAAATCCCAAAGGATCAATTAAAACACTGAAACTAGTAAGTGATTATAGCGAGGCTGCAGGATTCAAGATCAACATATAGAAGTCAACTGCTTTTGGGGCTCCCCCGGCCCCGTGACTAAGACTTTGCCTTCCAACGAAGGGGGTGCAGGTTCAGTCCCTAGTTGGGGAACTAATATCGCATATGCCTTGGGGCCAAAAAACAAAACATGAAACAGAAACAGTGTTCTAACAAATTTGATGAAGACTTTAAAAAAATGGGTCAGATTAAAAAAAAAAAAACTTTAAAAAGTCCAGCGGTTTCCAATATTCCAACACTGAACAATAGGAATTGGATATTTAAAACACAGTATCTTTTACATTACCACCAAAAAAAGGAAAAAAGTATTTGGTAACAAATGGAACAAAACATGTACATGACCCATATGCAGAAAAGTACAAAACTCTTACGTAAGAAACCGGAGAAGATCTAAATGGACGGAGAGATATTCCCTGTTCATGGATTTGTTGTTCAGTTGCTCAGTCGTGTCTGACTCTTTGTGACCCCATGGACTGCAGCACGCCAGGCCTCCCTGCCCTTCACCACCTCCTGGAGCTTGCTCAAACTCATGTCCATTGAATACATGATGCCATCCAACCATCTCGTCCTCTGTCCTCACCTTCTCCTCCTGCCGTAAACCTTTCCCAGCATCAGGGTCTTTTCTAATAAGTCAGTTCTTCGCATCAGGTGGCCAAAGTAGTGGAGCTTCAGCTTCAGCATCAATCCTTCCAATGAATATTCACGACTGATTTCCTTTAGGATGTACTGGCTGGCTCTCCTTGCAGTCCAAGGGACTCTCAAGTTTTCTCCAACACCACAGTTCAAAAGCATCAATTCTTCGACGCTCAGCCTTCTTTATGGTCCAACTCTCACAACCATACATGACTACTGGAAAAGCCACAGCCTTGACTAGATGGACCTTTGTCAGCAAAGTGATGTCTCTAACTTTGTTCATGGATGGGAAGACTTAATATTGTTAAGATGTCAGCTATCTCCAACATGATCTACAGATTCAACACAATCCCAACCAAAATCCCAGCAAGTCATTATATGGATATCAACAAACTGACTTTAAAGTTCGTATTATTCTGTATGATACAGGTGTATGAGGATATTCACTGCAATGCTGAATATTAGTGAGACTACTATTTAAATGTCTGGTGTGAAAAGGTGGTCAATTATGAAAAATCAATAAAATTCTATACCACAAAGTAGTTAAGAATAATCAGGTAACTCTTTCTGTAGTGATCTAGAAATACAATCCACAATAAAAATTCAGTGAAAAAATTAAGGCATAGATCAGAGTGTGCAGTACACAGCCAGATGTGAGAACAAACCGACCCGGGGCCCACCTGCACGGAAAGACAGCCTCTGGAAGGGAGAAGATGGCATGTCTGGATTAGCTTTCTGTGGCTGCTGCAACAAGTTACCACAAACGGGGGTTCGGGGGTGCGGGTGGGGGGAGCTTGACACGGCAGGAACGGATGGTCTCCGGTTCTGGAGCCGGGAGTCTGGGATCAAGGGGCCGGCAGGGCTTCACTCCTCCTAAAGCTCTCGGGGAGGGTCCCCCGCCGCCTCTGGTCTCTGGGGGCTCTGGGTGTGCCCTGTCTGCAGTCTGCCCCTCCATCTTCACGGCCTCTTCCTTCTGTGTCCTCTGTGCGTCTCTTAAAAGGATGCTGGTTACTGGCTTCAGAGCCTACCCTGAATCCAGGACAGTCTTAACTCGAGGTCCTTAATCAGACCTGCAAAGACTCTCTCCAGATAGTCATGTGACAGAGGCCCCAGGGGTTAAGATGTGGACACAGGCTCTGCGGCCCTCATTCACCCCACACAATGGTGTCCCGAGAACGCTCCTCCTCTGATTTTTCGAATCCAACCGCCTTCCTTGCGACCGCTGCGCTGTGGCACACATGCCCCGGCTGGCCACCTGCTCTCAGCACCAGTGCCCCCCTTGGTGAGAGTCCTCACCTGCAGCGGCCTGCCCCGTGCCCCATGCAGCAGCCAGGATGGTCGTTCTCTGTAAGCTCAGGTGTGACATCACTGCCCAAGCCCCTCTGAGAGCCCCCATCGCACTCAGAATGAAAGGCAAACTCACCCCGTGGCCTCGGCTCCTGTCTAAGCATCTTTGCCCCGCCTCCCGGCTCGTTCTCCAAATACTCCCAAGCGTTTGATCCCTTCTCATCTCCTCTGCCCAGAATTCCTCCTCCCCACGTGCCCCACGTGCCCTCGGGTCGGATCTCTATCCGTTCCCCCCTCCCCATGAAGCTTTCCCTGACGCTGTCATTTCCCTGCACCCGCCCTCCATCGCCAGGTCAGCAAACCAAAACCCACGGTCTGACACTGGTTCATATAAATGAAGCTTTGCTGGAACTCAGCCTTGCTGACTCATCAAAGCATCACCTGTGATTACTTCTAGGCGATGGCTGCAGAGCTGACGGGCAGCGCAGACACCTCATGGCCCCAGCGCTCAGGACTCTGACCACCGGGCCGGCCCCTTCCCAGGAGAGCAGCCTGCTGCGGCCCCCTCCGCTCCCTTTACCCACTCTCTGGGCGCTCACTGCTGCCGGCCTGGCTGTCCCTCCTGTCTCCACTCCCCAGGGTCAGCTTCATGAGGTCGTCAAAGTCCCTGAGCAACAGCACGTGCCTGACAAACCCGCACGGGAGGGCTGGGCAGACAGAGTCCACGGCGGCCTCTGAGGACAGCTAGGTGCTGGTGGGGACAAGGGGGACTCTTCCTACCTACCCTCTAACAGCCCTTCATCTCACACCACGGACATACATGACTGAGAACGTGAAAAACTGTTTAAAAATACGTCAGCAGAGAATTATGCACATGAAAAGCATGCAATTACCTAAATCAAAGTTATTCTCTGCAGCCAAAGATGGAGAAGCTCCATACAGTCAACAAAAACAAGACCGGGAGCTGCCTGTGGCCCGGATCAGAAACTCCTCATTACCAAATTCAGACTTAAATTGAAGAAAGTAGGGAAAACCGCTAGACCATTCAGGTATGACCTAAATCAAATCCCTTATGATTATACAGTGGAAGTGAGAAATAGATTTAAGGGTCTAGATCTGACAGATAGAGTGCCTGATGAACTATGGAATGAGGTTCGTGATATTGTACAGGAGACAAGGATCAAGACCATCCCCATGGAAAAGAAATGCAAAAAAGCAAATGGCTGTCTGGGGAGGCCTTACAAATGGCTGTGAAAAAAAGAGAAGCGAAAAGCCAAGGAGAAAAGGAAAGATATAAGCATCTGAATGCAGAGTTCCAAAGAATAGCAAGAAGAGATAAGAAAGCCTTCTTCAGCGATCAATGCAAAGAAATAGAGGAAAACAACAGAATGGGAAAGACTGGAGATCTCTTCAAGAAAATTAGAGATACCAAGGGAACATTTCAGGCAAAGGTGGGCTCGATAAAGGACAGAAATGGTCTGGACCTAACAGAAGCAGAAGATATTAAGAAGAGGTGGCAAGAATACATAGAAGAACTGTACAAAAAAAGATCTTCACGACCCAGATAATCACGATGATGTGATCACTAATCTAGAGCCAGACATCTTGGAATGTGAAGTCAAGTGGGCCTTAGAAAGTATCACTACGAACAAAGCTAGTGGAGGTGATGGAATTCCAGTTGAGCTATTTCAAGTCCTGAAAGATGATGCTGTGAAAGTGCTGCACTCAATATGCCAGCAAGTTTGGAAAACTCAGCAGTGGCCACAGGACTGGAAAAGGTCAGTTTTCATTCCAATTCCAAAGAAAGGCAATGCCAAAGAATGCTCAAACTACCGCACAATTGCACTCATCTCACATGCTAGTAAAGTAATGCTCAAAATTCTCCAAGCCAGGCTTCAGCAATACGTGAACCGTGAACTCCCTGATGTTCAAGCTGGTTTTAGAAAAGGCAGAGGAACCAGAGATCAAATTGCCAACATCCTCTGGATCATGGAAAAAGCAAGAGAGTTTCAGAAAAACATCTATTTCTGCTTTCTTGACTAAGCCAAAGCCTTTGACTGTGTGGATCACAAGAAACTGGAAAATTCTGAAAGAGATAGGCATACCAGACCACCTAACCTGCCTCCTGAGAAATCTGTATGCAGGTCAGGAAGCAACAGTTAGAACTGGACATGGAACAACAGACTGGTTCCAAATGGGAAAAGGAGAATGACAAGGCTGTATATTGTCACCCTACTTATTTAACTTCTATGCAGAGTACATCATGAGAAACGCTGGACTGGAAGAAATACAAGCTGGAATCAAGATTGCCGGGAGAAATATCAATAACCTCAGATATGCAGATGACACCACCCTTATGGCAGAAAGTGAAGAGGAGCTAAAAAGCCTCTTGATGAAAGTGAAAGAGGAGAGTGAAAAAGTTGGCTTAAAGCTCAACATTCAGAAAACGAAGATCATGGCATCTGGTCCCATCACTTCATGGGAAATAGGTGGGGAACCAGAAACAGTGTCAGACTTTATTTTTTGGGGCTCCAAAATCCCTGCAGATGATGACTGCAGCCATGAAATTAAAAGACACTTACTCCTTGGAAGAAAAGTTATGACCAACCTAGATAGCATATTCAAAAGCAGAGACATTACTTTGCCGACTAAGGTCCGTCTAGTCAAGGCTATGGATTTTCCTGTGGTCATGTATGGATGTGAGAGTTGGACTGTGAAGAAAGCTGAGCGTCGAAGAATTGATGCTTTTGAACTGTGGTGTTGGAGAAGACTCTTTCGAGTCCCTTGGACTGCAAGGAGATCCAACCAGTCCATTCTGAAGGAGATCAGCCCTGGGATTTCTTTGGAAGGAATTGTGCTAAAGCTGAAGCTCCAGTACTTTGGCCACCTCATGCGAAGAGTTGACTCACTGCAAAAACTCTGATGCTGGGAGGGATTGGGGACAGGAGGAGAAGGGGACGACAGAGGATGAGATGGCTGGATGGCATCACGGACTAACTCCCAGAGATGGTGGACAGGGAGGCTTGGCGTGCTGCGATTCATGGGGTCGCAAAGAGTCGGACACGACTGAGCGACTGAACTGAACTGATGGAAAGACACAGTATCAAATCTGCTACCTGTTTTCTTGTTTTTTTCAGAAAACACCATGTACAAAGTTAATGTGATGAGGACCAACGACTGCTTTAACCAGCAACACAGATGCCTGGGTTAGGGTGGGAAAACGAGGTGCAGAAGGATGGAAAGAGCCCCACCTCCATCTGTTATCACAGCAAGCAGTTAACCACTAAGGAGGAATGATGCAAAAGCATAATTTACTCAATAAAATGCTTATTAAGATGGAGGCAATTCCAGAAAAAAAAAACCACGTAAGAGTTAGAATTGTTTTGAGGGCCATTACCACAAAAATCTAAAAGCTGGATTTTTTATTAATTTATTAGGCTGCACTGGGTCCCGGTTGTGGATCGTAGGATCTTAGTTCCCTGCCCGGGGATCGAACGCAGGCCCCTGCACTGAGGGCACGGTCTTCAGCACTGCACCGCAGGGAAGGCCCCCGCCCCCGCCCCCGCCCCCGCCCCCGCCCCTTTTTAACACAAGCCTTTTGGTACTACTTAATTTTTCAACCACTCACAGAACGGCTGCTCAAATGCTAACAAGCAGGAAGCACGCCAGCAGCCCAGGCCGGGCCTGGCCCGCCGCGCCCCGCAAGCCTGCTCCCTCTGCTGCGAGGGCAAACAGCAGGCAGCATGTTCTGCTCCTCGAGGAGGCGAGACCTGACCCTAACAGCTGAGGAAGCGCTCTCCCCGGAAACCTGCAGGGGGTGCTTTTGCTCAGAGCTGAGCAAGACTGTACGCCAGGGACGCGGGGCGGACGTGCTCAGACGGTCGAGACACAGCCGCGCGGCCCAGCACACACGTGTCCGCAGGCTTCCCAGCTGCTGGCCCGGCTGAGCTGCAGAGGCCCAGGGCAGTGCCGCCCAGGGCAGTGCCAGCCAGGCCCCAGTTTACAGAACTCCTCCCCGCGCCGAGCTCCTGGTCACGAGCCCACCATCAGACCAAACCCGAGCGCTTCCCGTGTTTTCTCACCAGCCGCAAGCGGTCTCCCTGAAAGCCCCGCTCAGGAGGACTGTCTCTCCGACCCGCCCTGTGACCTTCCCTCCAGCTGGTCACACCCGTGTGAGAACTAACTCAGATCCCGCTGGCTGCTGCGCTCACAGTGGCTCTGCTTTGCTGCTGAAACCCTGTCTCGTAGAAGTTATGGCAAATAGATGGGGAAACAATGGAAACAGTGACCGACTTTATTGCTGGGGCTCTAAAATCACTGCAGATGGTGACTGCACCATGAAATTAAAAGATGCTTGCTCCTTGGAAGGAAAGCTATGACCAACCTAGACAGCATATTAAAGAGCAGAGACATTACTTTGTCAACAAAGGTACCTCTAGTCAAAGCTATGGCTTTTCCAGTGGTCATGTATGGATGTGAGAGCTGGACTGTCAACAAAGCTGAGCTCCGGGAGTTGGTGATGCACAGGGAGGCCTGGCGTGCTGCAGTCCATGGGGTCGCAAAGAGGCAGACACGGCTGAGCAACTGGACACGCCTTCATCACTTTTAGAAATCTGTATTATTTTTTTAAAAAACGAGATATATTTTGATCTCCTCTGACTAAAAACCGCCAGAAACAAACTTGGTCTAATACTTTTATTAGATATGCTAGTGACCAGGTGACCTCTCTCATTTCCAAAACGTGGACTAAGAATTGTAACTTAAGGAAAACCCTGATATACACAAAACGGAAGTATTTTTACCAAAAGTAGATATTTCCCCTCGAGGAAAAAACTTAGTAAAGATCACATGGTTTTGGAAAGGAACACCCAGCTTTCCCCTTGTGATCAGCGGGGAGCACTGGTCTCCCCGGGCCCGGGCATTTAAACCACGGCAACAAGGCAGAACGCACGCTGGACCCAGAACCTCACGCCAAACACTACCTATGGATATTCACTTTAATAACAGAGCAAAAGAGAACCTTTTTCCAGATGAAGTCTTCCTTCAGAACAATTTTTCCCAAAATGTTTAATACAGTGATTTTCTGTTTCTAGAGAAGACCAGCCTCTTTCCAGTCCTGGGAACAGAAACACCACCCACCAGCCCCCCGAGGAGGCGAGCGCCCGGCCGGAGCGGCCCGCAGCGCGCCGCGCGGCTCACAGGGGCGGGCGCCGGCCTCTAGGAGCTGAGCAGGATCAGCCTGTGGAGCTGGTACAGGAAGGTGTTCTTGCCCCTGCTGCTCTCCCGGTCCGCCTGCTCCACCACCAGCTTCGGATCGACCTGTGGGGCAGAACGGCCAGTCAGGCTCTGACACAGCGCTTTTCTAGACATAAAGTAAAACAAAGTTACACACACGCAGACCTCGTGTGTGTGTGTGTGTGTGTGTGTGTGTCTGTGTCTGTGTGTGTGCGCGTGTGCGTCTGTGTGCATGTGCACGTGTGCGTGCGTGCAGAGAGGGCAGCAAGCACTCCTTCCATGTTCCAAGAGTATTTATAGAATGCTTCTCTACTCTCACACCACCAAATACTATACATCTGCTATGCCATCTTTCAATTTGTCTTAACAATACAGTAACCTTCACTCAGAAATCTCCCATGCATTCTTTTATGTAAACATGAACAGTAACTTCACAGAGGCATTAGAGCCTGTGTAAGTTTTCTGAAACCCATCAACCCCAGAATGAAACTCGGCTTCCTAAGTCTTGCTATTAGCTTCACACCCCCCCCACGGAGGCTGCGGGAGAGGCTGCGGCACACGCTCCGCGTCCCTCCCCGAGGGCAGAGCTCGTGCGTGTGACGGAGCTGCTCCAGTGACTGGTGCTCAGCGCGCTAACAGGGGACGCCGTCACCGAGCACATGGACAGCAGAAGTAACCGTCAGACTTGGAGGAGGAAACACCGTCTCCGGGGCAGCGTCTCGCTTCCCCCGCCACAGGGATGAAAAAGCAGTGCCCCAGCTGGTTTATTTATAAAGACAGCCTTGGCCCTAGGATTGTTGCTGTTCCATCACTAAGTCACGTCCGACTCTTTGAGACCCCACGGACTGCAGCACGCAGGCTCCTCTGTCCTCCACATCTCCCGGAGTTGGCTCAAAGTCACATCCATTAAGTCAGCGATGCCATCCAACCATCTCATCCTCTGCCGTCCCCTTCTCCCCCTGCCCTCAATCTTTACCAGCGTCAGGGTCTTTTCCAATGAGTCAGCTCTTCACATCAGGTGGCCAAAGTATCAGAGAGAGGTTCAGCATCAGTCCTTCCAATAAATATTCAGGGTTGATTTCCTTCAGGAGGGACTGGTTTGATCTTGCAGTCCAACTACCTTCTCCAGCACAATGCAAAAGCATCAGCTGTTCAGCACTCAGACTTCCTTAAGTCTCACATCCATATATGACTACTGGAAAAACCATAGCTTTGACTAGATGGACCTTTGCTGTCAAAGTGGTATCTCTGCTTTTTAATACGCTGTCTAGGTTTGTCATAGCTTTTCTTCCAAGGAGCAAGCGTCTTTTAATTTCATGGCTGCAGTCACTATCTGCAGTGATTTGGGAGCACAAGAAAATAAAGTCTCTCCCTGTTTCCATTTTTCCTCCATCTATTGGCCATGAAGTGTTGGGACTAGATACCATGATCTTAGTTTTCTGAATGTTGAGTTTTAAATCAGATTTTTCACCCTCCTCTTTCACTTTCATCAAAAGGCTCTTTAGTTCTTCTTTGCTTTCTGCCATAAGGGTAGTGTCATTTGCATTTCTGAAGTTGTTGATATTTCTCTCAGCAATCTTGATTCCAGCTTGTGCTTTACCCAGCCTAGCATTTCACATGATGGACTCTGCATAGAAGTTAAATAAGCAGGGTGACAATACACAGCCTTGACGTGCTCCTTTCCCAATCTGGAACCAGTCCGTTGTTCATGTCCAGTTCTAACTGTTGCTTCTGGACCTGCATACAGGTTTCTCAGGAGACAGATAAGGTGGTCTGGTATTCCCATGTCTTTAAGAATTTTCCATAGTTTGTTGTGATCCACACAGTCAAAGGGCTTCCCTTGTGGCTCAGCTGGTAAAGAATCCACCTACAATGTGGGAGACCTGGGTTTGACCCCTGGGTTGGGAAGATCTCCTGGAAAAGGGAAAGGCTACCCATTCCAGTATTCTGGCCTGGAGAATTCCATGGACTGTATAGTCCACGGGATTGCAAAGAGTCAGACACGACTGAGTGACTTACACTTCACTTCACATAGTCCAAGGCTTTAGTGTAGTCAAAGAAGCAGCAGATGTTTTCTGGAATTCCCTTGCTTTTTCTATGATCCAACAGATGTTGGCAATTTGGTCTCTGGTTCCTCTGCCTTTTCTAAATCTAGCTTGTGAATCTGGAAGTTCTCGGTTCACATACTGTTGAAGCCTACTTTGGAGAATTTTGAGCATTACTTTGCTAGCATGTGAGATGAGTGCAATTGTGTGGCAGTTTGAGCATTCTTTGGCATTGCCTTTCTTTGGGATTGGAATGAAAATTGACCTTTTCCAGTCCTGTGGTCACTGCTGAGTTTTCCAAATTTGCTGGCATGTTGAGTGCAGCACTTTCACAGCATCATCTTTTAGGATTTGAAATAATTCAGCTGGAATTCCATCACCTCCTCTAGCTTTGTTCATAGTGACGCTTCCTAAGGCCCACATTCCAGGATGTCTGGCCCTGAGTGATCACACCGTCCTGGTTATCTAGGTCACTGAGACCTTTCTTGTACAGCTCTTCTGTGTCTTCCTGCGGCCTCTCCTTGATGTCTTCTGCTCCTGTTGGGCCCGTGCCACTTCTGTCCATTCTGTGCCCATCTTTGCATGAAGTGTTCCCTTCACGTCTCTGACTTTCCTGACGCGATCTCTAGTCCTTCCCGCTCTATGTTGTCCTCTAGTTCTTTGCACTGTTCGCTTGAGAAGGCCTCAGGTCTCCTTGCTATCCTCTGGGCCCTGCAGTCCGTTGGGTATATCTTCCCCTTTCTCCTTTGCCTTTGATGTCTCTTCTTTTCTCTTGGCTCTGGGATTAGAGCTTAAGATTCCTCCCTGGGCTCCTTTCCTGCAAGCACATTTTATTGTCTTCTCTAAACCTCATGGGCAGGAAATGTCACGGTGCCCAGTGTGGGCCCTGCCACACTTCACAAGCGCTGTGGGCCGATCCGTGTCATCCAGACCCCCAGTGTAACAGTATTAGGAGGCGGGCCTTTGGGCAGTAGTCGGGTTAGACGGAGGTGAGGAGGAGGCTCTCACGATGGATTAGTGCCCCTACAGGAAGAGACCCAGAGAGTGTGCCACCCACTCTCTGCCACGCAAGGGCACCGTGAGAAGGTGGGCATCTCCAAGCAAGAGGAGAGCCCTTGGCAGAGCCCCACAGTGCCGGCGCCCGCAGCACCCACATCCAGCGCCTCCCACTGCCACGAAGCAAGCTGCTGCTGCTTTTGCCGCCCAGTGGATGGTGCATCGCCATGACAACCAAAGACGACGAAACAAGCGTGCCCTGAGCGCCCGCCCAGACGCCCACGCCTGTGCCCTGAGCGCCCGCCCAGACACCCACGCCTGTGCCCTGAGCCTGTGCCCTGAGTGCTCGCCCAGGCATCCACACCTGTTTTATCTGGAAGTAAAGGATGATTAGCCTGGCGTCTAACTTTTCACATACAGTATACTATCCAGAGGGCTTCCGGGGACTCGGGTAAAGAATCCACCTGCCAATGCAGGAGACTCGCGTTCAATCCCTGGGTCAGGAAGACCCCTGGAAGGGAAATGGCAACCCATCCCAGTATTTTGCTGGGAAAATTCCATGGCCAGAGGAGCCTGGAGGGCTACAGCTCAGGGGGTAGCAGAGAGTCGGACACGACGGAGCAACTGAGCAGCGCACCATCCGGAAGCAGCAGGCTGCCCACGGCCGCGCCACAGGCCGCACCGTCGGACCGAGCCGCACCGGTGGACGGCGCCGCCCACTCTGTCGTCCGTTCCCCTCTGCTCTCCCGCATCCTCCACCCGGAGTCCCTCTAGAGGGCCCTCCCTGTCCATCCTGGGGGCAGGCGGCCCACATCGCCTCAGGTTTCTCACTTACCTGATTCCATTCATATGGCTTCTCATGCCACTTAGGAACAACCTTCTCTCTTGGTTTCAATTGACAGAACAAACTAAAATTTTAAAAAAGAGAGTTTAAGTCATCTTAATTATATGTTAGTAACTGAAAACACTAGTATGATATTTAGAGAGATTTAAACTCTATGTACTTTCGCTCAGAATTATAACTCCAGTAAGTTTTTTAAAGGTCAAAATTTATGTAATTGTAATCAGAGAATATTTTAATCCTCTATACATTCAAAAGAGCTTCCCTGATAGCTCAGTTGGTAAAGAATCTGCCTGCAATACAGGAGACCCAGGTTCAATTCCTGGGTCAGGAAGAGCGCCTGGAGAAGGGACAGGCTACCCACTCCGGTATTCTTGGGCTTCCCTTGTGGCTCAGCTGGTAAAGAATGTGCTCACAATGCGGGAGACCTGGGTTCGATCCCTGGGTTGGAAAGATCCCCTGGAGAAGGGAAAGGCTACCCACACCAGTATGCTGGCCTGGAGAATTCCATGGACTATATAGTCCATGGGATCACAAACTGCCACAACTGAGTGACTGAGTTTCACTTTCATACATTCAAAAGCAGGAAAAGAATGGAGAGGCGCAGCCTCTAAGATGACCGCTGCTCTCTGTGTTCCCCTGGTAACCAGTGGAGGCAGCTCCATTACCGAACCTCTCTGCGTCACTGAGGCAAGTGCTGGGAAACGTAACAGGAACTGTTACACCATTTACTCTCAAGCAGCTGTGACAAGCTGGAAATGTCAAAAGGCTGAGAGAGAGAATTCTGGCAAAAAGAGGATAAAGAAGTGTGCAAACGTTCTTGCGCCTCCTTCCTCCCCAACAACGATTGTCCAAGGAGCACACCTGAAGGCTCAGCAACTATAAAACTAGACGTGATTGTCCAGACACATCTGAAGGCTCTGGACGTTACCCAAAAGCAAACAAGGTCAGAAGCATTCATTCAAGAAAAACTGCTGAACTCTAGGCAGGAAGAGTAGTCTGCGGAGTTCAAGCCTGGGGCTGCTCCCCGCCACACTCACCCCCACCCCAGCAGCTCGGCCTGGCCCTCCAGAGCCCCAGGGGAGCGGGCTGTGCCCCAGCAGCTCGGCCTGGCCCTCCAGAGCCCCAGGGGAGCGGCCTGTGAGCACAGATGCTCATGGTGCTCGTGGCCAGACTGAGCTCACCTGGTCTGCAGCAGAGGGTGAAGCCTCACGCCTGGCAGCACAGTCAGACGAGCGCAGGAGGAAACGAAGAGAGAAAGCCCCCAGCTCTGCGAGCCTTTGGCCTTGGTCCTGCTTGGGGCCAGTGCAGACCAGCAGACTCCCCGGAAATGCCCGAGGGAGACCTTGGGGCCAAGAGCGGCAGAGGCCAGTGGGGCTCCCAGACAACCCCACGGTGATGGAGAAGCTGCACACACAGGTGCAGAGAGCCCTACGAAGGCCCCCAGCCTGCCACAGGGCCCTGGCGAAAAATACAAGCCAGAAAAGAGCTTAACACTGCCTGAACTCTAGAGGTACTGCCAACCCACACACAGACCCACCAGCACAGGGCGGAAACCTTAATGATTCAGGGGTCCAAGCACAACTTCTGATTCATCAATGGCTGAGCACTGAGCAATGCAGACACGAGGACAACCCCTAATAAGCCAGGCTGAAAAATAAAAGAATTTAAAAAAAGAAAACAGGTATCAGTGGCCTTACAACATGGTAGGGAAACCCATTCTGAAAAATTCTGCAGGGAAGAATCAAAACCCTACATTAATATACTGCATTACCTAAAATACTCAATCTTTAGCAAAATATATGAGAAACAGAAATGTGTGACCCATACTCAGGAATAAAAAGGAGAGCAAGCAACAGAAGCTGACTGAGTGGGCTCAGATATGGGTTTAGCAGGTAAGACTTCAAAGAGGTCACTGCAAGCAGATACAAAGAATTAAAGCAAACCATGTTTAAAGAAATAGAGGAAAACATGATGATAATGACTCAAAGGTAATCTCACTAAAAGTTTAAAACTATACACGAGAGCCAGAGAGAAATTTTAGAATTGAAAGGTACAATAACTAAAACGAAGAAGTCCTTACAGGAATCTGTAGGTGTGAGATGGACGAACAGAGAGTCAGTGAACTTAAGGACAGAGCAATGGACGTTACCTAACTGAACGACAGGGAGGAGGAGGAAGAAAAAATGCTCAGAGCCTCCGAGACCCGCGGGACAACATCAGTTGTACACAAACACCATACAACAGGAGTCCCAAAGGAGAAGAGAGCAGGAGTGGGGCAGAAAGAAGGTTTGCAAATGATGCAAACAGGCCCTTTCAATTAAAAGGACAGGAAAAGATAGGTCATGAAAACAGCAACCAAACAGCAACCAAACCAAGCAGAACAGCTATATCAGACAAAACAGACTTTTAAACAAGAAATATTATCAGAATAGAGATTTCATAATGATCAAAGGGCTAATACCTCAGGAAGATACAACGATTATAGATGTAAACATGTCTAACAGAGCCCCAAAAGACACAAAAGGAAAGCTGACAAGAGTTGAGAAGAGAAATGCTTCTATTTCGATAATTAGAAATTTTAATATCCCAGTTTTGATTTTCATAGAACTAGACAGAAAATCAGCAAGCATAGTGAATCCTGGACCACCATCCACCACAGACCCACCCAGCATCTATAGAGCACCCCACCCAACAACACATACATTCTTCTCTCGTGAACAAGGAACACGTTCCAGGAAAGTCTGTGTGCCAGGCCATAAAGCAAGTCTCAATACATTTTAAAAGAAATTATGAAAGACTGAAGTCATTCATCTCAGTATAATGCCTACAACAGAAATACATTATATATTAACAACATAAAATATTTGGAAAATCTCAAAAAATATTTGATAATTAAACAATATGCTCCTAAATAATGCATCAAAGAAGAAATCACAAGGGAAACTAGAGAACACTTTAAAAGAGTTAAAATCAGAATATCACTGATCAAACAGTATGGGATGCGGCAGGAACAGTAACAGAGGGAATCTTACAGGTTTAAATGTCTGCAACAGAAAAGGAGTCGTCAAAATAATGGTCAAAGCTCCTAAGCTGCGAGATTGGAAAAGGAGCACGTTAGGCCCAAAGCAGCCAGAAGTAAGCGAATAATTACGATGAGAGTAAACATCAACGAAACAGAAAAGATAAACATTGGGGGGAAAAAATCAACAAAACCAAATGTCAGTTCTTTGAAGAGATCAATAGAATTGATTAACTTTAGCTAAGCTAACCAAGAAAAAAGAGAGGCAGTACACAAAAATCCAAAGCAAGAAAGGGGGACGTGACTGCCGGCTGTACAGAGAAAAGGGCTCCTGGAGAAGATTCTGAATAACTGTATGCCAACTGGTTCGTTTACACGAACTGAGCAAAATGCTTAGAAAGACACGAATTATCAAAACTGACTTAAAATGAAACAGAAAATCTGAATCGACCTAAAACACAAGAAACTGAAGAGTGATTTCAAGTCGCCGCACAGAGAGGCGCCCACGCGCAGACGGTTTCACTGGTAAACTCAATCAAATGTTTAGAGAGAGAATATCGATCCTATACAAACTCTTTCCGAAAAAAGAGCGGCAGGAAACACTTCCTAAACTTGTTCTGTGAAGCCAGTGCCACTCTGATACCAAATCTGACAAAGAAATCACAGGAAACTTCAGACCAGTGAGTGAGCCTCATAAACACAGAGGGAAAACCCTAACAACAGAAATAGCAAACGAGTTTATCAAAAGAATTACACACTAAGTGGAATTCATCCCAAGAATGCAAAGCTAGTTATAACATCCAAAAAGCAATTAATATAATACACTATATAAATTTTTAAAAACACAACTTTCTCACAGACACAAAAAAGACGTGGGTAAAATGTCACATCCTTCCCCAATAAAAGCTGCCAGCACACTAGGGACAGAAAGGAGCTCCTTCAACCTGACAGAGAGCCCCTACAGAACGCCTACAGCTGCCACACTCAGCGAGCGGCAAGGCTTCTCGCTGAAACTGGGACCGAGGCAAGGCCAAGTGCTCTCTCATCACCTCTGTTTAACAACATGTTGAGGGTTCTAACCAGCAGAATAGAACGGGGGGGAAATTACGAGCATACAGACTGGAAAGGAAGAAGTAAAACTGTCTTTACTCACAGATAGAATCCTGTATGTAGGAAATCCTAAAGAATCTACAAGAACTACTACCACTAACCATTTAATAAGGTCACGGGATAAAAGACCAGGATATAAAAATCAATCGTTCATTTGTAGCAATGAACAAGGCAAAAATAAAGAAAATTATTTAAACTCACAATAGCATCAAAAAGACAAAAATATTTAGAAATAATTTAGCAAAAGTGCAAGCACCGCACACTGAAAACCACAGGAAGTCTTGAGGGAAACTGAAGGGACTCTACCAGACGCCCTATTCTGGGGAGCCCACAAGCCAGCGCTGCTAGGACAGCGACTCTCCTCAAGCTGGTCTGCAGACTCGACACAATCCCCGTCAGGCCTCCCGCAAGGCTGACTGCAGGCACTGACGAGCTGATCCTGACTTGTATGTGGAAAGGAGAAGGGTCTAGAAAAGTAAAGGCAACACTGAAAGAGAAGAACGAAACACAAGGACTGACGCTGCCCAGTTTCAAGCATCGCTGTCAAAACACACGCAAGCCAACAGAACAAAAGAGGATGTTCATAAATGAACCCTCACACTCGTGGCCAATTTATTTTTGACAGGTGCCACTGTAATGCAGTGAGGGAAAAGAAAGTTCTTCAGCAAATTATGTTATAACATGTAACAAGTGGATGTTCATATGTGAAAAAACAAACTTCAAAGACACTTACATGTCATACACCATATCATCTCAAATGGATCAAAAACCTAAACACAAGGGGGTGGTGCAGTGGTAAAGAATCGCCTGCTGATGCAGGAGACACACTGGACTCAGGCCCAAGCCCTGGGTCAGGAAGATGCCCTGGAGAAGGAAATGGCAACCCACTCCCGTTTCCTTGCCTGGAAACTTCCACGGACAGAGGAGCCCGTCCATGAGGTCACAAAGAGTTGGACACAACTGAGCAACTGAGCACAAATATGAGAGAGGGGAACAGAGGAGAAAACTCATGTGACGTTGGACAGAACACCAAAGGCACGTGCCACACCGGAGATGAAGCGACAGCACCAACATCCAGTCTGCGCGCTCTTCAGAATATGAAAACAGAAGCGAGAATGAAAAGGCAAACTCCACGACGGGGCAAGTATCTGCAAATCACAGATTCATAAGAGACTTTCGGCAAGAATGTCAACAACTCAGTAATAAGACGACAACCAACGCAATCAAAAAACAGGTGAAAGATCTGAAATACCAAGAACCTCAGACACGCAGATGATACCAACCCTTATGGCAGAAGGCAAAGAGGAACTAAAGAGCCTCCTGATGAAGCTGAAAAAGAAGAGTGAAAAAGCTGGCTCGAAACTCAACATTCAGAAAACAAAGATCCTGACATCGGGTCCCATCGCTTCATGGCAAAGAGATGGGCAAACAATGGAAACAGTGACAGACTTTATTTTCTTGGGCTCCAAAATCACTGCAGATGGTGACTGCAGCCACAAAATTAAAAGACGCTTGCTCCTTGGAAGAAAAGCTATGATCAACTTAGCATATTAAAAAGCAGAGACGCTGCCGACAAAGGTCCATCTTGTCAAGGCTATGGTTCTTCCAGTAGTCATGAATGGATGTGAGTTGGACCATAAAGAAAGCTGAATGCCAAAGAATTGATGTTTTTGAACTGTGATGTTGGAGGAGACTCCTGAGAATCCCTTGGACTGCAAGGAGATCCAACCAGTCCATCCTAAAGGAGATCAGTCCTGAATGTTCATTGGAAGGACTGATGGTGAAGCTGAAGCTCCATACTTTGGCCACCTGATGCAAAGAACCAACTCATTGGAAAAGACCCTGATGCTGGGAAAGATTGAAGGTAGGAGGAGAAGGGGACAACAGAGGATGAGAATGTTGATGGCATCACCAACTCGATGGACCTGAGTTTGAGCACACTCTGGGAGTTGGTGATGGACAGGGAAGCCTGGTGTGCGGCAGTCCATGGGGTCGCAGAGAGTTAGACCCGACTGAGAGACTGAACTGCACGGTAAGGCCGCTAGATTAACTACAATAAAAAACTCACAAACAAGCGCAGGCAAGGATGTGGAGAAAAGGAAACGGTCACACCTTGGTGGCGGGAATGTTGATATGGGAGTCACCTTGAAAACCAGTTTGTCCATTTCTTAAAAAAATTAACAAATTTACCATACAACCTACCACTTCCACTCCTAGATATCTACCCAAGAGAGAAGAAGATAAATATCCATTCAAAGACTGCGTGCCTTTCCAGAGTACCATTTCTCAAAACAGCCTAATATGGCAAAAAATCCAAGCATCTCAATAACTGGTGAATGGGCAGACAAAGCATGACACACACACACGGTGTGTATTAGTCATTAAAAAGAATAAACACATTAAACACGGGTGAACTGCAAACACACTCGGCTAAACAAATGAAGCCAGAGTTTTAAGATCATTCGGTCAGTTATAAAAAAATTTTCAGCAAAGACAAATCTAAGGAGACCATAAGAGGCCAGTGGTTGCCTGGAGTTTGGGTGGGGACAGGAGATGCTGACAAATGAACAGAAGAACTGGTGCTTCTAAAAACAGCTTTTTTGAGGTCATTACATACCATAAACTAATTATTTCTAGTATGCAATTTAATAACAGCGTTGTGTGACTATCTCCACAACTCTGTTCTAAGGTTATTTATAAGTAAGCTTGGGGATGACAGAAACCTTGTAACAGAGTTGTGTGGTGCTTAGCACAACTTCACACACTTACTAACAACCACTGACCTGCAGCCAACCTCCCTCCCCCACCACGCGGAGCCCAGCAAGTCAGGACAGCCGCCCACCTTGGGGGTGGGGGGTGCCCTCAGGACACGCAGGGCTGCACCGGGACAGGGCCCCTGACACTGTGGAGACCCGCCATTCCTCCCACGTGGATCTTGCTGGGGGTCTCTCAGTTTTATGAGCACCTCCAATGTTTTACAGCAGGGCGTCGCTCCGGTGCTGGCCATGTGGCGCACCCGCCAAGGCACACACAGTAAGAAGGCCTCTGTGCTGCGTGTGTGTGACTTTCGACATAAAGCGCAGCTCAGCCTCTGCCGCGGTCGCGAAGGCAGCGCTGTGCCTGTGGCCCTGCAGCCCGCTGTCCTCAGCTGGCTCCCAGCAGCCCAGGCCACCGTCCCGGGCCGGGCAGGGGGTGCAGCCAGCCCAGGAGAGAGGCTGAGAGTGGCTCATGGGGCCCGTGCCAAGGGCCTCCGTGGGCTCCTCCCCACCGTGTCCTCCACCCTCGGCCTCCTCTGAGCCCTCCAGGCTGGCGTGACCTCACGGGCTGCCCGTGAGGGCCCTGGTTGCAGGGCTTCTGGCTGGCCTCGGTCAACGGGGAGTCCAGCAAGCAGCAAGCTAGAGCCAGCTGGGAAACTCACGAGAGGGGCCCAACTCCTGTGAGGTGGTCCTCGAGCCTGGGGCCCCTCATCTCTGCCCTCAAGGTGCCCACCGTGGACTCCCTCTGCCCTGCCGGTGCCGTTTGGAGGGCTGTCTTTATCATACTGTTTTCACACCACCCTGCTTCCTGCCCGGCTCCCAGTGGCCACCCAGGACACAGCCCGCTGCTCCCAGGAAGCTGAGGTCTCTGTCCCGGCACCTCGGAGACACGTCCCCACCTCAGAGCCTTAACCCAGCACGTTGCATTGTGTCACAGACAATGCAAGACACTCTCAGTCCAGATGGTTAAGAAAGCAGCCCGTGTGGCCACACAGCTCACCCTAAAAGTTTCTGGCGACTGTTATCCTGTAACTGGGCGATCCTTTCCGGCCCAAGACACTTCGATCCATTCGGCCCGTCGCACACAAGCTTGTTGACTGCAGCTCTGAGAATATTAATCTGTAAATAGATGGCAATGTACATGCTCACATGGTTCTACTATGACTGAATCTCAATCCACATTTAAATAATTCATAAACATTCGATTTAATATTTCCACAATTATAGTCAGTATGGTTTCTGGAACAAATTATCAAAGCAAAAATGACACCAGTAAAGTGAAAGTGTAGTCTCTCAGTCGTGTCAGACTCTTGACAACCCCATGGATGGTAGCCCTGGACCAGGCTTCTCTGTCCATGGGATTTCCAGGCAAGAACACTGGAGTGGGTTGCTATTTCCTTCAGGGATCTTCCCGACCTAGGGATTGAACCCGGGTCTCCTGCACTGCAGGCAGATTCTTGCTGTCTGAGCCACCAACTATCATAATTTAAGAAACAACGACAAAAGGAAAAAAGAAAACCAGTAAACAGGGTTCAACTTTTCAGTGTAAGCACACTCTTTAAACTTCTGTTCTAGAATGCAATGGTTTAGCGCACCAGGCTACACTGTTCAAAACCTACTTGTATCTTATACACAGGAAGCCCCTGTATCTGTGGATTCAACAAACCTCGGATCAAAAACATTCAGGAAAAAAAAAAAAAAAACTCCACGAAGTTCGAAAAAGCAGACCCTGAGTTTGCTGAACACTGGCAACTATTTGCAGAGCACTGACACTGTGTTGGGGGCTACAGGCAGCCCGGAGACAACTCAAAGGACTGGGCTGCTGAGGGGTTCCTTAGGCTGGTACTGGTTCATTTATTCACAGCGGCGCTGGGTCTCCACTGCTGCTGCGGGCTCTCTCTGGCCATGGCGCGGGGCGCCTCTCCGTCGCGATGCCCAGGCTTCTCCTTGTCGTGCTTCTCTCGCTGTGGCGCACAGGCCCCGGCAGCCGCGGCACGCGGGCTCAGGGGCTCCGAGGCACGCGGGATCTTCCCAGGCCAGGGACTGAACCCGAGCCCCTGCCCCGGCAGAGCAATTCCTACCCACTGCGCCACCAGGTAAGTCCCTTTGTTTTCTGAGTAAAAATAAAAGACACCTTTTTCATTTCCATCAAGAACTTTGTTCCGTGTATTCACTGTTTTGTTGTACTACCTTCTGTGATTTTTCAGGCAACTTCATCACTCCGTCTTTCCAAAAACTTTTTATCTTTTTGAGAAAAGAACTGTTCCAGGCGTCTTTTACAGTCTTGGAGGGAACTGAAATTTTTCCCACTAAGAGAATTCTGTAAAGACCAAAGTAAATGGACATCCAACGGTGCAATGTCTGCCGAATACGGTGGATGAACTGGAACTTCCCAGCCAAGCTGGAAGAGCTTCTGCCCGGCCACCAAAGAAACATACTGTCTGTGTTATCGCGATGGAAGATGAAAGGTTTTCTGTTGACTAATTCCGGATGCTTTTGTCAAGTGTTGCCTTCCACTGGTCTAACTGGAACCAGTACTGGAATTAATCGTTTGGTTTGGGAGCTCATAATAGAGGACGCCCTTCCAATCCAACCATAAACACAACATTGCCTTCTTTGGAAGAAGACCGGCCTTTGGTGACGGTTCATTTCACTTGCCCCATAATCCTTTCTGTTCCACGTTAATGCACAGGATTCACTTTTCAGAGCCCACCACAATTTGCTTTAAAGACAGAATGGTTTTGTTATATCTAAGTGAAGAATCACATGCAATAATGCAATCAAGAAGGTCTTCTTCAGTTACGTGGAACCCAAATATCGTAGTCATTAACATAACCAAGCTGGTGCAAATGACTTTCAAAGCTTGATTTGGGTATTTTGAGTATGTCGGCTCTCTCCTGCATCGTATTACGTTGATTCTTCTCCATTAAGGTCCCAATTGGATCACTATCAACTTCAACTGATCTACCTGACCACGGAGCATCATCCAGAGACAAATCTCCAGCACAAAACTTTGCAGACCACCTTCGCCACGCTCTCGCTCAGCCACAGCACCTTCTCCACGTGCTGCACAAACTTTGTCTGCATCTCAGCAGCATTTACCTTTCTCTAAATAAAGCATACTGCACCAAAAACGTTGCTTTCTTTTCCATCTTCAGGATTAAAACGGCTACACAAAAATTAACCAACTCTGGTAAGCTTTTTTTAAGGATGAATGCTGATATTGACAGCTGTCACAACACAATCTAACAAAATTGTTTCGGATGAAGTTAAAGACAACGAACTGCTGCCGGAGCCATCTTACAGGAAAACCTGAGGGAACTTCTGCGCCCCTCCCTGTTCCCACACCGTGCCCCCACGGTCCACCAGCCACAGCCAAGGACTGACCTGGGCACCACACTCCTAACTAGACTCCAGGCTCTGACCAGCTTCTCCACTGGCGTCCTTTTCCCATTCCTGGATCCAATCCACAGCACCTGCAGTCACGGCTCCCCAGCCTCCTCCTGTTCCTGGGCAGATTCTCAGGCTTTTCCTGTCTTTGGAGACCTTGACAGTTCTGAGGAGTCAGGTATCTTGGGAGATGCCTCCTAGTTTGGGCTTACGTGATGTTTCTCGCATGACTAGGTTGGGGTGGTGAATTTGGGGGAGAAGCCCACAGACATGAGGGCCCTTCTCACTCCATCACATCAGGATGTGTGTGCCATCACCACAACGGGTCACTGGTGATGCTGGCCTTGGCCACTGAGCCCAGGCAGTGTCTGCCAGGCTTAGTGAAAGCCGTTCACTAAGTCTAGTCCGCTCCTAAAGCAGGGGGAGGGAGTGTTCCAGCTTCACCTCTAGAGTGCTGTTGGGAATTCCCAGAAGCTTGGTCTCTCCTCCTCATTTGTTTATTCAATCGCTGGTTTACATCCCCGTCTGCTCTTGGGCTATCATCCAACACACCACCATTTACCCTGCGGCTCTAACGGCTCTGGCCCTGGCACAGGTGTGCCCTTGTTTCCCGAGGCCATCTTCACTTCCCGGCACTATGAGGAGCCCCGGACTCACGTACTTCCTCTGCCCATTTCTCCGAGGAGCCCCAGATCTTCTTATTGGAAAATCCTATCAGAAACTACCATCAGGGCCCTGGGTCTGTTCGTGGCTGACTACTGGCTGCCTTTTTTTCCGGCTCTCAGAGCGCTGGGGAATCCAGGCATGTGTTTGAGATCATGTACTGTGGCTCAGCTGGTAAAGAATCCGCCTGCAATGTGGGAGACCTGGGTTCAATCTCTGGGTTGGGAAGATCCCCTGGAGAAGGGAAAGGCTACCCACTCCAGTATTCTGGCCTGGAGAATTCCATGGACTGTACAGTCCATGGGGTTGCAAAGAGTTGGACACAGCTGAGCGACTTTCACTTTTCATGAACATGTAACTCGCCTGCATGCAGTCAGACACGAATACCCCTGAGCCATGCCTCTCGGTCATCCTGCTTCACAGCGTGTGCCCACCCTTCCTCTCCTGCCCACCTCAGGCCCTGTCCCACAGGAAGAAACTGGCGCCCACATCCCTCACTCACCCGTTCAACTCCAGTAACATGCTGAGCCATTTCACAACTTGCACTCCTTGGGAATAACTTCACCAAGGAGAAAACAGTGTTTACGTGCATTTTCTTTTCATCTATAGCCTTACTGCTACCAGTCAAGCACTGTTTTCCAAAATTCCTTTTCCCTCACCTGCTTCAATGCAATTATCCCCCAAATCCTACTTGGTGTGTGTACGGGCACACGTGCTCACTTGCTCAGTCATGTCCAGCTCTTTGCGACCCCATGGACTGTGGCCCATCAGGCTCCTCTGTCCGTGGGATTCTCCAGGCAAGAGTACTGGAGTGGGCTGCCATGCCCTCCTCCCGGGAACCTTCCCGACCCTGGGATGGGGCCCACAACACTTATGTCTCCTGCACCGGCAGGCGGGTTCTTTACCACTCAGCCACCTTTCTGATCCTCATGGAGCTCAATACAGGTCTGTGAAAAGGTTCTCATCACAGGGACCATATAAGCCTGTGTTAACAGCACCACGTCAGACACGGCGTGTTGAATGGTTACAAGCAAAACAGGAGTGAGAAGGAGCTCCCACACCATGATAACCGCAGCCTTACCTCCACAATATCCTCCACGCTGAACTGCACGTCAAACGCAAGCTCCATGTCGTGTTCTGGTAGGACTGGGGCACCTGTGGTCGGATTGCACCCCAAGCCACACAGGACGCCCGTATAGCATTTGCCATCTTGATCGACTCTGCACGAAAAGGTTTGAGAAAAGTTACTTGTTAAGCTAGTCGGTTGTTTTCAATAGGTAACTTGAGCTCATTTTACATATATATGCACATATATAAAATATTTATTTATTGAAGTATAGTTGATTCACAATGTCATGTTAGTTTTAGGGGTATGGCACAGTGATTCAGGTATATACACACACACATATACACCTGAATATATGGATATACAGAATATATACATTCCTCTTCAGATTCTTTTCCCTTACAGAGGTGATTAAAGCACTCTACTGAGCTGAGTTCCCTGTGCTGTTTGCTCCCCTGATGCTCGTGTTTTATATCTAGGAGGGCAATATGTTGATCCCACCCCCACCCCCCAATTTACTGCTCTTCCTCCTTACCCTTAACCATGCTTGTTTTCTGTATCTGTGAGTCTGTTTCTGTTTTGTAAATAAGTGGCATATTTCTCCATCTATTGGTGTCCTCTTTGATTTCCTTCATCAGTGTTTTACAGTTTTCTATATATAGGTCTTTTGTTTCTTTAGGTAGATTTATTACTAAGTATTTTATTCTCTTCCTCGCAATGGTGAATGGAACTGTTTCCTTAATTTGTTTTCTCACTGTTAGTGCATAGGAATGCAAGGGATTTCTGTGTGTTAGTTTTATATCCTGCAACTTTACTATATTTATTAGCTCCAGTGATTTCCTGATGGTGTCTTTAGGCTTTTCTATGTTGAGGATCATGTCATCTGCAAACAGTGAGAGTTTTACTTCTTTTCCAATCTGGATTCCTTTTCTTTTTCTTCTCTGATTGCTGTGGCTAAAACTTCAAAACTATGTTGAAGAGTAGCAGTGAGAGTGGGCACCCTTGTCTTGTTCCTGACTTTAGGGGAAATGTTTTCACCACTGAGGATAATGTTTGCTGTGGGTTTATCATATATGGCTTTTATTATGTTGAAGTATGTTCCTTCTATGCCTGCTTTCCAGAGAGTTATCATAAATGGATGTTGAATTTTGTCAAAGGCTTTCGTCTATTGAGATAATCATATGGTTTTTATCTTTCACTTTGTTAATGTGGTGTATCACACTGATTGATTTGCGGATACTGAAGAACCCTTGCATCCCCGTTGTGAAGCCCAGTTGGTCCTGGTGTATAATCTTCTTCATGTGTTGTTGGACTCTGTTTGCTAGAATTCTGTGAAGGATTTATGCATCTATGTTCATCAGTGATACTGGCCTGTACACTTTTCTTTTTTTATGGCCTCTTTGTCTGATTTTGGTATTAGGGTGATGGTGGCCTGATAGAATGAGTTTGGCAGTTTACCTTCCTCTGCAATTTTCTGAAAGAGTTTTGAGTAGGCTAGGTGTTAGCTCTTCTCTAAATTTTTGGTAGAATTCAGCTGTGAAGCCATCTAGTCCTGGGCTTTTGTCTGTCAGAAGATTTTTTATTACAGTTTCAATTTCCGTGCTTGTGATGGGTCTGTTAGGATTTTCTATTTCTTCCTGGTTCAGTTTTGGAAGGCTATACTTTTCTAAGAATTCGTCCATTTCTTCCAGGTTGTCCATTTCATTGGCATATAGTTGCTGATAGTAGTCTCTTACGATCCTTTGTATTTCTGTGTTGTCTGTTGTGATTTTCCCATTTTCATTTCTAATTTTGCTGATTTGATTCTTCTCCCTTTTTTTTTTTTGATAAGTCTGGCTAATGGTTTGTCTATTTATCTTCTCAAAGAACCAGCTTTTAGTTCTGTTGATTTTTGCTACAGTCTCCTTTGTTTCTTTTTCACTTATTTCTGCCCTAATTTTTACGCTTTCTTTCCAACCCTGGGGTTCTTCATTTCCTCTTTTTCTAGTTGCTTTAGCTGCTAAGTTAGGTTATTTGATTTTTTTTCTTGTTTTTTGAGGTAAGCTTGTATTGCTATGAACCTTCCCCTTAGCACTGCTTTCACTGAATCCCATAGGTTTTGGGTTACTGTGTTTTCATTTTCATTCATTCCTATGCATATTTTGATTTTTTTTATTTCTTCTGCAATTTGTTGGTTATTCAGAAGCACGTTATTTAGCCTCCATATGTTCAGATTTTTAATAGCTTTTTTCCTATAGTTGACATCTAATCTTACCACACTGTGATCAGAAAAGATGCTTGGAATGATTTCAATTGTTTTGAATTTACCAAGGCGAGATTTATGGCCCGGATGTGATCTATCCTGGAGAAGGTTCCATGTGCACTTGAGGAAAAAGGTGAAATCCACTGTTTGGTGGTGAAATCTCCTACAGACATCGATTAGGTCTAACTGGTCCGTTGTATCACTTAAAGTTCGTGTTCCTGGCCCATTTTCTGTTTGGCTGATCTGGGTGTGGGGGAGTCAGCCCTCCCACTGTTGTTGTGGGACTGCTGGTTCCCCTCTCGTGCTTGTCAGCATCTGCCTCACTTACTGCGGCGCCGCCATTTGGGTGCCTATATATGTATGCTTGTCATGTCGGCGTCCTGGACTGAACCCTCGATCATCGTGTAGCATCCTTTGTCTCTTTTCATGGCCTTTATTTCAAAGTCTATTTTATCTGACATGACTATTGCTATTCCTGCTTTCTTTCGATCTCCATTTGTATGAACTATCTTTTTTCCAGCCCTTCACTTTCAGTCTGTGTGTGTCCCTTGCTTTGACACGGGTCTCTCATAGACAGCATACGTGGGAGGCTTGTTTTTGTATCCATTCAGCATTTGCCTTTCGGTTGGGGCATTCAACCCATTTACATTTAAGGTAACTGTTGTTAACGATGATCCCACTGCCATCTACTTTGTCGTTTTGGGTTCAAATTTATAAACCTTTTCTGTGTTTCCTGTCTAGAAAAGCTCCTTTAGCATTTGTTGAAGAGCTGGTTTGGTGGTGCTGAATTCTCTCAGCTTTTGCTTCTCTGTAAAGCTTTTGATTTCTCCTTCATATTTGAATGAGATCCTTGCTGGGTACAGTCATCTGGGCTGTAGGTTTTTCTCTTTCATCAAAGTATATCCTTCCATTCCCTTCTGGCCTGAAGAGTTTCTATCGAAAGATCAGCTGTTGTCCTTATGGATACTTACAGATCCCCTTGTATGGTATTTGTTGCTTTTTCCTTGCTGCTTTTAATTTGCTCTTTCTGCTTGATCTTCCTTAATTTGTTTAATACGTGTCTTGCGGTGTTTCGCCTCAGTTCAGTTCAGTTGCTCAGTCGTGTCCGACTCTGTGACCCCATGAATCACAGCACACCAGGCCTCCCTGTCCATCACAAACCCCCGGAGTTCACTCAGACTCACGTCCATCAGGTTGGTGATACCATCCAGCCATCTCATCCTCTGTCGTCCCCTTCTCCTCCTGCCCCCCGTCCCTCCCAGCATCAGGGTTTTTTCCAATGAGTCAACTCTTCGCATGAGGTGGCCAAAGTACTGGAGCTTCAGCTTCAGCATCATTCCTTCCAAAGAAATCCCAGGGCTGATCTCCTTCAGAATGGACTGGTTGGATCTCCTTGCAGTCCAAGGGACTCTCAAGAGTCTTCCAACACCACAGTTCAAAATCATCAATTCTTCGCTGCTCAGCTTTCTTCACAGTCCAACTCTCACATCCATACATGACCACAGGAAAAACCATAGCCTTGACTAGACGGACCTTAGTTGGCAAAGTAATGTCTCTGCTTTTGAATATACTATCTAGGTTGGTCATAACTTTTCTTCCAAGGACTAAGCGTCTTTTTAATTTCATGGCTGCAATCACCATCTGCAGTGATTTTGGAGCCCCCCAAAATAAAGTCTGACACTGTCTCCACTGTTTCCCCATCTATTTCCCATGAAGTGATGGGACCAGATGCCATGATCTTCATTTTCTGAATGTTGAGCTTTAAGCCAACTTTTTCGCTCTCCTCTTTCACTTTCATCAAGAGGCTTTTTAGCTCCTCTTCACTTTCTGCCATAAGGGTGGTGTTAGCTGCATATCTGAGGTTATTGATATTTCTCCCGGCAATCTTGATTCCAGCTTGTGTTTCTTCCAGTCCAGCGTTTCTCATGATGTACTCTGCATAGAAGTTAAATAAGCAGGGTGACAATATACAGCCTTGACGCACTCCTTTTCCTATTTGGAACCAGTCTGTTGTTCCATGTCCAGTTCTAACTGTTGCTTCCTGACCTGCATATAAGTTTCTCAAGAGGCAGGTCAGGTGGTCTGGTATTCCCATCTCTTTCAGAATTTTCCACAGTTTATTGTGATCCACACAGTCAAAGGCTTTGGCATAGTCAATAAAGCAGAAATAGATGTTTTCTGGAACTCTCTTGCTTTTTCCATGATCCAGCAGATGTTGGCAATTTGATCTCTGGTTCCCCTGCCTTTTCTAAAACCAGCTTGAACATCTGGAAGTTCATGGTTCATGTACTGCTGAAGCCTGGCTTGGAGAATTTTGAGCATTACTTAACTAGCATGTGAGATGAGTGCAATTGTGCAGTAGTTTGAGCATTCTTTGGCATTGCCTTTCTTTGGGATTGGAATGAAAACTGACCTTTTCCAGTCCTGTGGCCACTGCTGAGTTGTCCAAATTTGCTGGCATATTGAATGCACCACTTTCACAGCATCATCTTTCAGGACTTGAAACAGCTCCACTGGAATTCCATCACCTCCAGTAGCTTTGTTCATAATGATGCTTTCTAAGGCCCACTTGACTTCATATTCCAGGATGTCTGGCTCTAGGTGAGTGATCACACCATCGTGATTATCTGGGTCGTGAATATCTTTTTTGTACAGTTCTTCTGTGTATTCTTGCCACCTCTTCTTAATAGCTTCTGATTCTGTTAGGTCCATTCCATATCTGTCCTTTAATGAGCCCTACTTTGCATGAAATGTTCCCTTGGTATCTCGAATTTTGTTGAAGAGATCTCTAGTCTTTCCCATTCTGTTCTTTTCCTCTATTTCTTTGCACTGATTGCTGAAGAAGGCTTTCTTATCTCTCCTTGCTATTCTTTGGAACTCTGCATTCAGTTGGGTATATCTTTCCCTTTCTCCTTTGCTTTTCGCCTCTCTACTTTTCACAGCTATTTGTAAGGCCTCCTCAGACCGCCATTTCGCTTTTTTGCATTTCTTTTCCATGGGGATGGTCTTGATCCCTGTCTCCTGTACAATGTCATGAACCTCATTCCATAGTTCATCAGGCACTCTATCTATCAGATCTAGGCCCTTAAATCTATTTCTCACTTCCACTGTATAATCATAAGGGATTTGATTTAGGTCATACCTGAGTGGTCTAGTGGTTTTCCCTACTTTCTTCAATTTAAGTCTGAGTTTGGCAATAAGGAGTTCATGGTCTGAGCCACAGTCAGCTCCTGGTCTTGTTTTTGTTGACTGTATAGAGCTTCTCCATCTTTGGCTGCAGAGAATATAATCAGTCTGGTTTTGGTGTTGACATCTGGTGATGGTTTATCCTCAGGTTTATCCTATTTGGGACTCTCTGGGTTTCTTGGACTTGCGTGGCTATTTCCTTCCCCACTTTAGGGAAGTTTTCAACTATTATCTCAAGTATTCTCTCCTGCCCTTTCTGTCTTCTTCTGGACTCCTATGATTCGAATGTTGGGGCGTTTACCATTGTCCCAGAAGTCTCTGAGGTTGTCCTCATTTTCCTTTTTTCCTCTCTGCCTCATTTACTTCCACCATTCTATCTTCCACCTCCCTTTTCCTCTCTCCTGCCTCAGCTACTCTGCTGGTTCCCTGCAGAGTGCTTTTGATCTCGGTTACCGCATTACTCATTGCTGACTTTATGTCTTCAGGTCCTTGTGAAACATTTCTCCCATCTCCTCAACCCTTGTGGCTAGTCCACTTAATCTCTATCTCCATTTTGTTTTCAAGATTTTAGATCATTTTTACTATCATTACTCTGAATTCTTTTTCACGTAGACTCCCTATCTCCCCTTTGGTTTGGTTTGGTGGCCTTTGCTGCTGCTGCTAAGTCACCCCGGTTGTGTCCGACTCTGTGCGACCCCTTAGAGAGCAGCCCACCAGGCTCCCCCATCCCTGGAATTCTCCAGGCAAGAACACTGGAGTGGGTTGCCATTTCCTTCTCCAATGCAGGAAAGTGAAAAGTGAAAGTGAAGTCACTCAGTCGTGTCCGACTCTTAGCGACCCCATGGACTGCAGCCCACCAGCCTCCTCTGTCCATGGGATTTTCCAGGCAAGAGTACTGGAGTGGGTTACCACTGCCTTCTCCATTGGTGGCCTTTACCTGCTGAATATTTCTCTGCCTTTTCATTTTATTTAAATTGCTGTGTTTGGGGTGGCCTTTCTGCAGGCTGGAAGTTTGTGGTTCCTCTTTATTGTGGAGCTTGCTCCCTGTGGATGGGGTTGGACCAGTGGCTTGTGAAGGTTTCCTGGTTAGGGGAGCTTATATCTATGCTCTGGTGGATGGAGCTATCTCTTCTCTCTGGAGTGCAATGAAGTATCCAGTAGTGAGAGTTGGGGTGTCTATGGGTTTGGCATGACTTTGGGCAGCCTGTCTTTCAATGCTCAGGGCTGTGTTCCTGTGTTGCTGGAGAATTAGTGTGGTATGTCTTGCTCTGGAACTTCTTGGCTCTTGGGTGGAGCTTGGTTTCAGTGTAAGTATGGAGGCTTTTGGATGAGCTCATCCATTAATGTTCCCTGGAATCAGGAGTTCTCTGGTGTTCTCAAGTTTTGGATTTAAGCCTTCTGTCTCTGGCTTTCAGTCTTATTCTTATAGTAGCCTCAAGACTTCTCCACCCGTACAGCACCAATGATAAAACACCTAGGTTAATGGTGAAAAAATTTTCCACAGCGACAGACACCCAGAGAGGTTCACAGTTACATGGAGAAGAGAAGAGGGAGGAGGGAGATAGAGGTGACCAGGAGGAGAGGAGGGGGAGTCAAAAGGGGAGAGTAATCCAGCCAGTAATCAGTTCCCTAGGTGCTCGCCACAGTCTGAACACCCAGAGAGGTTCACGGAGTCACACAGAGAAGAGAAGAGGAAGGAGGGAGATAGGGGTGACCAAGGAGGAGAAGACAGGGAGTCCAAAGTGGAGAGACCAATCCAGCCAGTAACCAGTTCCCTAAGTGTTCTCCACAGCTCAGAACACCCAGAGAGATTCACAGAGATAAGCAAAGAAGAGAAGGTGGAGGGAGGAAACAGAGGTGACCTGGGGAGAAAAGGGAAAGTCAAAAGGAGAGAGCAATCAAGCCATTAATCACACCCCTAAGTGAAAATGGATATGAAAGATTTTATTCTTAAAGGTACAAAGTGTGTTAGTCGCTCAGTCGTGTCTGACTCTTTGCAACCCCATCAACTATACAGTCCATGGAATTTTCTAGGCCAGAATACTGGAGTGGGTAGCTTTTCCTTTCTCCAGAGGATCTTCCTAACCAAGGGATTGAACCCAGGTCTCCTGCATTGCAGGTGGATTCTTTACCAGCTGAGCCACAAAGGAAGCCCAAAAATACTGGAGTGGGTAGCCTATCCCTTCTCCAGGGGATCTTCCTGACCCAGGAATTGAACTAGGGTCTCCTGCACTGCAGGCGGATTCTTTACCAACTGAGCTATCACAAAATTGATAACAAATATCAAAAAGCAAAGATTAAAAATCTAGAGTAGAGGTTAGACTCTCAAAAATACAGTATTAAAAATACAGAACAAAACCACAAAAATTATAAAATACATATATATGAAATTTGCTTTAAAAATAGGGTCTTTTTTTCAAGATAATAGGTTATAAAAATGAAAACTAAAGGAGTAATAAAGAACTTAAAAAATTTTTTTAATTTAAAAATGGTAATAGTAAAAATATTTGTAGGAATTTCCCTGGGGCTGATGTGCCAGCCCAGTATTTTGGATGATGTACTCTGCAGAGAAGTTAAATAACTAAGGTGACAATATACAGCCTTGATGTACTCCTTTCCCAATTGGGAACCAGTCCGTTGTTCCCTGTCCAGTTGCTTCTTGACCTGCATACAGATTCTCAGGAGGCAGGTCAAGTAGTCTGGTTTTCCCATCTCTTTAAGAATTTTCCACAGAGGATCTTCTTGACTCAGGGATTGAACCCTGGTCTCCGACATTGCAGGCAGATTCTTGACCATCTGAGCCACCATGGAGGCCCATGTAAGTCTGTAAGCCCTGCTTGAATGTTAAAGGAAGTGACCAATAAAATCCTAAATTCTGCCAACCCCTAAGGCAGCAACTAATTTCATTTTTGCATTTTCTCCTCCTGTTTTTATATTTAAAAAAATAGAGTATATATAGTTATAAAAAGAGTAAAGTGTTTTTACTAATCCATTATTTAGGTTGCTGATTCTCACTGCACTAGACAAGACAATGTAAAGAATATTTTATCACATATAGTTTTCCCCCTACTTTTGAATTCCCTCCCCAGTGAAGTCTTATAAGCGATATTTCTGGAGAAAGGGTTATAAACTTATGTGTGACCTGTGAAAGAAGTCTAGCACCCAGTAAAAGCTTCAAGATGTTTGTCCCACCTTCCCACCGCAAAACAATCACACACACCAAGAATACAGAACACTACATCCCCTTTGCACAAAAGCCTGCTGCTTCCCGCCACCACCACCAGCTCCTGCCACTTCCATCTCCGAGAGTTTTCCTAAATCCACTCATCCTCTGCATCCCAACAGCCACTGGCCTCGTCCAAAGCACTGTCATCGCCCACTGGGCAGTCAACCAATTTACCCCACATCTACCCCTGCTTCCTCTCGTCTATCTTTGCTGGCTTTTCACAACACGTCTGCTCATCTTGCGTCGTGGCTCAAGGGCTCCCAGCGGTGTCCATGGCATCCTGACAACCACCTCTGCGGGGCTCCGTCGCATAGCACACTCCCAGCCAGGCCCCTGCTTCTCTGGCTTCCCAGCAGGAGGGGCTCCGGCTCCTCCAGCAGGAACCCTGTTGCCACACACACACACACAGCCAGGCCCCTCGACCCCAAGCTCCCTCGCATGTTACAGGCATTAGTTTAAAACACCACTGTCTCAGCCCATGACAGGCTCAACAGATTATCAAATGAATGAACATTTTGAAATACTGATACTATCAAATGAATAAAATATTTTTTGACATTTCATTTTTAGTTGGAGAATAATTGCTTTATAATACTGTGTTGCGTGCTGCCATATACCGACATGAAGCAGGCGTAGGTATACACATATCCCTCCGTCTTAAACCTCCCACCCGTCCCACCCTCTCCACGTTGTCACAGAGCGCCAGGTCTGACTCCATGCATCATCCAGCGAATGCCCACCGGCTCTCTGTCTTGCGTGTGGTGGCATGCGCGCTCCCAGGCTGCTCTTCCCGCCCTCTCCTTCGCTGCCACCCCGCGCCCGCAAGTCTGTTCTGTCTGCGTCTCCACTGCTGCCCTGCAAGGAGGTGCACCACTGTTTCCAGATCCCACGTGCATGCACGCGTGCTAGGTCACTTCAGTTGCGTCCAACTCTGTGCAGTCAGCCCCCCAGGCTCTTCTGCCCAGGAGATTCTCCAGGTAAGAATCCTGGACTGGGCTGCCACTTCCTCCGCCAAGGGACCTTCCCGCTACAGGGACTGGACCAGCGTCTCTTCCGTCTGCCTGCACTGGCGGGCGGCTTCTTCACCACTGGCGCCACCCGGGAAGCCCATATGTATGTGAGGATAAAATTTGTTTTTCTCTTTCTCACTTACTCCACTATGTGTAATAGGCCCTAGATTCATCCACTTCATTAGAACTGACTCAAACGCATTCCTCCTTATGGTTGAGTAACACTCCATTATATACAAGGACCACAGTTTCTTTATCCGTTCATTTGTTGGTGGACATCAAGGTTGCTTCCACGTCCTAGCTATTGGAAATAGTGCTGCAGCGAACACTGGGGTACGTGTGTCTCTTTCGATTATGGTTTCCTCAGGGTATATGCCCAGTAGAGGAATCGTTGGGTTATATGGTAGTTTTATTCTTAGTTTATTAAGGAAGCTCCATGCTGTTCTCCATGGTGGTTGAATCAATTTACATTCCCACCAACAATGCAAGAGGGTTCCCTTTTAACACACCCTCTCCAACATTTATTGTTTGTAGATTTTTTGATGATAGCCACTCTGACTCGTGTGAAGTGATATTTCATCGCAGTTTTGATTCGCTTTTCTCTAATAATGAGCAATGTTGAGCATCTTTTCCTGTGTTTACAAGCCACCTGTATGTTGTTTTTGGAGAGATGTCTGTTTAGATCTGTTTAGATCTTCTCACTTTTCACAAATATTGATATAAAAATACCTTTAAAAATATTTTGGTATTTTTATTTGACTCAATCAATGCAGACCTTTTCCCATCATCTAGATCAGTAAAACTATGAGGAAAACACTCTAGGCAAGCAGTTTTCTTCCTGGTCCTAAACATATACATACACACACACACACTTTCCCCCTCACTTTAATAAAAATGAAAGAGAATCATATTCTAAGTAAACTCAGAGAGACTCAGACTCACTTACACGTTAGATACCGAGTATGTGCTTTACACAACAGTCACCAAAATGTTTCCTTAAATGGCAAGCTCACCCACATTTGTTTTTAATGAATGTAATTGATTATCTCAATTTATACAAAACCTTTCCAAAAGAGAATAACCAGGGCTCAGCAGAGTGAAGGACGACAGCTTCATCACGGCTGTCAGTGATGCATCACGTCACCTCCGCGTTACTGCAGCTGCGCTGAGACTTAGACTGGCCGCTCACCTGTGAGAGCACACACACTGCGACCAGGACGGCCCCACACACGCAGCCGCGGACCAACCCCGCTGGAGCAGCAACTCTACGCTCATCGACTCTAAGCCTTAAACTAATAAAGGAAATCAAAGCCCTGGGTTTAATTCTCTGCTGCTGCTGCTGCTGCTAAGTCACTTCAGTCGTGTCCGACTCTGTGCGACCCCATAGACGGCAGCCCACCAGGCTCCCCCATCCCTGGGATTCTCCAGGCAAGAACACTGGAGTGGGTTGCCATTTCCTTCTCCAATGCATGAAAGTGAAAAGTGAAAGTGAAGTCGCTCAGTCGTGTCCGACTCTTAGCGACCCCATGGACGGCAGCCCACCAGGCTTCTCCGTCCATGGGACTTTCCAGGCCAGAGTACTGGAGTGGGGTGCCATTGGCTTCTCCAAATTCCCTTCTAGGGATCCTAAACACCCTATGTGCATCTAAGAAACGGTGATTAAGACCATAAAAATACTTTTACTTCCTTTACAAAGCACATTTTAGATTCAAACTGAAAACTGCAAAAATCATGACAGGAACAAAAGAAAGTGCACTCCTCACAGCAGGCAGCAAGGCCGCACTACGGAGTCCCCAGCCTGAACCACAGGCAAAGGAGCTTCAGTGGAGATAAGCGCATCACAGCCATCTCTGCAAGGGCCAACTTCTCTCAACAAGGAGCCTTAAACTTCCGTTGCAATATGTGAAAATTACATTGAAACAGAGACCCTTGCGGGGGGAACTTTTCTTGCAAGCTAATATCCTAGAACTCCCCATATGAGCCAAATAAGGAAATCAGCTCAGTTCAGTCGCTCAGCCGTGTCCAACTCTTTGAGACCCCATGGACTGCAGCACACCAGGCCTCCCTGTCCATCACCAACTCCTGGAGTTTACTGAAACTCATGTCCATCGAGTCAGTGATGCCATCCAACCATCTCATCCTCTGTCGTCCCCTTCTCCTCCTGCCCTCAATCTTTCCCAGCATCAGGGTCTTTTCAAATGAGTCACTTTTTCACATCAGGTGGCCAAAGTATTGGAGTTTCAGCTTCAGCATCAGTCCTTCCAATGAATATTCAGGACTGATTTCCTTTAGGATGGACTGGTTGGATCTCCTTGCAGTCCAAGGGACTCTCAAGAGTCTTCTCCAACACCACAGTTCAAAAGCATCAATTCTTCAGGGCTCAGCTTTCTCTTTATAGTCCAATTCTCACATCCATACATGACTACTGGAAAAGTCATAGCTTTGAGTAGACGGACCTTTGTTGGGAAAGTAATGTCTCTGCTTTTTAATAAGCTGGCTAGGTTGGTCATAGCTTTCCTTCCAAGGAGCAAGTATCTCAGAATTTCATGCTGCAGTCACCATCCGCAGTGATTCTGGAGCCAGAAAAATAAAGTCTGTCACTGTTACCCCAACTATTTGCCATGAAGTGATGGGACCGGATGCCATGATCTTAGTTTCCTGAATGATGAGCTTTAAGCCAACTTTTTCACTCTCCTCTATCACTTTCATCAAGAGGCTCTTCAGCTCCTCTTCACTTTCTGCCATAAGGGTGGTGTCATCTGCATATCTGAGGTTATTGATATTTCTACAGGCAATCTTGATTCCAGCTTGTATTTCTTCCAGTCCAGCGTTTCTCATGATGTACTCTGCATATAAGTTAAATAAGCAGGATGACAATATACAGCCTTGACATACTCCTTTCCCAATTTGTACCCAGTCTGTTGTTCCATGTCCAGTTCTAACTGTTGCTTCCTGACCTACATACAGATTTCTCAAGAGGCAGGTCAAGTGGTCTGGTATTCTCATCTCTTTAAGAATTTTCCAGAGCTTGTTGAATAAGGAAATACATTTCCTCAAAAGGCAAATGTTAAATCAATCTGAAGCCTCCATAAAAAAAAAAAAAAAAAAACGCTGTTAAGTTCTCTGTAATGCATACTGTATTAACCTTCAAAGTGTTAAGAGCCTAACAGCATCTCCAAATGCTGCTCAGGCTGTCCTCTGAGGCTCTGCCCACCTCCCCACTCTGCCGCCAGACGCAAACAGCCAGGCCCTGAGTCACAGTGGGGGCTGCAGCATCTGTGAGTCTCCTCCACCATCCTGTGAGCCCAGGAGGGCCCCTCTGACAGCTGGGAAAGCCCAGACTTCGGGGAGTGCCAGGCACGGCTGGAGAGCAAGCCCAGGTCCCTTTCTTAATGTATATTCTCAGTACCCCACCCACTTCCAGTACTTGACAGGTCCCTGCTCTGGTCTCCTGTTTCCTAAGGCTTTTTTAAAATACGGGTCTGGAGCATGGTTTTTTTAAAATTACAAAAACAGCCCGTGAATACACTGGTCAACAACTGAGACAGTCTGTGAGCACACAGGGTGGAGACATGAGCCGCTCTCCGCTCCCATGCTGGTCGTCCAGGGCAAGCGGGCAAGGATCAGGGAGTACGGAGCGCTGGAGGTGGTGGGGAGAGCTCTTACACGGGAGGACAGGTCACAGTGCGCCAAGACAGTGCGTGCCAGAGCTCCTCCTGCTCAGGCTCTGAGTGCCTCCAAATACCTCACTGTCCAGAATTCTTAAAGAGTATTCATCTTGGGTAAAAAAAAAAAAAACAAAACACTGCATTACTCAAGTCCTCAAGAGGTTTATATTGAAAAAAGAGCTGAGGCAGGGTCCTGGACAGATGTGGCGATGCATCCGAGTCAGACCCCCACCCCGCCCCGCGTGGAGCTTTCTGACTGTGGCATCCCACCGGGCATGCTGACTTCACATCTGTCTCCCCTACAAAGACCCAGGAGACGCCTTTATCCTAGAGACGTTTATCACACCATCATTACAGAACTAGAGAGAAACCAAATTCCAACATACAAAGGCACATTAAATTCCTTCAGGGTCAGAGCAGGTCAGAAACCAACACGAATGTAAACAAAACAGGGAAAAGTTGATAAAAGCCACTATATGTCCGCTCAGCAGTGTATGATGCAATGTTTACAATAAATATTTACAAAGACGCCACCGTACTATGGAAATGCTTATGTACTATGAAAAAATTTAAAAACAGAGCAGAACATGTGCACAACCCTGTAAATCAACTATACTTCAATTTTTTAAGTGAGTATATTTATCCAGGTGAACACCAAATAAATACACTGATAATGTTCGTTTTTTTCCCATACAGTATTTTTCTTTTTAAGTAGCATATGTTTTTATAGTAGGGGGAAAAGACATATACAATTATTATTATTATTTTTTAAAGCCCTGTATACCTGAGACGTGACAGCAGATTCTCAGCAGCCCTCACAGGAGGAGGGCTGAGTCACGGCACAGGGCTACCTCCCCTGCGCTCAGCGAGGCTGGTCGATGGACCTGTGCGTGCTCCCAGGAGAGGCGGACGGGGCACGAGCCACGGGCAGGAGCCCTCCTCAAGTGCGCAGGCCCACCTCAGTGTCTGGGGAGGCTGTCTGTCTCACCCACCAGAACGTGGGCTCCCGAAGGCCCAGCCGCATTCCTTTCTTGCGTTCCCCCCACGCCGCAACCCGATGAAGCCCCACAGGGCTGCCTCCTCGGCCATGCCCTGCTATTCCAACACAAGCCCCCTGCTATTGCAACGCACGCCGTGCAAAGGGCGGTGTCTCGGGGCTGCCTGCTGTCTGGCTCGTCCTCACTCCACTCCAGGGGCTCCAGCTGCCTTCTCTGCTCACAGCCCACAACGAGCGGGACCCACCAGCATCCACTGACGCCGCTGCCAGGCAGCCTGGCATTGCCCCCGGGCCCCTACCTACGGACACGCGCTGCCTTGAGCCTCCGCTCTCCCTCCCGAGTGCTTTCGCTGCGCTGTCACCGGGGCCCCCGTGAGAGGCTGTGTGTCCTCATCGGCCCGCTCAGTGTCTTTCTGAACAGGATTCAAGCGCAGCCCCACAAACCACCGTAAACACTGAAGCCAGGGGGCTTGCTGGCAGGCAGACCCCAGGGCGCGTTTCCATCAGCGCTCTCTCCCACGAGGACGCCCGCTTCTCCCGCCGGTTCGGGTCTCACCGGGGCCTGGGGCCCAGGCTGCAAGCACTCCCTACCTGAGCTCCATGACGGGGGTGAACAGCATGCTGAGGAGCGCAGGGAGGCCTGGGATGTGCGGCATCAGGGAGGTCTCCCGCAGCAGCATGGTGGACCCTGCGGACAGGCCCGGCGGGGGGCAGGTGGTCACCGCGGGCGCCACGCCTCCGCTGCCCGCGGCCACGCCCGCCCCGTGCTCAGGTCTCCCGCCCTGCCCCTGCGTGCAGTCGTCCCACAGACGCCAGGCAGGGCAGAGCTCCCCGGGGCGGGTCCCCCAGCCCCCCAAGGGAAGCCCGCCGCCTAAGGCCCTGGCTTTGACCCTGTCCTGTTTGGTTACTCCTCCTCTCCTTCCTCCTCAGGCCAAGACCTGGGTTTCGCCCTCCTGTCCGGCCATGGCCAAGGAGTCCATCCCTGCGCCCCTGCGCAGGGAACAGGAAAGCTGGGACCCTCCAGCTCACAAACTCACACCCGCCGATGCGCTCAGAAGAGAGTCCAGGAGCCGGGCTGCAGGCGTGAGGCTGCTCCCGACCTCAGGACAGACGTCCTGCCCTGGAGTCCGGCGGGGCGCAGGGTGGGCAGCGCGGCCCCTCACTCACCGGTGGTGTTCACGGAGACGGACGCGGCGACCAGCAGCCGCTGGTGTGTGTCCGCGGGGCTGTCGCTGATGACGACCGAGTTGATGCTTTCCTTCTCGATCCAGACGCACCTGAAAAGAGAGCTGCCAGGAGAGGCGGCCCCTCCCCGAGGCAGCGCCTGACGCCGGACCAGGAGGAGCCACTTCGGAGACAGGCCGACTCGCAAACGCAGCGCCCGACCTGCCGCTGGGAGGCCGCAGCCCGTCTCCACGGAGTCTCCTCGCCTTGCTGTCCCAGCCACACCCGGACCCACGTGCTGCCCTGGCACAAACCTCCACCTCCAGCCAGACCGCCGCCCACACTGCCCACCTGCAGTGGCTGCTGCCTGCGTCCCAGCAGGCTGTCCCTGGACACCCGCCTAGGGGAAGCCCGGCCTGGCCCACCTGCCCCCTGCTCACAGCGGCCCAGCAGGGCCCCCTCCATGCCTGCTCCTCCCGAACCTTTGACTCTAATCACGGGCCAGGCTGTCGAGCCCACACTGAAAGCTCTCACGAGCTTTCTGCTCCTCCTGCGGTGGGCACAGTCCACAGTGACCCGCCTGGAGCACGGAGGGAACGGCCTCCGGAGTCTCTTCCGTGAGGGCCCGCACCCTCTCGAGTGCTCACTGGGCACCTGCAGACCCTGGGACCCTTGCTGCACACCGGGGGCTGCACACTGGGGGCTGAGTTCTGCGTTTCTAACAGGCTCTTGGGGACACATCTGCCGCTAGTTCTGGAGGGGACTCTGGGAAACCAGCGATCGTTTCAGATGCACAACATGAGGCTTCCCATGCTTCTCAGCAGGAACCGACTCGTGAGGCTTGGCGCCCCGCACCTCCCAGCAGTCCTCCGCTCTCACTCCCCGTCCTCAGGGGAGCACTCGCTCCAGACCCAGCCTGCACCCTCTGCTGCCAGGACCCTCCCGCAGCCTTCGCCCTGCCAGCACGATGCTCCTGGTCTTCACTCCTCCGCACACTCCGGGTCTCAGACTTCTGAAACCCGACGGCCTTCCGAGTGTGGTCAGGGCGCTCTGAGACACCTCCATGATGTTCCATGAGCCCATCCAGAGCCACACCAGCCCACCGTGAGGTCCGAGGTTTCCTCTGTCCTGCCGCTGTGCCCACTGGACCCGTAACGTGGGAGGCACACCACCTGTGAGGTGCTCACTATGCTCTCCCTAAACTCCTCCCAGAACACAGCAGGCACGACAGACCTGCTGCACGAATGGCGACGACGCTGAGAACAGAAATGACGAGGGCCCTGACGAAGCCCAGGTCTCAGCAGAACGGCTTTCACCTAAGAGAGTGTGGGAGCCTCAGGTCTGCAGCGAGCGCAGGCCAGAGGCCTTAGCAAAGGAGCACATTCCGAGAGGCTAGACATAGGAAAGCTTAGTTTCTGGTAAGCCCTGTGAACAGAGGAGCAGAGAAAGACGCTTCGTGGGAATCTCAATCATACCTGAACTTGGAAATTCTGGTCAGACTGTGACACTTCAGCTCGTAAGGGTTAAAAGGCCCGTGAAGTACCGCCTGTACACGCAAAACATACAAGATGTCGCCGTAAGTGAGACGCCACTTCACTGTCATTTTAAAAATCCAAGTCAGCTCGCAGTTTAAAAGAAAGAAAAAAAGCTACATCTTAGTCATAACGTCTTGAAGATTTAATGGGGGAAAAATGCCTTAAAAGAGGTATTCTCCTGGGATGCACCTATTTCCATCGATGGTTTGCTAACCTTCATATTTTGCATATAAAATATATCTATACACACACACATATATAAGATTAAAAGGAAACACAGTCAAACACTTCTGTGAAAGGACTCTCTTCATTGCAACAGCAGGCCTAAGACCACATAGCCAAAGGCCAGGATGACAAAAGCAGAGTCCCTGACTGGGCTGAGGGGACATGTCCCAGCCAACCCTCCCCGCCAGACGCCTCCGTGGGACGAAGCTAAGCCCTGATGCTGGTTCTCTGAAGCCCACAGCTGTGCTCCCCTCCATCTGACGAGCAAGCACTGGTCACTGTGACTGGAAACGCAGCCTGCCACCCAGCTGCCTGGCTTTGTTGCAAAGCTCCCATCTATCCTGCCTCCTCAGAACTGTCTGAGAGGCTGCCTCCCGGGCCTGAGTCCTCAGAAAGTCCGCCAAATATAATAAACATAATCCTCAGCTTTTAGGCTGTGTAATTTTTTTCACATGGCATCGCCTCTGGAAAGGTCGGCTTAAAAAAAAACCCCAAAAAAAAAAAAAAAAAAAAAGAACTAGTCAAAAGCCCATCTCTACACTAAACTCTAGATTTTTCTCACATTAATACAGGCTCCACAGTGAGAGAAGTAACAGCACTAAAAACCAAAAACAAAAAACCACCGTGACTTCCAGCTGCAACTCAGCTTATAGATTCAAAGTTCTTAACTGTACTTTAGAATAACTCCTATAAATTACCTTGCAGTTTGGGTTACCCAGCTTGTTGGAAGAAAAGCTCTCTAACAAAATCCGGATCAGGTGCTTCTCGTCGTCTTTCACAGGAGATGCCGTGGACGTGTCTGTCAGGCCTTCTACTGATTTGGAAAAGAGACCCTTGAGAACTTCGTGGCTTTGCTAAACAAAATAAGAAAAATTCATTTTGCTGAAAGGAAAACCAGTATTAAAAACATTTTATTCCAAATTAATCAAAGGATTTCACAGGCATGACCTTATCATTAGGTTAGATAATTAAGATGTCATTAAGACATCTTGATGTCATTAGATCATTAAGATGTCAAAAGATAATTTATTGATTCAAACAAAAGAAGACAGAACTCACTAAAGGCTCAGCTCATTAGCCTTTACTCACTTTCAGCCAAAGTGAAAGTCACTCAGTTGTGTCTGACTCTTTGCAACCCTGGACATATACAGTCCGTGGAATTCTCCAGGCCAGGATACTGGAGCGGGTAGCCTTTCCCTTCTCCAGGGGATCTTCCCGACCCAGGGAGCGAACCCAGGACACCAGCATTGCAGGCGGATTCTCTACCAGCTGAGCCACAGGGGAAGCTTTCAGCCATCAGAGAATCGAAGAGTGACTCAGCATTTTTGTACAAAATGTCAGCTTCATCCTGGGACTGTGATCAGGACCCCCAGTGCGTCTTCTCAAGTGGAAGCACAAACCCGGCCGGCTCTATGGTGACGTTTCCCTGCTGGTTTGCCCCCTGCCCAACCTAGTACCTCATCCCCACCAGAAATTATAGAAGGAACCACCTTCAACATGAGCCTCAAAGTGGCATCTCAAACTTTCAGATCAAGAAAGGCAGCTTCAGAAATGGTTTTGAAATAAACAGTTGAAAGACATTTTGAAATGTTTCAAACACTTGAAACAAATATTTTATAAAAGAATTATAAATTCATTAGGGAGATAAATCTTGGATTCCATTTTTTAAAAACTCCTCAAAGAGAGAACATTTTAACATCTAAGTTTCATTCCAAGAAGAAAAAAAAAAAAAACAGCTTCACAACCGGAAACCAACAAGAACAGTACCTGGCCACCAAATCACCTGGCCACCACAATTTGGTCTCAAAGAAACTAGAAGACATTTAGGAAAGAACCACAGATCTCAACACACCAATCGCTGTCCAGCTCTGCAGCCCTTGAGATCCTGTGAGCGGGAAAGGCCCCCTCTGCCTCACTCCCCACCCCGCCCACGGGCGCGCACACGCACACACGTGCTCCATCCACGGGCAGCACACACCTTGGACTCGTAGGGCTCCTCGGCCGGCTCGGCGTAGCCCTGGCTGATGAGGATGCTCCGTACACTGACCGTGTCCTGCAGCCCAGAGGGGAGGTAGGCGTCCACGTGCAGGACGCTGTGCACCATGGAAAAGACCCTCACCAGGAGGGTGCGGCCGCTGACCAGAGCGGAGAAGCGCCGGCTGGCACTGCCACTCCAGCGCTCGCCGCACACCAGGCAGCTCGCCGACGGCCGCACCTTGCAGATCTTGAACTCCAGGGCCTGCAGGACGGAGGGCAGGGCCGGACCCTCAGCCCAGACGCCACCCAAAGCAGACCTGGGCGGGGTCTGCACCAGGGACCATCCCGGGTCCTGCTGGAAGCATGTCACGGTGACCGAGGACCTCACAGGTAAAATCACACAGTTTCGTCAGTCAATGACAAAAAAGCTTAGAATGACTTTTACAAAGCACAGGTGGAAAAGCATTATAAACTTCACTAAGTTTGAAACCCTCCACGTGCTTTTAACTTGCTCCAGAAGTGCTACTAGCAAAAACATCTACAGCAATATACCTTGGGGAAAAAGCAGAAACCAGACTTGGGGAGTACAACAAAAGGAATGCCTTCCTACTCTGGGTCTTGGCCCATCTGCAAGCTGAGGGGCGGGCCCTGACCTCCAAGACCCCTCCAGCTTCACACACTCAGGCCACAGGAGTGTGTCCCCCTCACCTGAAACGGCAGCTCAAGGAACCGGCAGGGCATCTCCCTGAGGACGCCCAGCGCCACGCGCGCTCTGTTCCCGTAGTCCACGAAGAACACCTAGAGGAGGCCAGGTGTGCGTCAGCGCAGGCCTGGCCAGGAGCCCAGACGTGGCTGCCCCAGCCCAGCCTGCTCCTCGGGACTCCCAGGACGGGGCGAGTCCTCAGGCCACTGAGGGAAGGGGCTTTCCATCTGCACCACTTCTCTGATTGTAACTATTTTATATTTAGTTTCCAGGTGAAAAGAAAAAGGCTTTCTGTCAACTGCTGTGAGTCTGCCTCATTTCCGTTTGCGAGATTCATTACAGAAAAACATACCTCGGCAGAATTTCCAGAAACATAGAGGACCTGAGCTCTGAAGTAGCTTTCTTTATCACTGTCGGTGAAGGGAGCCAGGCAGACTTGGTCGGGGTGGGGGTGGACAGGCAGGGGCACCAGCGTGAGGCGGTTTATCTCGGCGGTCAGACTCTTCAGGAACTCCCAGTTTTTCTCATCGGTCCTGTACCCCCAGAAGTGTCCCACTTCAACCACCTAGAGGGGAGGAGGAGGAGACGAACCCTGGAGAGGCTCTCCATCTAGAGGGACAGGCGCGCCTGCTGCAGGCCTGACGTGCCCCACCCCCCCACAGGTCACAGGCTATATTCCCTGGTCCCTAAGGTCCTCCAGGCTTTGAGCTGGTGCTTATGAGAAAACGGGGGTCCCGGTCAAGCGAGGTGAGGGAGTGACACACACGCCAGCACCGCAGGCTCTGGGGCCATGTGAGGTCAGGGCTGTTCCATCCGACCAGCCCCCAGGACCCACCGAGCCCCCAAAGCCCCCACGGGCTCTCCGGGTGAACACCGGCCCCCAGCGCGGCGTGGGGCGGAGTGCGGACGGCCTCGCCTGCTGCCGCCACCACACGGCCCAGGCCACGCTGCTGCAGCCCTCCAGGCGGCAGGAGGCCAGGCTGCTATGGCGAGTCTCCCAGGGAAGGGGACCACGCATTTGCCAGGAAGCCTGGGGCATTTTAACTGAAATTTTATTTTGAAGAAGTAAAAACTACACTCCAATGGATAATGCTGCCGATGCTAGCTTTGCTGATACAACTGAATTACAGAGGCAAACAGCACCAGCCAATAGCACTTTACCTGTACCTTACTGCTACAACTGGTGTTTCTCAGCATTTCAACTGTGCTAACATTTTAAAAATTAAACTTTGATTCTAGGATGAATATTTGTTTCTTTTTCTGTTACAGCCACGTTTCAATTCACTGAGTGAGAATAAGGCAAGCTCACCTAGACCGACTCCAGGCGGCCTTTAACAATGCCCTTAGATGATGCTGGTGTGAGCTGTGAGGGTCCCTCACAAGGAGGTTTCTCCACAGTGAGACACAGGACCACACAGTCCACGGCTGGTCGAATCTGAGGATGAGAGGAGCCATGGACAGAGGGCCAACCTAAGTTATCCGAGGACTGACCCCTTGCTGCTCACGGGCCCAGTGTGGGTGACCAGGGTACACAGGCTGCCTGCAGCCACATCTCCACGTCCACTGCCCCGTGTGTTCAACGAGACGATTCTAGACAAAAACGACGGAAGAGCTCTAAGGCTGGGTCGCACCACTCTCACCTCTGTGACTTCGACTTTGAGGAGGAGGTCTGTGATGGTCTGCGACTTGTCCAGCGTGCTAAAGGAGACGTGAGTGGGATCGACTGTCTGCTTCCGGAAGTCCACGCTCACCCTGTTAGACACCACTCATCTTAAAAGGCAGCAGAGGTGTTACAAAGAACACGTGTATGCTTACATACGTGAAGTTATAATTTGAACCAGTCCACAGTTACTAAAAGAAGGTTTTAATGAAATACAGCCAGTGGTGCCGAATCGCATCTCGTCTCACACAAGAGACTCTGCCGGTGTCCTGCGCTGCCCTGGGGCAGGGGGTGCACCCCGCAGTCACACACTACCCTCTACAAACGTATGCTAATGCTCAAGACCGCCATGGAATTCTGCTTTCAAGGATATAAATTCTAAATCTGGGAACTGCAAGGTTTCCTGACTTGTGGGTTCGGAGGTGAGTGACTCTGACCTTTAGAAAACCACAAGAATCCACAGCTGTGTCGTGTCACTAGAAAGTCCACGCCTAGGCCATGAGGTCATGCCATTAAAAAACACATACACAGTTTCTAAAACACCCAGTCATCACTCATCCCTTAAAGCAGTAACACAGCAAATGCTAAAATGGGGAGATAAAACTCAAGTTTGGGAAAAGGTTTCCTTTTTTTCCTAGTAATTTTATTCTTCTGTAAAGAGGAAGGATGAGAGACCCTGACCCGCCTCTCTGCCCTATCCGCAGACCCGTCTGTTAAGTAAGGTGCCCGGGCAGCCAGGCAGCGGGACGGGTGTGCTGCACATGGCCTCAGACTCAGCGCACCCAGCTGCCACCCTCAGAGTCAGGTCGTCTCACAGCAGCCACACTCGGGGCCACACTTCCCCTCCTGCCACTCCTCGGCTTCCGGTCGGGTGCCTCGGGGACTTACAAGATGACTGAGAGAAAGGACACAGGACTGCAGCTCTGCGGGCTCAACCGAAAGCAGTCCCCCATCGGGGACGCCGAGGGCATTCAAGTGGGTCCAAGGCGCGCAGAGTCGCCAACTGCACAGCAGCGCCCCGGGCCAGGCGGACCCCCCTGCGCTGCCCACCAGGAGCTCCTAAGGGCACTGCCATTCGGTGCCGGGTCAGCCCCACTGAGGACAAGGAAGACCCTCTTATGCTTGAGAAAAGGAGTGACGAGAAGGAGGAAGAAAGGGGCTGGCATCAGGCTCGGTCCCCTCGACTCAACTGAAAATGACACAGTGATTCCGCCCACGCTCCCGGCAGCCTTGACAACAGGTGCCACAGCTGTCACACAGATGCAAACGCTGAGGTTCGAGAGGTCAAGTGATGTGTTCAAGCACACACAGCAGCCCCAGGCCAGTGCTAGGAGTGTGCGCTTAAGCACAGCTAAGCAGTTGTTCAAAAGCGGTATTTGAAGATGTGTAGGCAGCAGGACAGAGTCCTGCCCACTGGCCTCCTGAGCCTACCTCATGTTCCGGAGCTTGGACACAGCCCCTCCTTGCACCTTTGCTTCAATCTCCTCTGCAGAGTGAACACTGAGTTCAAGGGATACTTTGAGCTGAGACATCTTGATGGCCATGTACACGGCAGGGAGCGTTTTAAACCTCTCTGTTGGATTGCGTGAAAACTCCACAAAGGCTCTGCTCCACAAATACAGATAAAAAATAAGCTTATGAGGTGTCTGAAACAGAGGTCAGTGTATATTAATTTCTCTCAAGTTCAGATAAGAGATTTCCAGCTACCCCTCTCCTCAGAACTGCCTAGTAACTCACTTCTCATCGCAGGGTCAATCAAGATGTATTCAAGAGGAAACCACTCACTTAAGAGCAATAAAAATGACAATGCTGCTGCTCTGCTCAGTCGCTTCAGTCGTGTCTGACTCCATGCGACCCCACAGATGGCAGCCCACCAGGCTCCCCCGTCCCTGGGATTCTCCAGGCAAGAACACTGGAGTGGGTTGCCAGTTCCTTCTCCAATGCATGAAAGTGAAAAGTGAAAGTGAAGTCGCTCAGTCCTGTCCGACTCTTAGCGACCCCGCAGACTGCAGCCTACCAGGTTCCTCCGTCCATGGGATTTTCCAGGCAGGAGTACTGGAGTGGGGTGCCATTGATGACATACCATTAAATTAAAAGCCAGTATCGTCCTCACGTATCATGCAGGATAATGTGAAATAAAGACTGACTTCATGTGGAATGTCCAGCTAAGAAATCTTAATTGTCATCACTGGAACAAAGTGATAGGTCTGTGTTTTTTCTATTTTATTGTAGAATAAAATGCAGAGAGAAAACCACACAGCTGAGCAGCTCAGTCACCTCTCTGGTGCCCCTCAAACACCCAGTTTATCACAGTGATGCTGAGGCATGGCCTCCATCCACCCCGCTCTGCAGTGTCCCGCCAGCCCGCCCCTTCCTCTGCAGGTAAGAATCAAACGCGCAGTGTGGGTGCACGCCAGGCACGCCCTGGTATAAACGGGAAAACCCTCTCGTTCACATTTGTTGGTGAATGAATGTCAGAACCGCCCAGGTCAAACACCACACTCAGAAACAGACTCGTGACCCTCCAGCTGCTGTCCTGGAGAGCTCAAGCCTGGGGGAGCTGGAGCCCTGAGGTGCTGAGAGCAGCCCGCTCAATCCTTCCACCCCCAGCACCCCTCCCCACTTCACTGTCCCGCCTCAGCCCCATTTCCACCCCCTCCACTGAGCCCCACCTGCCTGGGGCTCCCTTCACGCACGTCCATTCCACTCCCACCAGCTGTCTCTAGAAGCCGCCAGGTCTCTCCTTACAGATCACTTCTTCCAAAGACTCTAGACCACCATTATTCTCCTCTTCCCTGAGTGTTCCCAACGCAAGAGGTGGAGCAAGCCAAGCCCGCGACATCCCTCCCCTGCCTCCCAGCCTCCTCCCGCTCCCTCCCCTCGTTGGCTCCTTGCTCCTTGTCCCCCAGGTTCTAAATGACTGAAGCAGACAAAGTCTCCTGGGGGCATCTCTGGTGGCCAGCCCACACATGAAATCTCAGCCAGATACACCCCAGTGCAGCGCACCCCCCGAGCACCAGCGCACCCCCCTCATACTACTCAACACCCTGGGCATCAGACCCAGGACCACACAGCTCGGCTCCTTTAGGAGGAACTCGGCTGAGAGCAGACACACAGCTACATTACCCACAGCTGCGCTTCGAGAGCTGTCCACAGTGGCCCTCTGATGACCCCTTCTCCCACACACCCAGTTTCAAGAACCAGCCCCTGTAAAAATGAAAACCTCACGGCTCTTCCGCGACTGCAGTGGAGTACAAACGTGCACGACTTACTTTGTACCATCAAACACGATGGACTTGACTTGGCCACACTGTCTGAAGAGAGACTGCAGCTGTTGGTGGTAGAGAAATCCATAGGGAGGGATATGCTTCAGCTGCAAAACACAGCAGGCGTTAGCAGGGGCAGACCCAGAGCCCCTGAGAGCCACCGCGTTCACAGAGCAGGGCGCCCCGTCTCTAACCAGAGAGGTGGGCCCCACAGCAGGACACTGAAGGACTAACAACTGCTATGGGGAAGTCATAACTACGCTTTAATAACGCACATTAAACAAAGGCTAATTCTTCCACATTGTTCAGTCGCTCAGTCGTGTCCGACTCTTTGTGACCCCATAGACTACAGCACACCCAGCTTTCCTGGTCCTTCATACCTTCTCCCGGAGCTTGCTCAAACTCATGTCCATCAAGTAGGTGATGCCATCCAACCTTGTCGTCCTCTGTTGTCCCCTTCTCCTCCTGACTTCAATCTTTGCCAGCATCAGGCTCTTTTCTAAGGAGTCAGTTCTTAGTATCAGGAGGCCAAAGTATTGGAGCTTCAGTTTCATCATCAATTCTTCTAATGAATATTCAGGGTTGATTCCTTTAGGATTGACTGGTTTGATCTCCCTGCAGTCCAAGGGACTCTCAAGAGTCTTCTCCAACACCACGGTTCAAAAGCATCAATACTTTGATGCTCAGCCTTCATTATGGTCCAACTCTCACATCCATACATGACTACTGGGAAAAACCAGAGCTTTGACTAGACAGACCTTTGTTGGTAAAGTAATGTCTCTGCTTTTTAATATGCTGTCTATGTTGGTCATAGCTTTTCTTCCAAGGAGCAAGCGTGTTTTAATTTCATGGCTGCAATCACCACCTGCAGTGACTTTGGAGCCCAAAAAAATGAAGTCTCTCACTGTTTCCATTGTTTTACCTTGTATTTGCCATGAACTTCGTTTTCTGAATGCTGGGTTTTAGGACAGCTTTTTCACTCTCCTCTTTCACTTTCATCAAGAGGCTCATTACTTCCTCTTCAATCTCTGCCATAAGGGTGGTGTCATCTGCATATATGAGATTATTGATATTTCTCCTGGCAATCTTGATTCCAGCTTGTGCTTCTTCCAGCCCAGCGTTTCTCATGATGTACTCTGCATATAAGTTAAATAGGCAAGGTGACAATATACAGCCTTGATGTACTCCTTTCCCAATTAGGAACCAGTCAACAGACTGGTTCCATGCCCAGTTCTAACAGTTGCTTCTTGACCTGCATACAGACTTCTCAAGAGGCAGGTAAGGTGGTCTGGTATTCTCATTAAGAATTTTCCAGTTTGTTGTGATCCACACAGTCAAAGGCTTTAGCGTAGTCAATGAAGCAGACGTTTTTTTCTGGAATTCTCTTGCTCTTGCTTTTTCTGTGATCCAGTGGATGCTGGCAATTTTGATCTCTGGTTCCTCTGCCTTTTCTAAATCCAGCTTGTACATCTGGAAGTTCTTGGTTCACATACTGTTGAAGCCTAGCTTGGAGAATTTTGAGCATTATCTTGCTAGCATGTGAAATGAGTGCAATTGTGCAGTAGTTTATAAACATTCTTTGGCATTGCCCTTAATTTGGGATTGGAATGAAAACTGATTCTTTCCCATTAAAATAGTCCAGAAGTCCAATATACAAAAGTTAAGACTTTATTTCACCTTAAAGTAACAGAGTAGCCTATTTCTTTGTCAAATATGGTATGTCTACACAGGCAGTGGTGGGAATGCAGACACCCCTGAGAGGCAGGAGTGGGTCCTCACCCTGCAGGCAGCACCCAACCAGGAGGTGCTGGGCAACCCCTCCCTTCCGTCTCCCCACTCCGCCCCCCCCCACACCCACCCTGCCCTCCCCGCAGGGCCATCTGGGTTCTGAGCTCTCGCTGTGTATGAAACCCGGAGCCCCTGCCCCACGCCCAGCACAACTCCACAAGAGGCAGCAGGCAGTGAACAGCGAGGGCTGTGGGTTCGGGTCTGAGTTCAACTCCTGCCTTGTTCAGTCTCTTTAGGCAAGTCACAGAGCTGCCCTCGGACCCCCAGCCACGCCACGAATTAAGGGCGATGATCAATCTCTCACTCAAAGGGTGAAATGCAAAGAAAAATGAGTAAAAAGCAGCTAGCAAAGGTGTTCTCAGAGGACAAGCAATACGTCCATACTAGCAGGAACTCAGCTGTTACAAAGCACACGGGAGAGAATTCTGGCCCGCAGAGTGCACGGTGAACAGGCTGCCTGGTGGCTGCAGGAGGCAAGCACAGTTCCACATCCAAAGAAGTGCGCCCTGGGGTCCTCCCGCAGTGCCCAGGGAAGGAGAGGCTGCCGCCGAGCGTGCTTGCTCTACCACGGCCATCAGGAAGAGCAGAGGCCCAGCCAGGCTTCCCCACCGTGAGGCAGAGCTGATGAGCACCTCCGTAGGACAAAGTGCGGTGCTCCTCTGAGACACTCCCCCCACAGTGTAAACTCCGCTTCTTCACTACCAGAGCGATGACGGCCCCAACAGGGGGAGGAGAAGCCGCGGTGCTGTGGGCTCACCACCTGCCGGGAGCCTTGCCAGGTCTCCGCGCCCCCTTAGTAGATGCAGGCTGATGACGCAGCAGAAGCCACGAAAGCCTGACTCGCACATGCTCTATTTCAGCTGCTGACCCTGAAGTCACCCTGGGCTCAGGTTTGATTAAACAGAGTCCACCAACGCTGATCCGGTGGTGAGTGCTGTGACTGACCATGAGATTCGCCCAAAGCTCATGTTATTTAAACACTAATTTTCGCATGTACACCTGTGGTGGAGTCATGTCAATGTATGGCAAAACCAATACAGAATTGTAAAGTAAAATAAAAAATAAATAAATAAATAAATAAAACACTAACTTTGAGGCCACACTTCTAGTTCAGATTCTGTGGCACAGGGCCTCAAGTCTGAATTTCAAAATAAACAAACACTCTCCAGGCGATTCTGTTACGTGTGAATGGGGATCAGAGTTTAAATCGCAGTACAAAGTTGCCTACCAAATAACCCTTTATGCTTTGTGTAAAATGAAGTTATTAACCGCCTGCTCTTAAATTTATGGAAAAGTATCTTAAATCCTTCAAAACGAGATGGGGCAGGCAAGGTTGGCCTTGAACACTTCACTCCACCAGGCTTCCTTCCTTCAGGCCAGGTCTGCGAGACAGGAACCAGCGGAGGCGAGGGAAAAGGCCAGACAAGCCATGAAATTCACTTTAGGGGAAGAAAGTCCACTAAGCATTTATACAAACAGAGACAAAGGGGACATAAAATCCTCCGTAGTGGCCACACTGGACTGATGCCTGTCTGAAAACCAAGCGCCCAGTCTCCCCCCAGGGAAGGTCGCTGTCTCTCCACCTACCACGACGGTCGTCTTTGGGTCTTTGCCTGCCAGCTCCCTCATGGCTATCTCTTCGTCAGGGTGCCCGAAAGTAAAGTAATTTGGATAAAAAGCACCTGCCAACACAACCTGGAAGACAGACATATTTTCATGAAGTAACAGCATGATTTTATCACGGTGTCTCATTAATATACTAATCTCATCCCAGAATGACACCTATAATTTAAAAGGTGAGTTAATATTTTTTAAAAAAACCTGGACCTTTAATCAGTCAAGCAGAAAGTCATGATTCTGGTTACTTCCCCGTAACAGAAACACATTCTACAAGATCACTCCTCCAAGGAGCCTGACTATTTCTCAGAATGAGGTTTAGGGACTTCCCCGGCAGTCCAGTAGTTAAGACTCCACTCTCCCAATCCAGGGGACACAGTTCGATCCGTGGTTGGGAAACTAAGATCCTACAAGCCACACCATGCAGCTAGAAAAAAGAATGAGGTTTAGAAACCAGTGGTGAGTTGAACAAGGACACAAACGATTGCACACACAGGGCCTGGGGGCTAGCCAGCATTTTCTACCTTCTCCCCAACGTACTTCCTTCCATGGGTCAGGCCTTCTCCAAAATCTTCAGGTAAAGTTACAATTGGGGCACATAGACTCAGAGCAGCAGGCCTGCCTTCAACGTTCACTTCTAAAAAGCACTCTGCAAAGAGCCGCTTCTTCAGTTGAAAACATGCCATTTGAAACCAACACCCAAGGAAGACTGTCCCAACCTTAATTTGACATTGGTTTCCCAGCCGCCTCCAGGTTACAGGATCCCAACTCTGTATGCGTCAGCCAACACACAGGCACAGGACAAGACCTCCTCCTCCTCAGAGTCCTGAGTTAGAAGCACTGGCTGCCTTTCCAGGATACACTTCCCTCTACACATGCCTAGAAGGCTCCATCCAACAAGGGAATCTGATCATGGCCTCCAAAGTTAAAATAACTTTTTGATGCAGGGTAAAAGCAACGTAATATTAACAGCAATTTTACTTTCTTAAAAGCCAAAATAAAAGGATCTCTCTAGAAGCAGTAAAGACAGCAGTCTTCAGAAACATCCCTCCAGAGATCAGAACTGGGTTTGGATCATCGACAAACAAAGTGTGAACGCTGGGCATCTGGGATCTCCTGTGAGATACAATCTGTACCAGAAAAGGGGAGCAAGCACTTTCACCACCGTGAGGCCAAAGGTGCAGCAGGGGCCAGGAAAGGACACCCGGGCACTCCCTGTACCTGCAGGATGAACCTCTGCTTGTGCGCGTGCTCCTGGTCCATGGCAGGCCGCCGGGGATCAACATACATGTTGAACTGTGAGATCCTAGTCTTCAGTTCTTCATATAGCTCAGCCACCTAAGAAAAACACGTTGACAGATGGTGTCTCCAGGGGACCTCTCCAGGTGGCCACGCTTTTCAGGGTAGTGGCAGCACTTGAAAAGCAGTCCACACTGGGGAACACGGCTACGCCTATGGGCGCAACACTGCAGCCACTGAGAGCCCAAGAGTGAAGACTGATCAACAAAGGATGGGAAAGACACGCAGTGCAGTGTCACGAGCAACAGGACACAAGGCTGTGTATGCTGCACAACCCCAGCTTCTCAACACACGCAGGAAGCCACTGCAGACGCACACACAGGCACCAGTGGTGTCAGAGGAGCCGGACACCAGGACCACAGCCCTCGCTTCAGCCCTTGGAACACTCACCATCTCTTGCCATAAGCATATACTGTGGCTTTGTGATTAAACACAACGGCTACACAGTCACCCTGAACAAAAAAAAAATCTCTATCTTAAATAGAATCATCTGACGTAAAATGATTTCATCACACTTCAAATGTATACACACAGGAATACACAAATCCAAACACCTATGAATGCATCATAAATTAACTTACCACAAAATTCTCTCAATAAGTGACAAAAAGGAAAAAACTATACAAGCTACAGTTGTAAAGGTAACTGGAAAAAGACTACAAAAAGGAACGGTAAGGACAGAAACTCTTAGAAATCCTGACCTATGAGGAGAGGAGGACAGCCTGGGGACACAGGAAGGGCCCAGCCTGGCCACTTCCACACTCACTACTGAAATCACCCAGAAGGCTGCAGGAAATACAGCTTGTCTAATTAAAAACCAATTTAAAATTATGCAAGTCACCTTTTCTGACCAAAATGCAATAAAAATCAAAATATTAACAACAAAGCAAGATACCTAAAGATATTTCTTTCTACCTAGAAACTCAAAGACTCTTCTAAAAGACCCTGAGTCAAGGAGAAAGCCAACAGTCAAATGAGCCTCAGACAGGGATAGCAGTGAGCTCCCTTATAGCTGGGAGCGAGTGCACATCCCTACATGGGATGTCAAAGACCAATGGACCCAAACTGCTCACAGGAAAACTTGCAGCTTCAACTGCTTTTAACTAGAAAGACTGAAAGTGCATCCCACTCCAAAATTCTTGCCTGGGAAATCCCATGGACAGAGGAGCCTGGCAGGCTACAGTCCACGGGATCTCAAAAGAGTCAGACCTGACGTAGAAAGACTGAAAGTGATAACAGGCTAAATTCTCATCTCAGTAACACTAAAAAAGTAAACCAGAGAAAAACTAAATTAATGGAACAAAAGCCAAAGTCAATCCATTGAAATCTTTTACCTTTCCTCTCCCGCAAAACACCTGCACAGTAAAACTGTCAAATCAAACCAAGAGTAAATTCTCTGAAAATACAATAAAACAGACACAGCATCTTGCAAACCGGTGCAGTAAAGGACTTAAGTCAGCAAGCCCAGCTGTCCACGTCCTGGACATTCCAAAGGAAGGTTTGGCTCCTGGCAGGTCACCTCTGGGTCCCTGGCATATCCTGCCTCTAAGAGCGTCTTTGTTCCGCTGAGGCCTGTGTTCAGCATGAACACAAGCAGTTCATGGAACAACATGACATCGTGGGGGCGGGGGGCAAGGGGCCTGGGCCACATGGTTATCAATGTGACCTTCAGAGGTGCTGAAAACTAAGTCAGTAAGGTCTACCAGGTGAGCACCCCCGACCACATAACCAACCCTCAACGCAAGCTTGCACGCCAAGGCCCAGAGAGCCCCCCCGGCCTGCAGAGTCTCCTGCAGGCTGTTGGCACCCGTGCTGCCCAGCAGGCCCTGCCACGAGAGGCCGACTGCGGGCCGACACCTGGTCTCTCCTGGTCCCTCCCCACCCGCCTTGCACCTTTGCTGGTCTTCATCTGTGTCCTTTTGCTGTAACCAACTATAACTGTGACCGCAACACATCAGTCCTACTAATGCTGGACACAGGACGTACTTCCTGGAAGGCTCACTGCTGCCCACAGGGTCACGAAGAGGCCCACGCGACTGAGCGCCTAGGCACAGCACAGCACAGCACAGCACAGCACCCTGTATCGTGCTGGCACTCGATAAAGGCCACCTTTACTTCCATTCAAAGAATATGCAACTTACCTCTCTAATTCTCTTGATCTGAATGTAATTTAACCGTCCCCAGTCAAGTTCATCCTTTAAATACACAAAAGCATATTATTCACTATTAATGTAACAAACTAGAACTGATACACCTACTATAACACATATATCTCACGAGGAAGAGTATAAACCGACAGGAGCAGCACTGGCTGACTCTCCTTCTGGTCAGTCACACAGGCGCGTCCGACTCCTTGCAGCCCCATGGACTGCAGCACCCCAGGCCTCCCTGTCCAGCACCAACTCCTGGACTGTGCTCAAACCCATGTCCATTGAGTTGGTGATGCCATCCAACCATCCCATCCTCTGTCATCCCCTTCTCCTCCCGCCTTCAATCTTTCCCAGCATCAGGGTCTTTTTCAATGAGTCAGCTGTTTGCATCAGGTGGCAAAAGTACTGGAGTTTCAGCTTTAGCATCAGTCCTTCCAATGAATATTCAGAACTGATTTCCTTTAGGATGGACTGGTTGGATCACCATGCTGTCCAAGGGACTCTCAAGAGTCTTCTCCAACACCACAGTTCAAAAGCATCAATTCTTCAGTGCTCAGCTTTTTCTGTGGTCCAACTCTCACATCCATATATGACCACTGGAAAAACCACAGCTTTGATGATACAGACCTTTCTTGGTAATGTCTCTGCTTTTTAATACGCTGTCTAGGTTGGTCATAGCTTTTCTTCCAAGGAGCAAGCGTCTTTTAATTTCACGGCTGCAGTCACCACCTGCAGTGATTTTGAAGCCCAAAAAAATAAAGTCTGTCACTGTTTCCATTGTTTCCCTATCTGTTTGCCATGAAGTGATGAGACCCGATGCCCTGATTTTCATTTTCTGAATGCTGAGCTTTAAGCCAGCTTTTTCACTCTCCTCTTTCACCTTCATCAAGAGGTTCTTTAGCTCTTCTTCGCTTTCTGCCATAAGGGTGGTGTCATCTGCATACTGGAGGTTATTGATATTTCTCCTGGCAGTCTTGATTCCAGCTTGTGATTCATCCAGCCTGGCATTTCTCATGATGTACTCTGCATATAAGTTAAATAAGCAGGGTGACAATATACAGCCTCGACACACTCTTTTCCCGATTTGGAACCAGTCCAGGGTTCCATGTCCAGTTCTAACTGTTGCTTCTTGATCTGCATACAGATTTCTCAGGAGGTAAGTAAGGTGGTCTGGTATTCTCATCTCTTTAAGAATTTTCCAGTTTGTTGTGATCCACTCTGTCAAAGGCTTCAGTGTAGTCAATGAAAAAGATGAATTTCTGAAATTCTCTTGCTTTTTCTATGATCCAGCAGATGTTGGCAATTTGATTTCTGGTTCCTCTGCCTTGTCTAAATACAGGTTGTGCATCTGGAAGTTCTCAGTTCGTGTACTGCTGAAGCCTGGCTTGGAGAATTTTGAGCATTACTTTGCTAGCATGTGAGATGAGTGCAATTGTGCGGTAGTTTTAGCATTCTTTGGCATTGCCTTTCTTTGGGATTGGAATGAAAACTGACCTTTTCCAGTCCTGTGTCCACCACCAAGTTTTCCAAATTTGCTGACATTTTGAGTGCAGCACTTTCACAGCATCATCTTTTAGGATTTGAAATAGCTCAGCTGGAATTCCATGACCTCCACTAGCTTTGTTCGTAGTGATGCTTCCTAAGGCCCACTCGACATCGCACTGCAGGATGGCTGGCTCTAGGTGAGTGATCACAGCACTGTGGTTATCTGGATCATTAAGATCTTTTTTGTACACTTCTTCTGTGTATTCCTGCCATCTCTCCTCAATCTCTTGCTTCTGTTGGGTCCATACTGTTTCTGGCCTTTATTGTACCCACCTTTGCATGAAAAGTTCCCTTGGTGTCTCTAATTTTCTTGAAGAGATCTCTAGTCTTTCCCATTCTATTGCTTTCCTCTATTTCTTTGCACTGATCACTTAGGAAAGCTTTCTCATCTCTCCTTGCTATTCTTTGGAACTCTGCATTCAGATGGATTTATCTTTCATTTTGTCCTTTGCCTTTCACTTCTCTTCCCTCAGCCACTTCTAAGGCATCCTCAGACAACCATTTTGCCTTTTTGCATTTATTCTTCTTGGGCTGACTGTCTACGCAATGGCTTTCATGAGTAACTCAGGCAGTTGCTCTAAGGATGCATCTGGGCAAAGCAAATTTACACACACATACCTGTTAGCAACCGTTCGAACACACTCAGTTTAGAAGGAGAACAAAACGTGACCGCACCCACCCCAAAAAACGAAGGCTATCAGGCTGGTTTTTCCAAGCCCACTATGGAACACACGGCTGGAGCAGCAGACGGGAGGCCTCGAGCCCCTCCACTCTGAGCAGCAGCCCAGGCATGGCCCCCAGGCCTGTGGTCCCGGCAGCTGCCGGGGCTCCTGACATGGAAGGGTCCCCATTCTTGGAGGCAGGCGGCAGGCAGCATGGCTACACACAGGCCCCGCCACCTCCAGGAGCTGGCCGCTCCAACAAGCCAGGCGCGGCCGCTCCAACAAGCCAGGCGCTGCCGGTTCACACGCGGCAGTGAGGCTGAGGGAGGGGGGCCCAGGAAGCTCCCGGGGCGCCGGCAGTCACAGCTGAGAAACTCAGGAACAGCCACTGACCTTCGGGTGCCGCAGCTCCCCTCTCTGCCTGCAGGTCTGCCACGCCTACAAAGAAACCATCGGGTTCAAAATTCTTTCCCGACCATAGACAATTTACAGATTTGTTCTTTCTTTTTGAAAATTATCAAAGTATGCAACACATTTATAGAAGGCTTGGAAAATACAGAGCAAAATTAACATATAGTTCTAGTATATACTAAAATTATTCTTTTAAGTGGGTGAATTAGGATTTTTCGGTGGGAGGTTTTTTTTCAGTCAACTTCATAGAACTCAGACTCCCATCCTGACATACTTCTCCCAAAAGTTTGTTTAGTCTCGGGGTCAGTAACACTAAAAATACTTCTGACGGAGACAGGCACAGGGCGTGAAGAGTGTCCTGACATCTGCAGTCGCTGCTTCCGGAGCTGGACTTACTCTAAAGGCTTCAACAAGTGCAATACAGTCACTCCTGCTACTGCCAGCGAAATTCACTTTGTTCCTATAAACAGACAACAAAAGGTGTCACTTGCTCCCATTAAAACACAGTGGCTTAAAAGTATGAGAGTTAAATACCTATATCCATCAAGATGCTGCCTAAAAGGCATCGCAAAAAAATTCTTCAAGGAAAGAGATGCCGCTATCAAGAGAATAAACAAAGACAATGTGAGATTCTCAGAAGGGCCTCTCCTTACACCCTCTGTCACCACCTGGCCACTGCACACTCACCGATGATAAGACATTCGTCCAGACACCCGAACACGTGTCCGAGGACTATGAGTTTGCCGAGCTGCTGACTGACAGGAAGCTGGGCTAGAACCCTTCCTAGGAAGGTCAGCTCACCGTCGTGGGGGTTGTCGTCTTCTCTCCGCCCGCTCACCGCAAGCGCTCCTACCTTCATGAAACAAAGCAGGGCCGTCAGCAAGCGCGGCTTTGCTCACGCCCTTCTTCCCTCAGGCAGGGAGTTTAAGACAGTGACCAACTGTGGATGAGCAAGGTTCCCAACAGCCTCTGAGTCAGTTTACTAAAGACTGAGACTAAAGGTTTTTTTGAAACCGAGAACGCCATTTCATTATTTCCACGTCGCTCACAGGCGTAACGAGCGTGGCAGGCCCAATCCCAAATATCCAGCCGCCGCACCGTTCACAGCCAGATGGAGCAGACCTCGCACAGAGCAAGATGTCCTCAGCTGGACAGAGCGTGTTTTACGGACACCCAAGCAAGTACACTCAAGGCCAAGGGCCGGAGGCAGACGCACACAGCCGGCAGACAGGGCGCCCAGCTGGGCTGCCCGCGGCAGGGGCAGAGCCAGAGCTCACGGCAGGAGCAGGGCCTCCAGCGCCAGGAAGGAGAAGGCTGGGGGTGGGGGGGTGAGGAGCAGGACTCGAGGGCGGGGCGGGGAGGGCTCGTGCAGCCGGAGCCGGGGAACAGGCCCGCACTGCGCCCAGCCTCTCAGCAAACAGCAAGCCCAGCCGGGGGCACGTGACGGGTGGTGAGAGAGCAGGAGCTTCTAACAAAGCTGGTCGGAACTATATAAATCTGGAATCAACTGTTAGTCATGAATGCCTAGCCACGCAAACAATGACTATTTACAACCATCAAAATACCTTAAAGATATCCACATTATGGAACCTATAAAATTCACCCAAAAAATCTTAGCTTTTCCCAGCACGAGCAAGTATGAGAGGGTCCTACCTCCTTGAGCAGAAGGATGGTGCGTTCAATGTCACTCAGACTAGGTGGAGAAAGGGCCGTGGCCAGCAGGGCCCTGGGCTCACCCATGTCAAGTAACTTCACCTTCAATATTGTGCTTCCTAATGGACAACGCTGAAAAGGACAGAACTTGAGTTTAGAAACAGAAAAACCAGTAAATCAACTCAGAGGGAGCAGCGCAGGAGAGGAGGTAAAGAGAATTAAGAAAGGAAAACAGCAAGAGGCAGAGGGGCTGGGCGGAGGAGAGAGACCGGGGATGGAGAGACGTGAGAGAGCAGGAGCGGGGGACAGACGGGAGGACGGAGGACGGAGGGGGTCAGAGTGCAAGGAGGGGAGGGCAGGAGCAGCCGAGCGGCAGCGGCGACGGCACAGGCGGAAGGCGCGCACGGGGGGCTGGGCACAGCGCGACCCCCTCAGGGACCTGGGGCCCAGGCGATGAAGGCAGTCCTGGCATTAAACGACCCTGGGCACAAGTGACGTTTCCGGGGTCAAAATTATATGACACTCAAAATGCACCCCTTAGACTGTTGGGTAAAACTGTCCATAAAAACCAACTATGAAGACGACCAACGTTCGTTACCAACATCTCAGGGATGACGTGGTTGGGGATGGAGTTGTCCCAGAAATCCTTGTGCACGAGTCTGTAACAGTATCCTTTAGACACCCGTCCAGCGCGGCCTTCAAAGGGGGAACATTCGAATGCTGGCATTAGTTACTTTAACATAAGCATAAAGACATGTTTCCGAAGAACCATTAAATACTAAGGAAAACTCTGTTACCCTCTACCAAACCAGGTCAGTAAAAACTTCAGAATAGGGCAGTGTTAGAAGCAACCTTATACACAGAAATTAAGTGCTAACTTGTACTCAGTACAGCATCAAATGCACATTTCCAAAGACTACCACGTTGGCCCCAGAATGCCACGGCCATCAGAACATTCTGAACACCACACCTCTCCTGTGAGCACATAGTTCACGCTGATAATCCAGCTGGCAGAGAAGCCTCGCTAGCCCCAGCGGGTGGGCGGGCTGTGCCCTGTCCCCACAGCCGTGCGGAAGCGTCCGCCCTTCATGACGACTTCGCACGACTTGAGTGTGCAGAGCTCAGAAACAGACCTGGCCCGTGGAGACTGGCCGATCAACGGCTCTTCTCTTGCGCTGGTATCGCTTGCGCAACGAAAACTGCTTTATCCAAAAACAGGATAAAATCTGAGAGCGCGGAAGGCGGGGAGGGGGCTTCTTCATGAATACTCGCTTTTAAAAAGTGGGGCAGCAAGAGAGGTGCCTGTGGAGCCTGGACCCCTGCCCTTTCTGCCCCCCCCCCAGCCCGGGAATCCACCCCCGTTGCCACCAGGAGACTGAGTGGAGTGTCCAGGCTTCTGCTTCCACCCCCATCCCACCCCCGTATCTTCAGACGACAGGACAGCACGTGGAAAATCCCAAGGTAAAGACAAAACCAAAAGACAACTCCTAGAGCCAACAAGCGCAATTGGCAAGTCACGAGATCAATCGTAGCACACATCAGTCCCGTCTACACACTAGGAACGAACACGTGAAACCCAGGCTGAACAACGCCGTCACAATCACTGCAGTCACTCCAGTTAAGCTGAATCCTTAGATACAGAGCTAGCAACATGGCTCCCTGGCAGCTCTGACGGTAAAAAAGCTGCCTGCAGTGCAAGAGACCCGGGCGCCATCCCTGGATCGGGAAGACCCCCGGGGAAGGAAATGGTGAACCACTCCAGAATTCTTGCCTAGAGAATTCCATGGACAGACAAGCCTGGCAGGCTGCAGTCCATGAGATCACAGAGAGCTGACGTGACTGAGTGGTAACACTTCCTAGCGAAACATACGCAGCATCTGCATGCTGAAAATGACACCGTGCGGTTGAAGACATCAGCGGCAACCTGAATGAAGGCGGACACACAGCGCTCAGGGACAGGCGGACGCAGGCCTCCACACACTCACGTTCAGGCTTAGCACAGGCCCTAGCAGTGCCATGGGCAGCTTCTGCGTTTGTGTGCATCACTCTAAAGTCTACCCAGAAAGGCAAAGCGTAACACAACAGTTAGAACAGCCTGGAGAAGGAAGAATGGAGGGGCAGGAATCCATCTGCTTCATGTTAAGTCTCACTATGCAGTGATCGAGACAGTGTGTTCTTGGTGGAGGAAAAAGAGACAAGAGAGCGTAATGAAGACGCAAAAACAGCCCAGACAAGTGCAGCCCGCGATGCTCACAGAGGTGCGCACGCCCTTCACCACGAGGAGGACGGCGGCACCGGGGCACTCTGCATCCAGACAAACCGCACAGCGTCGATGAAAACTGACGAAACGGATCACAGACGCACAAGCAAAAACCCACCTATGAGACTTCCACAAGGAAACAAGCGGAAGCGCCTTTGCAGTCTAGGCTAGGTGAGCTGTTCTTATATGACGTCTTAAGCATGATCCATAAAAGAAAAACTGATACCAATAAACCAAACCACACCAAAATGTAACTTCTCCTCTATGAAATACCCTGTTAAGAAGAGTGAAAGACAAAATACACACTGGGGGAAATAAGGAAGCCCTCTACAGACGACCCTTCAAGCTGCAAACTTTCAAAGGTGAGAATGTGAGTGCCAGCATTCGCACCCTGACACTGTGCAAGGTGGCCACACGCTCCTGGTGGGCATGCCAATGCGCTCAGCTGTTCAGTGGAGAGGAGGGTCGGGCATGCCAACAGAGTCTGACGGTCTGAGATGCTGTTGCTTATACGTAAAACTGGTTCCAATAAAGGTGATCTCTGATTAAGACCAAACATACAAAGAGCAAAAACCTTAAAAGGACACCCAGTGTGTCACCAGGCCCCGGGGCTGTGCTGGAACGCAAGCGCCTTACCTTTCCTCTGCTCACAGCTGGTCTTAGAGGCCCAGCTCAGCCGCAGACTCTGGTAATTCGTGTCTTCATCACAAACCAGAGTTCTGGTCAAACAAAAATCTATAACTGTCATAAAAAAGGGAATGTAAATACCAGGCTAGCAAGAAACAACTGTAACAATCGGTGCAGAGAAATAAGTCAGTTTATGGAACACACAGCCTTTAGGTCTGGTGCACACACAGCAGCCTCTGGAGAAGGCCAGCCACTCCCGACTGCCCAGGACAGGGCAATGGTGGTCACGTGCTCCTCCTACAGACTGGGTATCCGGACAGAAAGAAGACTGCTGCTCAGAGCCCCCGTGGCACAGGGAGCCAGTGCGGGCTGAGCCCCAGCCTCCCAGGACTTGTGGCCACGCAGCACAGCTGAAGCAGGGACAGTCAGGTCTCAGCCGTGTGCGTCTGTGTGTGTGTGTGTGTGTGTGTGTGTACAGTCAGGTCTCAGCCGTGTGCGTCTGTGTGTGTGTCTGTGTGTGTGTGTGTGTGTGTGTGTGTCTGTGTCTGTGTGTGTCTCTGTGTGTGTGTGTCTGTGTGTGTGTGTGTGTGTCTAAGGGGGCGCGGCTGCTCCGTGTCTGTGTCAGGGTCCTCCCCTCTAACACCCGGGGACAGGGCCCGTGCCGCTCTCCCCATGGCCCAGGCCCAGCACAGAGCAGGCAGGCTCCGCGCGGGAAGGGGGTCTGTCCCCGCCGCGTGTGCGTGCCCCTCCTCAGCGGCCCCCGCCGCGGGGAGAGCCTCCTGCGCGTCCACGACACCACGCGCCCCCAGCCCGTCCCAGTGGCTCCACCGGGCTCCGGACACTCCTGCCACCATACCCGCGGGGACCTCCACTCCCAGACGCGAGGCGGGCAGCATCCAGGACCCCTGTCCTGTGCCCGCCCTCCACCCACCTCGCCTTCCGCGGCCCCCCCGACACCCCCTCCGGCTCGATCTCCAGCCTCTCCTCTGGAACTGGAGCTCCCCCCGACCACTGCCTGGCGACCCTCCCCAGCAGCTCCTCATCCCTGCACAGACCCACGGTCTGGCCATCTGAGGGGCCGCTCCCTCCGGCCCCTCCTCTAACGACCTGCCCTCCCTCCTGACCAAGCCCAGGCCCCCAGCCCCTCTGCCCGCTCCTCACCCCCCGGACACCTGCAGCCCACCGGGCGGCAGGCGGTTCCTCATCTCATCGCCTGGCAGTGCCCGCCCGCCCCCGCGTCGGCACCGTCTCCCAGTCCCGCGACGGCCCGCTGGCCTGGCCCCACGCCGGCGCCCTGCGGCTCCTCCACACTTGGGGCCCCCAAGTCAAGCCCCCTCAGCTGTCGCCCCTGCACAGAGGGGACCCCCACGGCCCCAACCGAAAGGTCATTCCTCCCAGTTAATGGTAACCCCTTTGTCTGAATGATTTTCCTACGTAGCATCCACCTTGACCTGGAACCACACACACTTTTTTACCTACTAACTGTTTCTCACCAGACAACATGTCTTGCCCATCCTGCAGGCCTCCCACCGAGAACACTGTCTGACACGTCTCAGGCTCCCAAACTTTTTCTTGGCTGTGATGTTCCGCGTGCGGGATCTGGTTCCCCGACCAGGGACGCACCCCCCGCCCCCCCGCACTGGGAGTGCAATCTGAACCACTGGACTGCCAGGGAAGTCCCTCCGGCTCCCGAATGTGAACCCACAGCCTCACAGAGTCATCAAGGACACACACGTGGGCGCCCAGCCTCAGTGCCCTCACCCCTGCACTGACTCGGGGTCCTTCTCAACCACCCTCAGCAACAGGGAGGACTCGGGGTCCTCCCTCCAGTCACGATGTCCGGCGGGGCAGCCCCAACGCTCTACTGCCCACAGACCCTGGCACGCCCCGGATCACTTCCTGTGTTAGTAACCGTGCCCAGAGGCCGCCCACGTGAAAGGACGCACACACTCGGAGGACAGCATGGAGCTTGCACCTCCAGAACGGGGCAGAGACAGTGACAGGGAGGGGCCTCCCGAGGGACACACAGGCCACAACTGCCCCGGCCACGCTGGGGGAGACGGGGGCCTCACCGTACTTGACGTCTGGCACCGTGACAGAACTCTCTGCAATGTTGGTGGACAGAATGATCTGGGAAACAAACGAAAAAGAGCAATCTGACACGCTCAGACATATGGGAAGGCAGCAGGCAGAGCGAAAATAAAGCAACTCAAAGTCACCGCCAATTGGTCAAGGGTCTCGGGGGTGAGGCGAGGAGGAGTCAGTGCAGGGGGCTCTGCTCCACACCACTGTGGGACCCTGGGCCACTCAGCTCATTCTCCTCGTCTGTAACATGGGGATTACAGCAATACCCACCCTATTATTTGAGCTAATAAATTCAGAATGCTCAGAACTGCTCCCGGCCTGAACCCAGCGCTCAGTGAACAGCAGCTCGCCCTGCAGCACTCGCGTGTGGGTACTGAACCGCCCCACCCCCACCCCCACCCCCCGCCCCTGGTGTCGGGCCAGCAGCACCACCACAATTCAAGGACAGACAAATATTATCATAATTAACCTTCCTAACAGCTCTGCAAGGTGATTTTATTGCCTTTACTTTCAAACAGTAAAATTGAGCCTTGGAGAAGGAGGTGCTCAAAAGGCATACACCTACAAGGGACAGAGCCTCGAGTCATCTGTCCAAGTCCACACGCGTGCTCTCAACCCTCCCCTCCATGTGAAGCTGCAGCTTTCCTGGTAGACTCGCTCTCGGGGGTCCAGCGGAGCCCTCAATGCACAGAAAGCCAGGCTCTGCACACAGAAGCTGCAGAAACACAGCAGGCAAGAAACGGGGCAAAGCCAGCTCTCCCTGACCCCGGGATTCAGCAGCTTCAGGGGGCCTCAGAATTACCCAGGGGCGCAGAGCATGACAGACTAAAGGCAGAGGCCCTGGAGGGCCACAGCGCCTAAGAGCCCTGAGCTGCCGGCAAGGCCTAGGCTGCCCCAGAGACGCACAACCTTCTCCTGGAATCAGAGCGGCTGGGCTGCACGTTCGGGGCCCCTGATGATCTGAAGCCACACTTGAAGGGCTGTGATAAAATAGTCCCATCACTCACCCATGAAGGATTAAAGAAATGCTCTTAAACAGGACCAAGAGGGTGGGCTCTGACACAACCTCCAGGGCAGTCCCAGGGACAAGAGGCCCCGAGCCCAAGAAGCAACGCCCTGAGGCTGGGGAAATAACAAACCTCAGCAACCGGGCTTACAAACAAAGGCAAAATGAAACTATACACCCGGCTTATCAGCACGCACGCCTGGGGGCGACTAACCACCAGCTACAGAGCCTGCCACCCGCAGGGCCGACCCACCCTCATCAGCCGGGCCTCTAAGGGGAAGGCACTCAGAGCGCAGAATGGGTGCCCTGGCCGTCCCACCTTTCTGTACCCGGGCACGGGACTTAAAAACACGTTGTTCTGTTCCTCCAAAGTCACACTTGAATGGAGTGGATAGACCTGCAACCTAGAAAAGAAGTAAAAGAAATAAAATATCCACAAATGGAAAATATATACGAAAATGAGTAACTACTCGCTAAGATAATTAAAATGATTTAGGGCAGAAACAACACAATGCTGTACAGGTAAACCTATACAGATCATTTTAAACACACCTTTTATGAACCATGCTTGTGAGAAGTTCGTGCATGTAGTTTATTTCACCCAGACCTAGGGAAGAAAGATAGTGGGGGAGAAAAAAAGACATTTGTATTCATTTCGAAAAAACAACCTTTAAGACGACATCTTCTTCAAAGATAGTACTGCCAATTCATTTTAGTGGACCTCTTTATCCTCTTCACCTAAAGACATCAGTATCACCAGTGACAAGCGTGTAACACTGTTTTCATCGTTGTTCCGCCACGAAGTCGTGTCCAACTCTTTGCAGCCCCGTGAGCTGCAGCACACCAGGCTCCCCTGTCCTTCACCATCCCCTGGAGCCTGCTCAACCTCATGCCCATTGAGCTGGTGATGCCAGCCAACCGTCTCATCCTCGGCTGCCCTCTTCTCCTCCTGCCCTCAGTCTTTCTCAGCATCAGGGTCTTTTCCAATGAGTCGGCTCTTCCAGTAACTCAAAAATATGACAAGAACCGTATTCTTCCAATGTTTTCCTTTCCGTAACAGGGGCTGCCTGTGAGTGCTGGCCCTATGGGTAATTTTACATGTCCTGCACCCCCCCCCCCCCGTTTTTCCAAATGCCTCACATTAATTATGCAAAACTCTTACAATCGAAAACTGATAATTAAAAAGTATCGGTCACAAAGATGTGCTACATCTTTTTCACTAGGTCCAGAAATGCTCGTTGATTTACATAAAAGTTTGCATGTGATTTTGCCACATCCTGAATTGTCAATATTTGAACCTCTATGGGTTGAACTGTGTGTCCCCCAAAAGATGTGGAAGCCCCAACCCCAGTCCCTCAGAATGTGACTTTATTTGCAAGTAAAGCATCACTGAAGATCTAATTAGTCAAGAGGAGGTCACACTGGAGAAGACTGGGCCTTTGTTTCAATAGGACTGTTGTCCTTGTGAGAAGACACACACACAGAAAACACCGTGTAACGATCGAGGCAGAAGGAGAAGCATCACAGCCTCGAGCCACGGGGGCCAAAGACTGCCTGCGGGAGGGGCAGCAGGAGGCCGGGAGGAGCCCAGCCGGAGCCCCCGGGGAGCAGGGCCCGAGACGCTTTGATTTTCACTTCCAGTCTCCATAGCAGCCAGAGAATAAATGTCTGCCGTTCTTTGTTACAGCAGCCCTAAGAACACTGACACAGAACCACCCCGAAGATCAGCCTCTGAAGTGAGCGTGCTATCGGACCTGACCCCACATGAACGCGGGACAGGAAGACAGAAGACCAAACCGTCAGTGCCGTTGGCAGGCGCCTTGTTCCAGGGACATTTAGCGGCGAGGAAGCCCGCGCCTCGCGTCAGGCGCTCTTAGGCGTGCACTGCGCTGCCTCCACTCAGAAATCACTGGCAAACATTTATATGGGCAAATGCAGCTCCACACCACTGCCAGCTGACGGTTGTCTTCTGGATTCAAAACTAATTAGTATCAAATACAAAACTAATCCATATCAACTCAAGCAAAACATGAGCAGAGTTTTCAACTCACATGTTGTATTCAAAGTAAAATAAGCTACCTTTATTCACGCTTTCTGTTCTCCACCAAAACTAGCACAAATATCCATATGTTCTATATATTACTTTCCACAACAAAAAATACATGAATTGTCATAAGGTTTCAACAAGCTATATCACTTGATTAAAAAATCATTAAAAAACCATCATTTTGAAAAAGTACAATTTAACATAAATTAATCTTGTCAAATTAATAAAAGATGCTTGCTCCTTGGAAGAAAGGCTATGACAAACCTAGACAGCATATTAAAAAGCAAAGACATTACTTTGCCAACAAAGGTCCATCTAGTCAAAGCTATGGTTTTTCTAAAAGTCATGTATGGATGTGAGAGTTGGACCATAAAGAAAGCTGAGTGCTGAAGGATTGATGCTTTTGAACTGTGGAGAAGTTGAAAACTGTTGGAGAAGACTCTTGAGGGTCCCTTGGACACCAAGGAGATCAAATCAGTCAATCCTAAAGGTTATCAACCCTGAATATTCATTGGAAGGACTGATGCTGAAGCTGAAGCTCCAATACTTTGGCCACCTGATGCAAAGAGCTGACTCTTTGGAAAAGACCCTGATGCTGGGAAAGACTGAAGGCAGCAGAAGGGAACGACAGAGGATGAGATGGCTGGATGGCATCACCGACTCAACGGACATGAGTTTGAGCAAGCTCCAGGAGATGGTGTGAAGGATAGGGAAGTCTGTCGTGCTGTAGTCCATGGGGTTGCAAAGAGTCAGACACAACTGAGGGATTGAACTGAACTGCATATTGTCAAGTATCTTAAACAGATTATTTTCTCAAATACTGAAGAGAAAAGAACTCGAGGACTACCTTGATTATTTTCAAGGTATTACAATAATGATGTTATTATTAAATAAATTTTAAATACAGATGGATGACAATTACCTCAAAAATAGCAAACTTAACATAGCCGATTTTTTCCCAAAAGGGGTCAGACTGCCCTCAAACACAACATAAAACTCTTCATTATCAATGTTTTTAGCAACATAAAGGTTATAGTAAGAAGTCAAACTAAGAACCCCATCCATTCCCATTCCCAGAGTCCAAAAATAAACCCCCTCTACAAATCACCACATTTCACCATATGTGCTAGACACAAACCAGCCTCCATCCCAAGCACAATGCCGAATCGTGGAAGGACGGCACTCACCAGGCAGAAACACCAGCACGCTGCTCCGCTCCAACACAAACGGGGTGCCCGGCCGGGTCTTAGCTCTGTTAACAGGTGAGGTGCACAAACATTAGTCAAGGTGAAGTAGCCGTGTTTTTTTAGAGTCTTGGTAGTACAGGCTTCTAACCGTGAGAGGCTCTTACCTCCAGGTCACCCACTGCAACATTCTGTCCTTTACATAAAACAACACAGGGGCCCCAGGATGGGAGACATAGCCCAAAGCCCCACAGGGAACTAAGAGGCCTCCAGCCTCCTGACTACTTTGTCCCATTAAAACTCATCATCAGCAAAAGTCTTTGATGTTTAGTTACTACAATCTAGACCCTCAAAATTTGAAAGATTTAGAATAACTATTACAAACAAAACTTATACGGAATCGAAATGATTATCAGAAAGCATTTTTATAGACCAAGATCTCAAACCATCCCCTTGCCTCCTGCCTCCATCAGCCCATCTATTTCATGTGAACTCAGAAGTCTGATTCCTCCACAAACCCCCGTGGCCTGCCCGGGTGCCAGGCCTCCTCCACGCGGGCCAGCACAGCAGTGAGATAGTCCGCTGCCTGCCCTGCTGACATCCCAGCTGGAGAGACCGACAAGAACAAGGAAGTGGGGACCTTCAGCTCAGCAATGAGAGCGTGACGGGAACAGGCAGGCCCGCAGAGCTGAAGCCACTGGCCACCCCCTCAGCCCGCTCTCTCTCTGTGGTTACTATTCCCAGGAATGGTGTTTTTGTTGTTGAATGGTGTTGTTGTTTCTTGGCTTTTCCAAGAGTGAAAAAAAAAAAAAAAGATTAGAGTGGAAATTAATGAAATAGAGAAAGAAAAGCAACAGAAAAACACAAACCGAGCTCTTTGGAAAGACAAGCTGACAAATCTACCTACTTTGACCAAAGGAAAACAGAGTCCAGTGACTCCAATCAGCAACGAAAGGGGCTTCCTGGTGGCACGGTGGATAAGAACCCATCTGCCAGTGCAGGGGATGTAGCTTCGCCCTCCGGTCTTGGAGGGTCCCACGCGCCACAGGGTCGCTGAGCCCAGGCGCCACGACGACTGAGCCCCATGTGGCCGCCACTGAAGCCTGTGCGCCTGGAGCCCGTGCCCCACAGCAAGAGAAGCCGCACTCACAAGAGGAGCCCTGCTTTCCCCAGCTCAAGACGGCCCCAGCACAGCCACAAAGACCCCACAGCCAAAATGACCAATTAGTCAAACTGCTTTCTGTCAAAAAATAAATAACATAAGGTCCTGCTATTTAAAAAAAAGAGATGAAAGAGAAGACATCACTGCTGACTTTACAGAAAGGAAAAGGACTGTAAAGGAGCACCATAAACAAGCAAAAGCCAACAGGTTAGACACGGACATCAAGTGGACACAGTCCTAAAAGACACAAACCACTGAAGCTGATCGAAGGAAAAAGATAATCTGAACAGATGGCACCACGGGATGGAGAGCTTCTGGGCAGCACCAGGCAGACTCCCCGAGTCCACAGAGCCTCACGCAGGTCCACGGAAAGGCAGCCACACCTCTCCACGGCAATCACACCACCGGGCGTCAAAGACAGGAACGCAACTGAAGGTTAGCCAGGCAAAGACACATTTATCTACAAGGAACAGCCGAATCAAAAGGTTCTCTTGATTATGGGAAAATACCATAAAATATTTGAGAGAACAATAAAAATGGGTGCATTTGATATATGTAAATTACATATCAGTAAAGTTATTTACACTAAAAAATTAGAAAAAGTACAAGTAAGGAGAGAAATAGCAACCAAATTTTACACTTAACAAAACTGTGTTTCTCAAATGAGAGTGAGACATTTTTAGCTACATAAAAACTGAGAAGGTTTACCAGCAGACTCAGACTTCTGAAGGACATGCTTTGGGAAGAATGGAAACAATCTAAGAAAGTCTAAGATGAAAGAATGATGTGTAAAATGACACGTATTTGAGTAAATGTAAACACACTGATCATATAAAAATAACAAAAAACTGTGGGAGCTTAAAAACAGTTAAAATAGTCCTCATTTGCACGAAAGCTGTAGTTTCCAGCTTGGGTGTCAAGCACTGCTCAAGACCCAACCCACACGTGGTCCTGGCACATCCCTGGCCCTGCCGCTGGATCAGCGGAGGAGTCAGGATCCAGACAGACGCAAGTGCAGTGTCGGCAGGAAACCTATTCTGAAGGCACGGAACGCAGCTGCCTCCCTCCTCGGCATCCTTCGGCAAGAAGGCGGGACCCACAGTACCCTGACACTTACTGCACATTCACATCACACAACCAACAACTAAAAGAAGAGAAGTCCCGTGTCTGTGCGGCCTAGAGTCGACAGAGAATAGCCTTCCCAAAAGTCGAGGGCTGGTTACCATGAGGAGGCAGAATCTATATTCGGCTTGCTGTTCCAATATGTAATATCGTGAAAGACTCTAACCACACCTGTAACCTAAAACTGCCCTTAAGGGAAAATACCTTCTAGGTTTCAAAGAGCCAGTCAACGAACACGCGTCTGGATGATGACGGGCAACTGCTCAGAGTCAGGAATAGAGCTTTAGGGTAAATGGAATCAAAGGCAAAGAAAGCATTCAACAGTCTCTCCCACAGCGGCCCGGCCAGCTTCACCTCGGCCGTGCGGGGCGTGACTTCTGCACGTCTATCTTTAGGCTGCGGTTTCCAGCTTAGACCCTGTCAGCCCTAAAACTGCACTTAGTATGGTTTTAGCTACTTTAAAATAGAAATTTCCAGTAAAACATTTGTTAGAGACTAACTTTAATTTTAAAATATATAGAGTGACCACTGAAAAGATATCTATAGTTAATATTATAAACACACTAAAATGCTTCAAAATGCACAAAGACTTCCCAATCCCATTGAAGCTCACTGCCCCCTGGAGAGTCTCTTACCCATTCTCCTTCATGTCCAAGTCATCAAACATCTGAATCAGCGAGATGGCCACCTCATAGACAGCTCTCGGTATCACTGGCTCCTCCAGGAGGTGAGGCGAAAGCTAGGAGGAGGAAGAAGGGAAGCTGGAATACCAAAGAGGCTCACCAAGGGAACTCGCAACAAGTACCCCAAATGAACATGGTATCGCTGGCAGCCAGGATCCGGGCGCCTGCTGAACAGTAAGCCCCCAACACACAGCCCCTACCAGCACCGCCCTGACCCGTCGCTGGGGCAGCGGGGCAGTCCGGGTGCACGCAGGCAGCAGTCAAACGTCGGGCAGGACATCTGTTTTGAAGACATGGAAAAGGTGCTCCAAATGCCTGTGGAGCCAGGAGGAGCTTCCCCTCCTGTCAACCCTGCCCTTGAGAGCCGAGGACTGAGCCCCCCGGGAAGACCACCAGAGCCAGGGAAGGGCAGCAGCCCGTCTGCACGCGCAACAGCAGCCACTGTACCACAGCGGCCAAGGCTCTGCGGGGCGACCAGCCTGCTTTCAGCTGGGTTAACACCAGCCAGGGAGCCCAGGCACTGTAAAACTGCCCTTCGGGTGGCCCCTCCGGAACACTGGGGTTCAGCCACACCCACCACCCCCTGGTAAGGTCAGGACCTCCAGTCTGAGCTGGCAGCATTCACATGGCAGAGGCCGTCACTGGGGGCGCACCTCCCCAGAATACCCACCATGACATCACATCACAGTTTCCATAAGATCTATTTTATAGCCATACTGCAGTTTCTCACCAAGAATAAGAAGGCTTTTTTAATAATTTTACTTATCAAGTACTGTATAAAAGACACAGCATTTATGTGCAGAACACATCAGAAAAAGACTTCAGGAGAAGTTAGCTACAAATGCAAGCTTTCTTCCAATTTTTACAGTAAATTAACTCAGTTACTGCTTGAATAATCTGCTTCATTATTACAGTTCTACTAATGTAAGTATGACAAATTATCCTCTGTTTAATCAGTTAACTCTGAATAAACATTCTTGATGTTTAACCTTTACCTTAAGCGATCTTCTACTTTACCCAGTCACCAGAGCTTACCACACTAGAGCCATACAAAGAAGGTGCAGAGAAAATGTACACTCTTCAAACCTCCAACAGTAACATCCACACCGGACTAGAGCTGCTTCCCTACAAACAAGCTGCGGGAAAAGCACAGCGCTGGCTCACAAGGTCTCACAGAGCTCTAGAATCCAAGCCCGCAGAGCACCCGGTGAGCACCTGCTGAGACACCAAACAGAGCCCTGCCTTTTCCAAGCCTGTGCGACGCAGGGGACAGGGCGCCCGCGGCCACAGCCCTGGCCCCGCTGCTGAACCGCGGCCCCCGTGCGCGCAAAGGAGACCCGGAGAAGACACGGGCGCCGGGCCTTCCCGCTGCTGGCGAGCCCGGGGCAGGCTGGCAGGCAGGCAGGGCGCCCCGCAGAGGGCGGGACCCACCGCACCAGAGTCGACACTGCGGGAAGCAGCGGGCAGGAGCACGGCGGGAAGCACAGATACCCACACAGGTGCAGATGCCCACACAGGTGCGGCCGGGGCAACTCCATCTGCCCCCCACCACCGCGTTCCTGGACCACGACCCTCGGCAGAGTGGGGCAGAAGCGCCCGAGTCTCTGTTCTCAGCTGAGGCTCAGGACCCCGAGTGTCTGCCTCCATCTGAGACAGCCTCACCCAGGCCGAGGCAGCTCCTCGAGGAGGAGAGCAGGGCTCCTGTGAGTGAGAGACTGAGCAGGTAGGGGACTATGGATGGATGGAGGAGCAGAATATGGACAGGGGAGGGTCCAATATTATCCTGTCTCATGCCATGCTGCCAAAACGACAAAAACAACAGAATGATCTCTGTTCATTTCCAAGGCAAACCATTCAGTATCACAGTAAACCTAATCTATGCCCCAACCAGTAATGGTGAAGAAGCTGAACGATTCCATGAGGAGCTATAAGACCGTACAGAACTAACACCAAAAGAAAAGAATGTCCTTTTCATCATAGGGGACTGGAATGGAAAAGAAGGAACTCAAGAGATACCCGGAGTAACAGGCAAGTTTGAGCTTGGAGTACAAAATGAAGCAGGGCAAAGGCAAACAGAGTTCTGCCAAGAGAACACACTGGTCATAGCAAACACCATCTTCCAACAACACAAGAGATGACTCTATACATGGACACGAACAGATGGTCAATATGGAAGTCACACTGATTATATTCTTTGAGCCGAAGATGGAGAAGCTCTATACAGTCAGCAAAAACAAGACTGGAAGTTACTGTGGCTCAGATCAGTTCAGTTCAGTTGCTCAGTCGTGTCCGACTCTTTGCGATCCCATGAACTGCAGCACACCAGGCCTCCCTGTCCATCACCAACTCCCGGAGTCCACCCAAACCCATGTCTATCGAGTCGGTGATGCCATCCAACCATCTCATCCTCTGTCATCCCCTTCTCCTCCTGCCCTCAATCTTTCCCAGTATCAGGGTATTTTCAAATGAGTCAGCTCTTCAAATCAGGTGGCCAAAGTATTGGAGTTTTGGCTTCAACATCAATCTTTCCAATGAACACCCAGGACTGATTTCCTTTAGGATGGACTGGTTGGATCTCCTTGCAGTCCAAGGGACTCTCAAGAGTCTTCTCCAACACCACAGCTCAAAAGCATCAACTCTTCGGCGCTCAGCTTTCTTCACAGTCCAACTCTCACATCCATACATGACCAAAGGAAAAACCATAGCCTTGACTAGACGGACCTTTGTTGGCAAAGTAATGTCTCTGCTTTTGAATATGCTGTCTAGGTTGGTCATAACTTTCCTTCCAAGGAGTAAGCATCTTTTAATTTCACGGCTGCAGTCACCATCTGCAGTGATTTTGGAGCCCAGAAAAATAGACTAAAGCCAGCCATTGTTTCCACTGTTCCCCCATCTATTTGCCATGAAGTGATGGGACCAGATGCCATGATCTTCGTTTTCTGAATGTTGAGCTTTAAGCCAACCTTTTCACTCTCCTCTTTCACTTTCATCAAGAGGCTCTTAGTTCCTCTTCACTTTCTGCCCTAAGGGTGGCATCATCTGCATAGGCCATGGACTCCTTATTGCCAAATTCAGACTTAAATTGAAGAAAGTAGGGAAAACCACGAGACCATTGAGGTATGACCTGAATCAAATCCCTTACGATTATACAGTGGACATGGTAAACAGATTCAAGGTATCAGATCTGATAGACAGACTGCCTGAAAAATTATGCAAAAAGGTTCGCCAATATTGTACAGGAAGCATTGATCAAAACCACCCCCAAGAAAAAGAAACGCTAAAAGGCAAAATGGTTGTCTGAGGAGGACTTACAAACAGCTGAGAAAAGAAAAGAAGCCAAAGGCAAAGGAGAAAAGGAAAGATGTACCCATCTGAACGCAGAGTTCCAAAGAATAGCAAGGAGAGGTAAGAAAGCCTTCCTCAGTGATCAATGCAAAGAAATAGAGGAAAACAATAGAATGGGAAAGACTAGAAATCTCCTCAAAAAAATAAGAGATATCAAGGTAATATTTCACGCAAAGATGGGCACAATAAAGGACAGAAATGGTATGGACCTAACAGAACCAGAAGAGATTAAGAAGAGGTGGCAAGAATACACAGAAGAACTGTACAAAAAAGATCTTCACGACCCAGATAACCACGATGGTGTGATCACTCACCTAGAGCCAGACATCCAGGAGTGTGAAGGCAAGTGGGCCTTAGGAAGCATCACTAGAAACAAAGCTAGTGGAGGTGATGGAATTCCAGCTGAGCTATTTCAAATCCTAAAAGATGATGCTGTGAAAGTGCTGCACTCAATATGCCAGCAAATTGGAAACCTCAGCAGTAGACATTGGACTGGAAAAGGTCAGTTTTCATCCCAATCCCAAAGAAAGGCAATGCCAAAGAACGTTCAAACTACCGCACAATTGCACTCACCTCACAAACTAGCAAAGCAATGCTCAAAATTCTCCAAGTGAGGCTTCAACAGTACGTGAACTGAGAACTTACAAATGTTCAAGCTGGATTTAGAAAAGGCAGAGGAACCAGAGATCAAATTGCCAACATCCGTTAGATCACAGAAAACAACAGGAGAATTCCAGGAAAATATCTACTTCTGCTTCATCGACTACACTAAAGCCTTTGACTGTGTGGATCACAACAAACCGTGGGAAATTCTGAACGAGATGGGAACATGAGACCACCTGACCTGCCTCCCAAGAAACCTGTCTGCAGGTCAAGAAGCAACAGTCAGAACTAAACATGGAACAATGGATAGGTACCAAATTGGGAAGGGAGCACGTCAAGGCTGTATATTGTCACCCTGCTTATTTAATTCACATGCAGACAACATCATGACAAACGCTGGCCTGGAAGAAGCACAAGCTGGAATCAAGACTGCCGGGAGAAATATCAATAACCTCAGTTATGCAGATGACACCATCCTTATGGCAGAAAGTGAAGAACTAAAGAGCCTCTTATCGAAGGTGAAAGAGGAGAGTGAAAAGGCTGACTTAAAACTCAACATTCCAAGAATGAAGATCATGGCATCTGGTCTCATCACTTCATGGCAAACAGATGTGGAAATAGTGACAGTCTTTATTTTCCTGGGCTCCAATATCACTGCAGATGGTGACTGCAGCCATGAGATTAAAAGACGCTTGCTCCTTGGAAGAAAAGCTCTGACCAACCTAGACAGCGTATTAAAAAGCAGAGACATTACTTTGCCGACGAAGGTCTGTATAGTCAAAGCTATGGTTTTTCCAGTAGTCATGTATGGACTTGAGAGTTTGGCCATAAAGAAAACTGAACGCCAAAGAATTGATGCTTTTGAACTGTGGTGTCGGAGAAGACTCTTGAGAGTCCCTTGGACTGCAAGGAGATCCAACCAGTCCATCCTAAAGGAAATCAATCCTGAATATTCACTGGAAGAACTGATGCTAAAGCTCCAATACTTTGGCCACCTGATGCAAGAGCTGACTCATTGGAAAAGACGCTGATGCTGGGAGGGATTGGGGGCAGGAGAAGGGAAATGGTTGGATGGCATCACCAACTCCATGAACATGAGTGTGAGGAAGCTCGGGAGAAGGTGAAGCAGGTGAAGAAGGGGAAGCGTGGCGTGCCACAATCCACGAGGTCGCAAAGAGTCGGACATGACTGAGCGACGGAACAAGAAGAAACACCCTCCTCCCAAATCCCCTCAATGGACTAAGCTGTGCTGCCGGGCGGTGGGTGTCCTGCAGAAGGAACCCACGGGCAGGCCCAAGGAGTGGGGCCCACTCTGCTTCTGGCCGAGCTGCAGGCCATGGTGGCCAGAGCTCATCTCAGGGCAAGGCTGCATTCGTGAACCTCCCGGGGAGGGGTTGTAAGTGCTCTTGGCAATTAAAACAAGCTGAAAATCAAGCACGATAAGGACTCTTCAAAGGACCCTGGAGGGAACTGCAGACTTAGTAACAGAACGACCGGGAGGGTGTCACGGGCTACGGGAAGGGTGCATTTCCAGACACATGGTGCCAACAGCATCAAGAATCAGAGGGGGACAGGCGATGCAGGCCCAGGTGCCCCGGACCTGCTAGGTGGTCGCTAGAGATGCTGGCGAATCGGGCGTGGTGCCAAGTATGCAATGCAAGTTGGGTCTGGCGAAAGCTGTGAGCAGCAGGGCACCGAATCAGGGGTTTCTAAGGTGAGAGACTCAGGGCTCTTTAAATGTGGACAAGACGCTAGTAAAGGTGTGGGACGCAGGGCCGTGGATACCCTGAGGCCCCAAGGAGGTGGGAAGGGACGGGACTCACGTGGTGGAGAAGCTGCCGTCCCGGGAGGGTCTCAGGTAGATTGCACAGCGAGGGACCACGACAGCACCGGGCATCTCAGTGACAAGATCATGTTAACACAGGCCCTCTGACTCCAAGGGTTAGAAGAGAAGCTACATAAAGCACGTAAAAATTAATCCCAAGTTACGCCTTGCGTGTCCGTTCACTGAAACAGTAACTGACAGCGACCAGGAGATGGAAACACGGCCGGGCCCGGCGTCCTCCCAACAGGAGCACGACCCACCAGCCCGCCGGGGCTCACACCTGTGTCCAGGCCTGACCCCTCCGCAGCACGACCAGGAGGGATCAACAGGAGCTAGTGAGACTGTGGTCAGCTGAAGAGACTGTAAAGCATGTCTACTCGTACTCCAGAACGGGTCAGACAAGGCACAGTGTGCGAACGTCATAAACATGGGCGTTTCCCCTCCATCCTGAATGCGGGCTGCTTTAAGAGACTCGTTTCCAACTACAGACCAGTCAGGAGAGGGGAGAATGTCCCCCGACTCTGTTCTACCTTGGGGTGGGGGGTGACACACAGTAGGCAAACCTAGTGTGCATGTACACACACACACACACACACACACACACACACACACACCCGGAAAAGGACAAAGGAAAGGAGGGGAGCGGAACCTTACGGGAAGCAGCCCAGTAAGCCTCCTCGGCCGGGAGGTCCGGGCCCCATCACCAGGGATGAGTCGCGCCGGTCACTGCGTGACAGAACCGCTCTTCTCCCTGCGGCCCTCTGCCCCGAGGCCCACAGTGAAGCCCAGTCTGACGGGCAAATCACCTGAAAACCTCCAGCAGCGGGCACGCTGTCAGATACCCGGCGGCTCCTCCTACACCCGTCAAGGTCATCAAAAACAAGAGCAGCCTGAGAAGCTGCCCCAGCCCAGCGGAGCCTACGGGGACACGACGGCTGCACCAGCCCAGGGTGGGACCCTGGAGCAGAGAGAGAGCCTCGGGAAAGCAGCGAGCTCCAGACAAGCCAGGCGCGGCTCCCGCTGGTCCACCACGCCAGCCGTTTGCTCTGACAGGTTCAGGGTTCTTTCAGGTGCCACAAAGCAAATGTTATCTGTACACTGTAGGCGACGGGTACACAAGGTGCTCAATACAAAATTCTTTCAACTTTTCTGTTTTGAGATACTATTGTTTTAAAAGTTGGAAGAAAAAACAAGTGCTACATTCTGATGGTCATCACTGGCCTCCCTTTGACATAATCAGATTTGACAACCTACATCTTCTAACAGTAGGTGAACCCTAGTCTGCCAACTCACTGTAGTAGAGACTGCTTACTTTCTAACATTACAGATGCTTTTAATAGAAGTCAAAACTCCTCTAGAGAGTACTTGGCAGCATCCATCAAAATTCCAAACGCACACACGTCCTTTGAGCCACTTCCAGGAACTTACGCTGCAGGAGGGCTCGTCCCACACAGGGCTCCTCAGAAGCAGTGTTTCACCCCCACCCCAGGGGTGTCTGGGTCCACAAAGAGGGTGGGGGTGGGAGGAGCCCTGGTGGGCCCACCTGCATCCAGTGGGTCAAGGCCAGCACACATCCTGCGATGCAGCGGACAGCCCTCACCACGCAGAATTACCTGGCCCAAAACGTCACTTGTGCTGAGGCTAAGAAACCCTGGTCTGCAAGATACACTTTCAGACGTGCAAAGATGTTCCCTTTGGCACTGGTTTCAATAAGAAAAGAGCAGAAGCACTGGGAATTACTTAAACCAAGATCATCTTTAATAAACGCACCTCGATGTTCACTGCAGCACGACTCACACTAGCCAAGACATGGAAGCAGCCCACGTGTCCACCACCAGACAGAGAGGCCGAGGAGGCGCAGCGCGCACACACGATGGGCTGCTGCTCGGGCCAGAGAAGAGGGAAACGGTGTCATTTTCAGCAGCATGGCTGAACCCAGAGATTATCACATTAAGCGAAGGGAGTCACAGAGAGGAAGCCACGTATCGTGACGTCACTCGTAGGAATCTAAAGCATGGCATCAATGAGTTCAGTTCAGTCGCTCAGTTGTGTCTGACTCTTTGCGACCCCATGAATCGCAGCACGCCAGGTCTCCCTGTCCATCACCATCTCCCGGAGTTCACTCAGACTCACGTCCATCGAGTCCGTGATGCCATCCAGCCATCTCATCCTCTGTTGTCCCCTTCTCCTCCCGCCCCCAATCCCTCCCATATTCAGAGTCTTTTCCAATGAGTCAACTCTTCGGCCAAAGTACTGGAGTTTCAGCTTTAGCATCATTCCTTCCAAAGAAATCCCAGGGTTGATCTCCTTCAGGATGGACTGGTTGGATCTCCTTGCAGTCCAAGGGACTCTCAAGAGTCTTCTCCAACACCAC